>NC_089506.1:128534968-128858468 GCF_036850995.1 Saccopteryx leptura
GCCACTCCATTTTCTTCTGCTCTTCCACCAATCATTGGCCAATACCACACCCTTGGGCTCCAGCACCACCCTTGGTTTCATTCAGCCTGAGCTGGTTGCCACTTCCAAGAATCCTGCAGTGTGCACAGAGCACTCATCTCCTTTTTTGGAGGTAAAACCACAGCTGCTAAAGAGCACTGTCATGTCTGCTGGGGACTGCAGTCCTGTCTCTTGGAGATCATCTTTCTATCTGTTGGGAACCCTATTCACGTCTACTAAGTACTGTTGTCACATCAACTGGGGATCACGGTCAGGTCTGCTGGATACCATCGAGTCTCCTGTGTACCCTCCGATACTCTGGGTCCTGTGAGATTCCAAAGCTGCACAGCATTTTGAAGTGCAGTTTGAGTGACTGACTTTTTCCAGGTTAGGTGGAGTATATATATTTTAGGAAGTTGTGGCAGTGCTAAAGCAACACCTCAAAGCTTTAAAGAGTTATTTTTAATGAAATAGCTCTGTTCATATTTACTTATAATCCCACCTCTATATGAGATTTGATGACGAATTATTGGGAAGCTGGGCCAGGAGACAGAGTGAGGTCTTATTACTGGGTCAAGTTCACTTTCTTCTTACCATAGGGTATATTTCCTCCAAATAGGCTTATTTATGGGGTAGCAACTACTATAGCTGTCATTTATGGGGTGCTCATTACATCTAAGCCCTATGCCAAGAGCTAATTTTACATCACTAGATTCTTACAACAGTCCTGTGAAACAGATACTTTTACTACGTTCTTATTTTACAACAGGGAGGTGGAGGCTTGGGGAGAATGCATGACCTTTCCAAGGCCACCCTGCTACCAAGTGGTAGAACTAAGACTGAAATGCAGACCTGTGGCATTCTGGAGCCTTCACTCTCTCCTATCCCCCATGCCTGGCTATGGTGTACTCCCGGTGTGGACACAGATAGGACTCCAAGTAGGCCCCTTTATGGAGACATCACTTTGTTCTTAAAATATCAGTATGCAGGATCCTGGAAAGACTCCTCTGGAGTTAAGCAATTAAACACTTTTTGGGGGTGGAGCAGAAACTTGCTCCATTTTGAGGATTGCTGTGGCCCTTTCTATATGCAGCTAAGAAGTCGCCTGTATTCCAGCACTGGTTTGTGGGAGAGGATGGGGACAAGGGCATAGGGGACAGGAGAGAGGATCTTTGACAGAGTTAAGTGCTGTACAGGAGAGTCTCAGGATGAGGGTCCAGTGGAAAGACTGACAGGAGATTTTCTAAAGATACATTTTCATCTGAAGGTATTAACACTGCTAGTTCAGTGGAATGAAATTTCCTGAGTATGAACCTGGACCTTAGTCTCACCATGCTTGTAGGTGGGCTGTAGACTTACTCATTAGGCATATGTAAGTTATTAGTGGTGGAGAAACCGGATTGCTTCAAATGATGGATGCTAGAGGTCAGGATACTGAGGCAAGGGAAAATCAGGATGCCATAGCCATGGGGAGTAGGGGGCTGTCTCCATAAGAAGCCCTGAGGCTTCATAAGCTTGTTAGCTTCAACCTGTGGTTGCAATTTGTCCTTGGGGAAGAGACCGAGCACTTGGGGTATCCATCGGCCATTCTAGAAGTCAGACATATGAGCTACCTCCGTTTTTGTCTCTATAGTTTCACTATGATTTTCCTGTTCCTGCGCTCTGTCTTCTTACTCTGTCTTATTCCAGCTTCACAACAGAATTGGTTGGTTGTTTAGTCCCATGCTCTAATATGTGCTGCTATTGGTAAGAGTTTTATTACCATGCTTCTTTAGAGGTTGCAGTTCTCCCTATGTTTAGCCAATTGATGGTGTCTTTTTTTTTTTTTTTTTTTCTTTTTAGGTGAGAGGGAAATAGTGAGGTGGACTCCACCATGTACTCTGTCTGGGATCCACCGGGCAACCTTATCTGGGCCAGTGCTAGAATACAGAGCTGTTTTTAGTGCCTGAGACTGATGTGCTCCAACTGAGCTATCCTTAGCATCCAGGACCAAGCTCAAATCAATCAAGTCACTGGCTGTGGGAGGGGAGAGAAGGGGAGAGAAGGGGAGAGAAGGAGGGGTAGAGAAGTAGATGATTGTTTCTCCTGTGTGCCCTGACCAGGAATTAAACCTGGGACATCCATACACCAGGCTGACACTTTATCCACTGAGCCACTAGCCAGGGCCTCGATGACATCTTTTATAAAAGTTTCAGTCCTTGGTCCAATCAGTAGCAGGAACTCGTCCAGCTGCTTTGTTTAGAAAGAGGAGTAGGAAGTACTTAAGATTTTCTTAGTGTCCTTTCTTTCCAACATGCCATTATTATGTTGAAAATCCAAGTACCACTAATAGGAAGTAATAAATTTGTATGAGTGCTATGTGATTTGTGTCTGATTTCAGTCAATATAATTACTGTTTTCTTTGTAGAAGCAGAATCATATTTCAGTATCTCTTATACTCTACATTAAGTGTCCCACTCTGATATATAGTAGCTCTTTAAAAAGCATCTAATTCCAGAAGTAGAAATAGAGAGAGCTCAAAGTCGGGCCTTTCATGAAGATACTGCTTTACTTGGTTCTCATTGTGTCTGGAATTGTGGAGAGTAGACTGAAACTTGGCCCTAGAAATTCTTCCTATGGAGCTCTGGGGAATCTGTGATGTCTTATTCTAAAATCTAGCTAAGTTTGGTGAAGTCATCACTACTTGAAACATCATTGGATATGAGCAACCTCTCAGTTCTTGCCCCATTTTAAGCTCTTTTTCTACATCTGTGTTTTGTGGGTTTCTTCTTCAGTAAAATAGGTTTTGATCTAAAACAGTCAATAAACTGTACAAATGGAAGCAGTGATTTTCCTTTTGCCTGGTGACTGTTCCCCAATATCCGTTCTCCCCTTCCTTCCCCTCTATAGCTAGGCATATGGCTGCTGGCTAGATTCTGCATTTCCCAGACTACTTTGCAGCTATGGTGGCTGCTTTAGACATTCTGGATAATGAAATGTAAGTTGAAGGGGTTTCTGCAACTTCCAGGTTATAACCTGTCATGGCTGCTGGGCTGCACTAAGAGCTATTCCTCTGGAAGATTGTTGGCTGAAAACCATCTTTGGGAATTGCCTCAGCTGGAAAGAGCAGACTCATTCGAGGCTATACCCCTTTCCTGCAGCAGCTTGACGCCAGTAACTGGTCAGGGGACACAAAGGCCCAACTTCCCATCCCAACTCTAAGGGCTAGCTCTGTGTCAGTACTCTTCATAAGGTCAGTTGAGACCTTGAGATTATCCTGTAGCCTAATTTCTCTCTCTGCCCAATTAGGCTTCCTGCCTCCCCCTCTTCCCTTAAAAGGTGTTGATCTTAGGAGTATTTCCTAAGGAACATCCTGCACACTAATCTCCATCACAAAGTCTGTTTCCTGGGAAACTCACCCTGTAACACATCTTTAAAAGAAAGGTATTTCCCCACTTCTCTGCCTACTTTTCTACAGGTTGGAACACAAGAAAGTGGTGATGAGCCAGAGTTGACCATGTGGATAAGGAGAATGACTGATAGGGTGAAGGAGCAACAAAACAGAAAGTACTTGGGTCACTGGATGACTTCATGACTTCATGTTTCCCATGAACACTGGACCACCGACCACCTGTATGTAACAGATTAATCATCTTCACTCTTATTTGAGCCGGTTTATTTTGGAGTCTGTATCTTAGAGGAGCTTAGTCTTACCCTAGGAGCTGGGGAAAATGATCTACTCCTGTCAGATAATTTAGAACCTTGCAGTCAGGAATCTGGACTTTATCTTAAGGGCAATTAGTCTTTGCTGCATCTTTAAGATTGAGTATATTGTTTGTCTAAAGCAGGGGTCCCCAAACTTTTTACACAGGAAGCCATTTCACTATCCCTCAGACCGTTGGAGGGTCGGACTATAAAAAAAACTATGAACAAATCCCTGTGCACACTGCACATATCTTATTTTAAAGTAAAAAAACAAAATGGGAACAAATACAATATTTAAAATAAAGAACAAGTAAATTTAAATCAACAAATTGACCAGTATTTCAATGGGAACTATGGGCCTGCTTTTGGCTAATGAGATGGTCAATGTGCTCCTCTCACTGACCACCAATGAAAGAGATGCCCCTTCCGGATGTGCGGCAGGAGCCGGATAAATAGCCTCAGGGGCTGCATGTGGCCCGTGGGCCATAGTTTGAGGATCCCTGGTCTAAAGAAACAACTGTGGCCCAGAACTGAGTTTCTTCATCCTTACAGAAGAATTGCTTAACATAACTTTTAAAAAAAATTACATTCGTAGGGATATACCCCTTACGTTTAGTTAGAATGACTCTATTAAAAAAATTTTTTTTAGGCCCTGGCTGATTGGCTCAGTGATAGAGCACTGGCCCAGTGTGTAGATGTCCTGGGTTCAATTCCCAGTCAGGGCACACAGGAGAAGCGCTCATCTGCTTCTCCACCCCTCCCCCTCTCCTTCCTCTCTATCTTTCTCTCTTCCCCTCTCACAGCCAAAGCTCCATTGGAGCAAAGTTGGCCTGGGCGCTGAGGATGGCTCCATGGCCTCTGCCTCAGGCACTAGAGTGGCTCAGGTTGCAACGAAGCAACACCCAGATGGGCAGAGCATCGCCCCCTGGTGGGCATGCCGGGTGGATCCTGGTCGGGTGCATGCGGTAGTCTGTCTCTCTCTGCCTCCCCGCTTCTAACATCAGAAAAAATACAAAATTAATTAAGTAATAATTTTTTTGCATTATCCTCACAAAATATGCAGTTAGATATTTCAAATTATTAAAAGCAAAATAAGAAGTGCATATATTCTCTTCGGAATTTTCTTTGAACCACTGTTCTTTTGAGTCTCCCTTACTGGAAGTAGATTTGATATTTCACTCCAATCTGGCAGTCATGTAGAATTTGAGTGGAAAATAGAGTTAGAGCTGAAAATTCCTTGGAGAAGGAATGATTAGTGATTCTCTCTATACAACTAAAGAACAGTAATTACAGCCACAAAGAGATGAAAGGTTAAGGCTTTAAAAACTTCTCAATAACATGCATAACCACATTACCTTCTTGGTTTTGACAGCAAACTAAATTAATGTTTTGTTGAGGAAAACAGAAGCAACAGCACCTTAGCAAAATTCCCTGTCAAATTCTTCTGAAAATCATACAGTAAACAGTTTTACCATTCTGATTCTCCACACATCACTTGGCAATTTGTAGTTTTTGGACACACACCATGATTATTCAGCTAGGTGGTCTAGGTTGGAATTTCACTTATTGCTATCCAAATAAAACATGCCTTTTCCAAAAATCAGCAGACTCTGTACTAACTGTTCTTTCAGAGCTTGGATGAGACTATGCTGGGAACCTGAGCCTTCTCATGAGTACTTCCTACCGCCCTTTTCTCTTGGAGCCCCGAGAGAAACAGAAGCTTCTCTAATAGAGCCTCAGATTGGAAAACAGTCCCGCATCCACTTCCCATCAGTTCTCCATGGCTGTCTCTCTCTGGATACTTTAAAATGAAATTGATGTTTAAAAACATCAAGTATGGCTTTCCCCTTCTGTCTTCAAGACCAGACAGGCTGGTTTTCTACCAAAATACATGTACCACACTTAGTTATGTTAAGTTTCCTCCTTCAAAACAGTAGTCCTCAATCAGGGATGATATCGCCCCCCGACCCGAGGTTATTTGGCACTGCCTGGAGACATTTCTGGCTGTTAAAACTAAGGGATGCTACTTCCAGGCCAGGGACACTGTTGAACATTCTGCAGTACATAGGACAGCCTCCCAACAAACAGTTACCTGGCCCAAAATGTCAGTAGGGTGGACATTGAGAAACCCTGCATCAGTGAGATATAAAATTTTATTGAATTATTTTCCAAATTTATTGGCCATCATATACTTTGGATTTTATTTAGGAACAGTATTTGGAAACAAAATTTTCCCCTCAGATTATAGTTGACACATCTAACAAGTAAAAATACAAGAAACTGAGCTATATTTGAGGTTTTTACTTATATGAAAAAAATTATCTGTTATTCATATGAAATTAAAATTAAACCAGGCAGCTTGTATTTTATCTGGCAACTTTACCTTAGATGGAGACATTTGCCTTCATTTTTCACTGGTAGGACTGCTTTTACATCTTCATTTGAAGCACTGATTTTAATTAAAAGATGCTCACTGGTTTTAAAACTCTTTTATGTTAATGTGGTACATAAACAAACTAATTATCTTTCAAAAAGACCATACTACCATGAACGCAGCCTGAGGCTATCTTTAGTTTCTTCTTTGAAAATTATATCAATCAGATTTTTGTTAACATTGATGTGATATGATCATAAACATTTTTATGCTCTTATGCTCTGCTAGGAATGGCCCACATTTATTCTGGACCTGAGCCCAGTTTGTCCTAAGATTTTACCCCAAAAATACAGATCAGGGTCTTTTAATTTCTTTCTTTGTAGGAGCATCTGTAGCCTTTTTCTCTCTCAAAATAAAACTTAGTAGTTATTATTTGAGAAGAATATGAATAATCAGCACTGATAACTCAGATAAAATCCAACACACCATCCATATCACCAGAAGAAAATGAAAATAAGATCCAAACAAAAATATTTGTCTCTTATAAAAATACACGCTGTTTCCAGATGAGCTGGGATTAGAAGAATTGAATCTGGCTGAGGTTCTGCCACCAGCTCACTCTGGGCTTCCCATCAGTTCTCTGAGCCTCGGTTTCATTCACAGACAAGTTGGGCCCCTAAAGCAGGTGGACCTCCAGAGCTGTGTCAATTGACAGGATTTTAGCGGTGAGGCAGAACTTGGCTGAGAACCAGGATCTGGGTAGCAGCTGAGTCCTACAGATGGGACAGTGATCTGCATCTTAGAGGGGTTAACTTTGAACATGAGCTACCTGGCTTCCTGGTACAGATGAATTCCAGGAGATGCTGGAATGTCCTTGCACTAAGCTCTACTGTAGTTGACTCAGGACAGCATGGAGGCTGTGCTTTCAAGGTCTGTAAATGTGCCATTGGTAAATGACACTAAATATCAAAAAAAGATTACTACTGTTAAATTGATTTAGTTCTTTTAGACCGGTGTTTCCCAATGTGGGGCCCACGCCCCACAGGGGGGCAATTCGATAGTTAAGGGGGGGCAATTTGAAAATGGACTCGACACAACTTGAACTCTTTTGCCCCAGGCCATTTAAATGCAATGCTAGCCCTGGCCGGTTGGCTCAGCGGTAGAGCATCGGCCTAGCGTGCGGAGGACCCGGGTTCGATTCCCGGCCAGGGCACATAGGAGAAGCGCCCATTTGCTTCTCCACCCCTCCGCCGCGCTTTCCTCTCTGTCTCTCTCTTCCCCTCCCGCAGCCAAGGCTCCATTGGAGCAAAGATGGCCCGGGCGCTGGGCATGGCTCTGTGGCCTCTGCCTCAGGCGCTAGAGTGGCTCTGGTCGCAATATGGCGACGCCCAGGATGGGCAGAGCATCGCCCCCTGGGGGGCAGAGCACCGCCCCTGGTGGGCGTGCCGGGTGGATCCCGGTCGGGCGCATGCGGGAGTCTGTCTGACTGTCACTCCCTGTTTCCAGCTTCAGAAAAATGAAAAAGAAAAAAAAAAAAAAAAATGCAATGCTAGATATCGGTGCCAAATTTAACAAAAAATGCAATTCTTAAATAATTGTGGTAAATAATTATTAAGTATAATTTCATTTGACGAGACCAAAATATCAACTGGGTGATTGGCGTCATCAAGTAAACTTTGTCCTGGGTTCACCGCGGAGCATGCCGTCTGCCGCGGGGAACCCCGGACGTTTTAAAAACTCGCTAAACAACGCAGTTATTCTCACCTAATTGGCCCATCGCAACTTCTGTGGTGTTTCACATCATTCAGTTGGTGTTAATTTGAAATAAGTGTCAGTCAAAACTGTTGTAAAAGTTCGTTGATTTAATAAATATACATATATATTGTATAGATATAATTGGTAAGTATTTGATTTTATTTTTATCAATATTAAACTCTTTATTAAGTACTTCTTGCATCGGGGCTAGAAAGCACTAATATTTTATAAATATTATTGGGGCTATAATAGTGCATGCACGACAATTTTAATTTTAGAAGCATAACTTTCCAGAAAATTTTGTCAAGTGGAAAAAATATAGATACCTTTTGATTTGCGGTGGTAGTGTAGTAAATGTGTTGTATACATTTAAATAAATATGAATTTTTAGTATACGTTTACTCTATGTCACATTGAATATATATATATATATTTTTATAATAATTTTATTCTTTTAATGGGGTGACATCAATAAATCAGGATACATATATTCAAAGATAACAAGTCCAGGTTATCTTGTCGTTCAATTATGTTGCATACCCACCACCCAAAGTCAGATTGTCCTCTGTCACCTTCTATCTTGTTTTCTTTGTGCCCCTCCCCACCCCCTTTCCCTCTCCCATTCCCCCCTCCCCCCCGTAACCACCACACTCTTAACATTGAATATATTTTAACACATATTTTAATATTAGTTTTTAATTAATCTTATTTTTATTTCTTATAGCCCATGGTAAAGTGAGTGTTGCAAGCAAGAAAAAAACTCGTCAATATTCGGAGGAATATTTAAAATTTGGGTTCATACCCGCTGTTCACGATGAGCGGATTCCTTTTTGTCTTTTATGCCAGCAATGCTTGACCAACGAATCAATGAAATGAGGTCATCTTGAGGCGCATTTGAAGGCGAAACATAGTGCTCATATTAATTCAGATTTGAGTTACTTTAAAACTTTAAAGAAAAATTTTGAAAAAAGAACAACATTAAAGTCTCTATTTACTGCTCATACTTCAACTAATAATCATGTTCTTGAGGCTAGTTATCAAATTTCTTTATTCATCGCTAAAACTGGAGAAAATCACACTATAGGAGAGAATTTAATAAAACCGTCAATATCAGCATTTCTTAAAACGGTTCTTGAAAAAGATGACAAAGATGTAAAAGCTATGCCACTCAGTGACAATACTGTTAGCAGAAGAATAGATGAAATGAGTGAGGATATTGAAAAACAACTTATTGAAAAGCTGAAAACAAGAAAATTCTCCTTGCAAATGGATGAATCAACTTTGAGAAACAGTGAGGCAGTATTGATAACTTACGTAAGATATATTGATAAAGGATATTTTGCTGAAGAAATGTTGTTCAGTAAAAGATTAGAAAGCACCACTACCTCCAAAGATATATATAATAAGCTAAAAAACTACTTAGATGTCAATGATATACTAATGAAAAATATAACATCTTGTGCTACAGATGGTGCTTCCAATATGATGGGCAAGAAAAATGGCTGCTTAAAATTGATGAAAGATGCAAATCCAGAAATGATTCTTGTGCATTGTGTTATTCATAGGGAAAACTTGGTAGCTAAAAACATCTCGCCTGTTCTGAATGAAGTATTACATACAGTAATAAAGTGTGTTAATGCTATTAAAGCTAGTGCCAAATGTGAGCGTCTTTTCAAGCTATTTTGTGAAGAACAAAATGAAGACCATGTGAGACTTTTACTTCATACTGAAGTAAGATGGCTATCTAAAGGAAACTGTTTGAAAAGATTTATGGAACTGTTTGATACTCTTAGTGATTTTTTAAGCAACAAACCTGAAATGAAGTATCTGTTAACAGTAGATGGTAAAGCATTTGTGAGTTATTTAGCCGATATCTTTGAAAAACTAAATATATTAAATAAGCAACTTCAAGGAACAAATAAAACTCTTGTCGATGCAAAAGCAAAGATATTTGGTTTCATTACCAATATTGAGTTATGTCAGAAACATATTAACAACAAAAACTTTAAACAGTTTCATTGGCTCCAAAAATGTGAAGTAACTGATACCGCTTTACTTGTTATTGTCAATCATTTGAATATTCTATCGGCTGATTTAAAAGAAAGATTTTCTGATTTAAAACAAATTGATTTCCCAACATGGATGATGCAGCCAATGTTAGTGGATTTGTCTGATATATCAAATATGCAGTATCAAGAAGAACTCGCAGAATTGCAAAATGATGAGTCAGTTAAAGCTTTATTTAATATCAAAGGAGTGATGGCATGGCTTTGTGAGGAAACAGAAATTAAATACCCAAATTCAACCAAATGTGCAAGAAAACTATTGCTACCATTTCCATCCTCATTTTTAGCTGAATGTGGATTTAGTGCTGTAAATGATTTACTGGTAAAAAAAAGAAATCGGCTGGATATAACACAACGTGGAGACTTGAGACTAAAGCTAACCAAATTGGAACCTAATATAAAATCTCTGTGCAGCAAGCATCAAGCGCAAGGATCACACTAAATTAAAATAATTAATTAATATAGAAAAATCTGTATTAAAATTATTTGGAATTTAAATTTCTGTTTTTCATTATATGTTTTGAAATTTTACTTACTGTGTTTTGTTAACAATTTCATAGTGATTTCTTCCTAGAACCTATCATTTATGTTTATTAAGTGAACAAATCAATTTTTTAATGTTAAAAATTATGTATGTTACATAGGGGGGACATAAAAATTTTAGAAAGGTTAAGGTGGGGCGTGGCACAAAAAAGGTTGGGAAACACTGTTTTAGACTGTGTTATTGTATGTTTGTGAAATTTATCAGAAAAACCACACTAATTACTTCCCATTAGTATCCAGTCTCATCATGGTCAAGTCTGGTCTGTGTGTGTCTATGGGCTGTGGAGCTATGGAGCTATGGATGAGGATAAATACTTCTGGGTTTCATACTACTGTTCATTGGGCACCATCCATTCTCCCTCCTTTCTGATCCTTCTGGGACTTTGATGCCCTTGGCCTCATACTCTGGAATGTAAGCTCCATGAGAGAAAGCACTTTTGCCCATTTTATTTGTGCACCTCAGGGAATGCCTGGTATATATTTGGTGCCCAGTAAACATTTAAGAAATGAATGACTGGCGTGCCTTTTTCATTTTAAGCCAGCTTTGCAATTACAGTTAGAATTCTTTCTTAGCCATTCCCACTTCAGATGTTTTCACTGTGAGATGTGCCAGCAGGGTGGTGTTGACCTCCAGTGGAGGACTCATTTTCCTGTATAAATGTAAGGAGTTAAGAGAATCCGAAGGAAGAGGTTGAGCTCCAAAAAGAACTAGAACAAGGAGAGTTGACTGAGCTGGGGAAAAGAAACCTCTTGATATTTTATAGCTATAAGTGTTGGAGACAGAAAAAGCCAACAGGGTATTCTGCAGTTTGGATATCTTGGGGACAGAGGTGTTGGGCCAAACCCCCCACCTCACCTGCCTGGTTAACAAAGAGCTGTGCTTCACTGCTCTTTCTGCCTACCCATGTTCCCTGGAAGAGACTGGAAACTAGTTTCTTTTTGGTGAAAAGTTAGATTGAAGTATGGTGGGAGTTGTCTTTGAGTTGCCTTGGAAACTTAATTGAATTGTTAATGGCCCACGTGTGGCCCAGGAATAAAGACGGATGTCTTTCTGGGGGCAGCCATTGTTGCGGCTCAGGAACAGTAGTAACTGTTGGCCATGGCATCCTCCTGACCCATCTGTATATATATATCTTTAAGTCTCTGTCTATCTTTAATTCAATTTCATACCTTTTCCCGCTCAGGACCCCGGAATAGACTTGTTGCGGCTGGCACGCGACATATAAGAGTAAAAAGTTTCCTAATTACTTTTCTGAAAACCATTATTTTTCAGTAAAACCGAAATGCACACAAAACCCTTCCTTTCAAAACAATGATACAAACAAAATATAAACTTGTATACAATGTTCCAGGTTATAAACTTCTCTATCATGTATCACCTCTCTGGATTCTTACAATGCCTCGCCAGCCAGTCAGAGGAAGATCAGTGCTCTTCCTTACATAAAACAGAGCTCTTAAGTTCAGGGAATCGGAGCAAACTGCTCAGGCCAACATGTGGCAGGACCTGTCCCAGACCCCAGCTCACCAGAATTCACATCTAATGTCCATCCTTCAGAGCCAGGCGCTCTCTTTACAAAGTTTAAGATGCTTTGTGGTTTAGGAATATTAAAATATATTAGAAATGACTTAATTTAATCACAAAATGTCATGTCTGGTAAATTAAATTTTAAAGGATAGTTAATTCAGATAACTGCCAATTTGCCAAGTAAATTAACCTTTATCTATACTTGTTATTACATATGGAACCACAATCTGCTAAACTCTAAGAAATTTGTAATCTATTACTTTCTACCAATATAGAAAAAGCTGAAGAATACTACATTAAACATGAAGACATTTATAATATTTTCTGTTTAGTAGCACTGAGGCACTAAAATAAATATTCACACAAAGAGCTAAGAAAAAAAAGGAAAACCCACATTGTCCCAAAATATATTGAGTGCAACTTTTCCACACGGACTTTGTCTCATTACTGTCATTTCTGAGTTCTCATTATTATTCTAATTTTTAATTGATTTTTATTTTTTAAATTTTCTACAGTTGTAAAATGCTCCTAGTTGCAGCTTTGCTCCAATGGGTAAACCCTACTCTAATCTTTCACCTACCTGTTCACTCCTAGATTTTCCTGAATTTCTAAATCAAATCCACAGACTACAGAGAAGGGGAGACTCTATGAGGTGAGGAGCCAGTGTCCTGAAAAGGTCTAGCATGCATGATGTGTCTGGCAGGATCCCAGATCTGTGTCTTGAGAATGAACATGATGAGGTATTATTGTTCTGTGTCACCAACATCTGAAAGCCTAGCCCTGAGGTACAGAGTCCTGACTTTCCCAGGTCAGCCAAATGCAGAGCTGATCTCTAAAACTTTTCTATTTACTTCATTTGGGGAAAAAATAAAACCTTAATTCACCCTTGAATGACACTCCAGAAAACCTAATTCCTAACTTGCAGCTCAGCCACTGTGGTTGGGGTTCCTTGTGAAAGCTCCCAGCTGTGGGTGAGGAAGATAAGCTGGAAGATTCTCAAAGTCCTCTTGGTAGTAAATTGTAGTTGCCTTTATTTTCACCTGTCTGGCTGTGATTCATTTATGCCACGTTAGGAGAGTCCCAAGTATAATTGACTTGACCCCTACTTTCTGTCACGTGTTTCCCTGTGCTCAATTGCCCCTTTAACTTTTAAAGAAACAGCCTTGAAGAGGAATCTTTAAAACCAGTAATATATAAAGAACTTCTTCAAAATCTCTTACCAATCTGTTTCTGATGATAAATACCAGATGCTATAGAGGAAGATTAACTAGGCAGATGATTTGCATGTAAATTATATAGAAATGCCAAGAAAGGGGTCCTAAAGGATATGAGATTTCATTTTGAACTTGGCTAAGCCTTCTGCTTCTGCCCCCAAAGGGTCATTTAGAGCTGTTTTAGCTTCATCATACATATTTGCTCATTGTTTTCTCTTTTCATTTTGATGGAATCACATTTGCTGTCCATTTTTTTTCTTTTGGAAGAACTGCTGTTGTGCTTTTAGGTCTGGGTTGTAGAGATCAGAATGCCACGATCAGCTTCTTGACCTCATATTTGGTAAGAAATGGTTAGAGAGCTTATTCAATCAGGGCAAATCTAGCAAACAGCACAGTGTGCCCTGTGACCTAAACCTTTACAAAGCTCTCTGGGTTCAGAATCACCCCTTCTCTTATTCTCTCTCCCTACTTTTTCTCCTCTTGGTCTCATCCCTGTGTCCCTTTGATCTCTGTCTTGCTGCTTCTCTCCATTCCCTAAATATTGCCTGGCACCTCCAATTCACTTTTTGGAAGTTATGAAATGTTTCAGGCATATGTAAAGGCATAAGGAATAATATAACAAACATTCATTCCTACTGTTCAGCTAAGTTTGTTATAGCAAATTATTGAGGCCCCTTTTCTCTCTCTTTCTCCTGAAAATTCCACCCTTCATTCTGCGTCCCAGGAATTAACCACAATGCTGAACTTGTAACTCATTTACCTGCTATGGGCTATAATAAGAAGTATTTAAAAAACAAACTTGTTCTTGCTGAAAATATTACATTCCCTGTTTTATGATAAAAAATCAGGTCATGTAATTAAATTTCTAAATAGAAATACAAAACAAAGATTTTTAGTGAGCTTTCATTGAAATAATAGTTCTTTTACCCATCTCCCATGAAGAGGCATATACCAGTTAGACTTCCCACCACCGTTAGTGCAACTGTGTTCAGAAGCCTTTTTCTGAAACTGTATGCATTTAATGCTCTTCTGTTTAGGTTAGGCTTTCCTTTTTTCCTCCTTCTGGAGCTCCTCAGCTGTCCAGTGTTTCTCTCCTGTCTCATTACAGGACTCACCTCAATGACATTTACTGCTTGGACAATTTATTCTTGAATATAAAATGCTCTCTCTCTGCTCTTTGCTCTGCACCAAGTGATTATAGTTCACTTTCTCTGCACCCTTTCTATCTAAATGTTTAGTAAAAAAGGAAGAAGACCATTCACATTAGGATGGAGCATGAGGTCGTGGAGAGGGAAGCTTCCCTGCCCTCTGAGGCAGTACGACTGGTAAACACAGAGGAGGGCACAGTCCTCAGGCCTCTGTTCCTCTTTGGGAAATGTTAATGGTTTAGGGACAGCAGAGTCATCCATAGCAACTGGGCCTTCTCTGACATCCATTGAGGGGATGTCAATCCTCGATGCCAGGACTGGGAGAGACCTATGCTCCGATCAGCCCTGTAGATATGCCTTGATGGAGGTGCCCTTGATACGAAGGCCTGGTCTCTGGGTCACATTGATGTCAGGAGGCTACCGAAGGCAGTGGCTGAGTGTCCAAAGAGCAGAGTGCCTGTTGTGCAGGTTCCACCAAGTATTAGATGCTGGAGAGTTTGCTATTTTAATATTAATAACACTAAATCAAATAAGAGTACATGATATGGTATAAAATATGAGAGTAAAAGATAGATAATATAATCACTGACTCAAAGTTCAAAGAATGTTGAAAGTAGGATTATAACACTAGCTTTTCCCAAATAATGCTATTAAAGTATTTTCTAAATTGGTATTTTTTTCCTTGTTACTATATGATTTATTAACATCTTCAGTAAATAGTTAACTTCAAGAATGTCTATGAAGTAAGTACAATTTAGTGTATAAAGTACAGACTTTGAAGACAAACAAGACTGGGTAAAAAAATCCTTATGTAATCACTTTTTTAGGATAAGGTACTTCCCCTTGATGCCTTCAAATACAAATTCCTTAGTGTAGCTACAGAGACCTTTGACTGTGTAGCCTCCTTTTTTGTCACTATCTACTACTCACTTTACCCTCCTGAAGTGCTGAATTGCACTTTAAATCAGAACATACTGTTTCTGAAACTCTATGTCTTTATGGAAGCTGTTATGCCTGCCGAGAACTCCTCCCAGTCTGCAGGATTCTTACCCGACACTGTGTCATCTTCAATCCCTCTGCAGATAGGAGAATTATTCTTTCTCTATAATCTCATAATACCCTGAACTTACCCCATCAGTATGATCCACACAGAATGAATGTTATATGTTTATCTCCTCCAATGCAAACCATTCAGAGACAAGAACTACCTCTTATTTGTCTTGGTATCACTGGTGCCAGCATTTAGTAAACTCAATATATTTTTGTTGGACTGAAACAGATATTTTTATAAAATGAGTATAAATACTACTCTTAGGGTTATTGTGTGAAGGGATCCAATAATTCTATTGCTAATTTTGTTACTCAACATTCTCCTAAGGTATTTTTAAAACACAGAAACAAATACAAAGTACATGCAGAGAAAATACAGTGTGTCCGTAAAGTCATGGTGCACTTTTGACCGGTCACAGGAAAGCAACAAAAGACGATAGAAATGTGAAATCTGCACCATAAAAGGAGAACCCTCGCAGTTTCTGTAGGATGATGTGGCAGCATGTGCGCATGCGCAGATGATGACATAACACCGTGTATACAGCAGAGCAGGCCACGGCCATGCCAGTCGAGATGTGGACGGTACAGAGGAAAGTTCAGTGTGTTCTGTGGCTCACTAAATTCGAATCTGTGACCAAAGTGCAACGTGAATATTGGTGCGTTTATAACGAAGCACCACCACATAGGAATAACATTACTTAGTGGGATAAGCAATTGAAGGAAACCAGCAGTTTGGTGGAGAAACCCCGTTCTGGTAGGCCATCAGTCAGTGACGAGTCTGTAGAGGCTATACGGGATAGCTACTTAAGGAGCCCTAAAAAATCTGTGCGTGAGCCCATATCGAACTGCACTGAATAGATATGAAACTGGGAGAGTTTTCCTTTTATTTGGTGCAGATTTCACATTTCTATCGTCTTTTGTTGCTCTCCTGTGACCGGTCAAAAGTGCACCATGACTTTACAGACACACTGTATATATATTGACAGTCACCTCTAGATGTCATTTTTGTACTCATAATATTTTCCATAGAGAAATATGTTAAACAGGATTGCAACTATATTTGACAATTTTAAGACACCATTTGACTTATGAAATCCAATAATAGAAGAAAGATACTTATAGACCAGATGAGCAGTTTAATTGAGAGTCAACTGCTCTGTCTTAATTTTTATAAACTATTGGCCATATCTACAAATACAAATTATCTTGAAGAAAAATGTAAAACAGGTCCATATACATAATGACTATATCTACAAATAAAAAGATAAAAGAAAAAAGATTTTTTTTTTTTGGATGGGCCATCATCTTTAATCCTAGCTTGCACCCGGCAGGCAAGTAAAAAACACACACTGGGCTCCAAAACCCACTTATTCAGTGCTCACAAAGCTACTGACTTATCCGAGTTTCCTAGAATCAAAAGTTTCTAGCTCACCAGACTTATTCACCTCTGTTCCCCATCTCCTTCCTTCTCCCTGCACAAACTCTGCACAAACTGGCTTCTCACTCAACACTCCGCCATCTTGGCTGCTTCTCCTGGCCTCCTCCATGTGGCCTCTCTCTGCTCTCCTCTCTGCTCTCCTTTCTGCTCTCTCCTCTAATATTAATCTCAGGAACTGAGAGCAATTTTTTTCTTTTAAATAGAGATCCTCTGGGAATATGTCTTCTGCCTGAAGAAGCTTCTACAATTCCTGCCTCGTAAGCCTTCCTCCACCCACTCTTGCACACACACACATGTTCTTGCAGTACCACATGGGCTATTCATATTGAGTCATTGTTCCACAGTGGAAAATACACCCAAGAAAATCCTCTCTAGACTTGCCTTGCTCATGCTCCCTTATCCTGTTGGTTTTCAGTATTTATTTAGTCTTGGATGCAAGTTCAAGGTCACTTAACTATCTACTCCAACAAAGAGGGAAAAATTATGTTCATTCATGCAATAGTCTTATTGTTCCATCCTTATGATAGAAATTAGAAGTGTGGAATGGAAAATTATGGTTACAGAAACAGAATACATGAAGTATTGGGAAAGAAAAAGATGGATATGACTTGTAGAGACAAGAGTCAGCAAAATAAGGAAGCTCCCAGAAATGAGGGAGAAGTTGATGCAATGGAAAGAACAGACCTCAGTGGAAACCACTCTAGGCAGGGGTAGACATTGTGACGAAAAGCAGTGGATGAGTCTGAGACACTGGAAACAGGATAGGCAATAAAGTTCTTAAATAATTGAACATGTCTTGTGTCCCTCTCTCCCCTTTAAGAAAACACCATAACTATGAGTATCTATTCTGTGCTTGCTGGATGCTGTGCATTTAACCCTACATTTGAATTAGAAGACCAGGTGCACATTTATGTGTGGGCAACTATACAGTGTGAGTAGATACAGTAATACAAAATTAATAGCAACTTACAAGTATTTACATACAAAGACATTTCATCAAGTAGTCAACATATACATCTTTCTCTCATATATCTAACCAATATAACTTGGGCTTGATTTTAATGTTGTAGCCTCAGCACCTTGATGAATATGGAAAGCAGGGACATTTTAAGAGCCGTGAACAATACATAGGTGTAAAACTGTCCTGTGAAACCATTTTAAACTTCTTGGACTCTTTCCTCTTTCTAAATCACTTCTATTACTCAGAACATACACTAATGCCTTTTAGTCTGCTAAGATGACATTTAAAACATTGATGTTAGTAATGGTTGACATTTCAAGAGGAGATTCAATAAAGTGGGGTATCAGATCAGATATGTGTCATTTTACATAATTGATATAATTTTTCATAGGTAGAATTTATATAGATGGACTATTTTTAAATGCTAGGGCAGTTTGCTATTAAAAGCAACTTATGTATAAAGTGAAGAATCCCTCAGTAATGAAACTCCACTTCTCCACATGGCAAGATTTCACAAGCAGTGCTCGTTTGTACTTCATTATTAATGGTAGCCTATTAATCTGTAAAAGGAATACAGCTCTATTAAAACTGGACAATATTGGCCCTGGCTGGGTGGCTCAGGGGACAAAGTGTTGTCCCAGCATGCCTAGGTCATGGGTTCAATTCCTAGTCAGGGCATGGATGAGAAGCATTCAATGAGTGCACAACTAAATGGAACAACTAAGTGGAATGGTGAGTTGATGCTCCTCTCTCTCTCTGGTATATGACATTTTATCACTTTTAATGGAGTATAGAAACCTTTCCACTTAGAACCCTTTAATATCCTCACTTTTACAATATAATATTTCTGTTTTTACATAAATTGATTACTGTCAGAAGATAATATATTTTTTTTATTTAATCCTTTTTAACAAAACACAGACAACAGGTTCATTATGCTGGAGGAGCAAAATGAATCACTTTTAATATATATCACTGCTGATAATGTGGATACCAAGTGAATAAAAGAACCTGGCTCCCCACCTACACTCCTGAGTAGCAAAGTACCATTGGAGGACTCTACGCAACTGTGCAACCTTAGCTAGACTGAAAGATGGCTGAGCCCCACTGCTGAAGTTATAGATTCCACCTTCTTTAAATTCCTAAGGAAATTCCTAAGACCCCTTCCTCCCTCTTCTTTACATCATTCTCAGGACCAAATTTTAAGGGATGCTAAGGCTAGGTCACCACATAGAACGTCTAACAGACAGAATTGGTAAGATGTAAATTGATCCCGTTACGTTCTCTAGCTTATCTCATGTCCATTTTTTTTTTTTTTGTATTTTTCTGAAGCTGGAAACAGGGAGAGACAGTCAGACAGACTCCCGCATGCGCCCGACCGGGATCCACCCGGCACACCCACCAGGGGCGACGCTCTGCCCACCAGGGGGCGATGCTCTGCCCCTCCGGGGCGTCGCTCTGCCACGACCAGAGCCACTCTAGCGCCTGGGGCAGAGGCCAAGGAGCCATCCCCAGTGCCCGGACCATCTTTGCTCCAATGGATCCTTGGCTGCGGGAGGGGAAGAGAGAGACAGAGAGGAAGGAGGGGGGGTGGAGAAGCAAATGGGCGCTTCTCCTGTGTGCCCTGGCTGGAAATCGAACCCGGGTCCCCTGCATGCCAGGCCGATGCTCTACCGCTGAGCCAACCGGCCAGGGCCTCATGTCCATTTTTTTTAAAAAGGTTGAATAAATATGTAGTTAAAGAATATCTGTTGGAAAGGGCACCTAATTATTAACCTGCCCATGACTCTCACTTGATTAATCTCTTTCATACTAATTTAAATTTAACTTTTGCCACTGCCAGCAATTCTTCATTCACTTTTTACTAACTCCCTGGCACATTCTCTTTTCAAAGCCAAATGTCTTTCTCTCAGGCTCCTTTGATTTTTCTCCTAATGTAACAGGGAAGTTTAAATGTAACAGATTTGAGCTAACTCAGCATCCCATGTGCCCCTTGAAAATTCACTCAGTGTCAGAGAGAAAGCATGTTACTCATTTTCAATGCCAACTCCACTGCTCATACTATTTAGAGTAATTCTTAGGATCCTATCCCTTTTCTTGCTATCATCTTTAATTTTTTTTTTAAATTTTATTTATTAATTTTTTTTTTTTAGAAAGGAGAGAGAGAGGTAGAGAGAGAGAGAGGAGACAGAGAGAGAAGGGTAGGAGGATCAGGAAGCATCAACTCCCATATGTGCCTTGACCAGGGAAGCCCAGGGTTTCAAACCGGCGACCTCAGCATTTCCAGGTCGACGCTTTATCCACTGCGCCACCCCAGGTCAGGCTTTTGCTATCATCTTAAGGCTTTTGCCCACTAGTAGTCAATTTTTTCTTCATCTATATATAGATTTACTGTTATTTCCTTCAACAACTTTATCTTGGGTCTTCTTTTACTGTCCTGTTTCTTTCCTTCCTGTATTTCTGCCACATTCCTCCCAATCCTATAACTGCCCTTATTTCTAATACAAATTTTTCCAGTGACCCCTTGCAGTTTGATTTCTAACAAGCCAGTCAGTGAACATTGCTTGGTGCAGAGGTGCCAGGTAACTTTCTTCTTTCTAAAGTTATTCAGTAGCATCTCTTTCATTTTCCACAACATTTTGCTTAATTTAATACAATTTATGTGTTCAAAATACACTTCCTCCTATGGTGTCTATGCAGTGATAGCATTCTACCTTCCATCCATGACAATTTGAATCCACTAATATTGTATGATATTTAGACTTTTACTCTTCTTCTTCTTTTTTTTTTACCTCCTCAAAACTCCATATCCCCATGCCTTCCAATATCACTAATTCTGATTCTTAAGTTAGGTAGTCAACAATCTATTGTTCAGTCTCCAACTTTTTATTGTATCCAGCATCCATTTCCTTGACTTCAGATTCTTTGCTAACAGTCATTCCATCTCTATACCTTAGCTTAGTCCATGTGGAATGCCTTCTTCTGTGCCAAGCTAAACCCACCCCTCAAGGACAGTTAAAGTCCTAATTCTTCCATTAGGCCTTTGCCCTGCATTTCAGTACATTAAAGCCTTTGTCTAAAACCACAATGAACTTGTGACCTGCTTGAGAAAATGGTATCTCTTAATTATCTATAGTTACCTCAAATATGTAGGCCTTGTTTTATCAACTATCCATCTGAAAAGTATGAACATCAATTTTTATTCCCTGACAGCTGAGCAGTGTGCTGGACATGCAGAAGTTGCTTAATGAACTTATTTAATGGCTCAGTACTAAACAAATACTACTGAAACAAGTAATGGTGGCAATATCATGGCATTGATAATTCCAGTGTGAGTGAAACTAGGATTTTCAATTGATCACTTAGGAGGCTACAGGCAGTTTGACATAATGGTTAAGAATATAAGCCCAGACTGGCTGGGTTCAAACCTGGCTCTAACACCTTATTGGCTAGATGACCTTAGGAAGTTTAATTATCACCTTTGTGTATTAATTCCCTTTCTTCAAAATACAGGAACATAACAGTACTTACCACATGATGTCATTATAAAGATCTAGTAAGTTATGTTGGATATGCCAAACAATTTCTGGCATATAGAAGTTGCTCCATGGGTCCTGGCAGGTTGGCTCAGTGGTAGAATGTCTGCTCGACATGTGGATATCCCAGGTTTGATTCCCAGTCAGGGCACATAGGAAAGGCAACCATCTGCTTCTCCTCTCCTCCCCCTCCCCTCTTATCTCACTCTCTCTTCCCCTCCCACAGCCATGGCTTGATTGGTTTGAGCACAGTAGCCCTGGGTGCTGAGGATGGCTCTGTGGAGCCTTTACCTCAGGTGCTAAAAATAGCTCAGTTGTGAGCATGGCCCCAGATACACAGAGCACTGGCCCCAGACGGGGTTTGCTGGGTGAATCCCAGTTGGGGCACATATGGGAGTCTATCTCTCTTCTCACTTAAAAAAAAAGAAATTACTCCATGAATGTCAACTATTATTAAATGTTCATTACACATAGAATGGTAATATCTCAGAGCTAAAAGAACCTTTGATTTATAAGGGACTGAGTTAAAGAATAAAGGTAAAGTGATTGGCACAAGGTCATATAGCTCATTGGAGGCTTAGTCAGGAAACCAGCTGTCCTGAATTTCATTCAGTGTTTGTTTTTTTCCTCCCCAAGGATTCTGTATCTGGACATGGAATTGAATTATTGAAGTTTGGAGTTGAAAAGGATATTCAAGGCTCTCTAGTTTAACTTTCCCATAAGG
The DNA here is from genome assembly GCF_036850995.1 of Saccopteryx leptura. NCBI lineage: Eukaryota > Metazoa > Chordata > Mammalia > Chiroptera > Emballonuridae > Saccopteryx > Saccopteryx leptura. The sequence goes on from NC_089506.1 coordinate 128,557,005, forward strand.
GCTTATACTGCATGACCACTTTTCACAAACCTTTCATCTTTGCTGACAGCACCATTTCACAGATACTTAATCACCCAGATAAACAGATCCTAACAGAACCTGTACCATAGCTCCCAAGTTAGGAAATACATGAGGGATAAGAATAGATGCCAAGGTCAGATCCCCTGAGTTTAGATGACTATCACTACATGAAGTCATTTTTAATGTCCATCGTTTGAAAAATAATATTTCTTTTTGAGGGAAAACATTGTCTGGAATACTCATTAAAAAGCTGTGAGTCAAGCCATCCCACACATACATGAATATTTTGCAGATATGTAGTGTTTCCTGGTATAAATATGAAATTATTTTGATAAACTCTGAGCAACACTCTTTAGCAGCCACAAAAAGACACAGGGGCCAACTACCCATCCCAGGCATAATTCCTGAAGGTTTCAGCTTTCTGTGTTGTTCTCTGCAACAATATTAATCCTGGTTGTGAAATCAGCTGTACTAGGGTTTTAAAATTCAATCTAGCAAATACAGACCCTTAAGAGAAACTGCAGCAATAAAAGACTGCTATTAAATAGGCACAAATAAACCAGTGGGAAGGGTTCTCTCATCAGATGCAATAGCATGCTATTCTCTGTCCTAATCCAATGTTAAGAGATTTAATTTCTCTTTAAAGCAAATGAAGTTGCCATTTGTAACAACAGCAATAAGGAAGAAGGCTGATCTTAGAAATTATGTGTCCACAAGAAATGTGCATCCACTTTTACCCCCTTTGCCCTGCAAACAAGACCCAGGGAATCCACATTCTTTATGTATGATATTTAAAATGCCTGATTGTAGTATATGGACTCTGAGATTTATGGCTTGCAGTTTTAACCTTCAAAACAGGGAGGTCCCATTACTTGAATCTGAAAGTGGAATTACCTTCTGTTTACTGAAAACTGAACAAATAGCCTCCATTAATCCCACAGAGGAGGCATCATCTCTGATTTGCTTCTATAGAATTTTATTTATATCTCTAACTTTACTCATGATAACACTTAGTTGTATGTCTCTTTCGTAGACTATAAACTCCTGAGGACATAATTTGTGTTACATTTATCTTTGTATTTTCCCAGAACCTTACAGTATCTTGAATACAGTGGCATCTTAATAAGTATATTGCTATTTAGTTTTAATAATACATATGTTAAGCATTTCCCAATTACACCGTATTATTAATGAATTCCCATCTTTTGGCACACTTTTCCCTTCCTATTTCTGAGAACTCTTGCCTTTGAAACATGACAAAATATTTTAGAAGACTGACACTGTAGTTTAGATGGATATATAAACAGTAAGGGAGTGCCTAACAATTATTTGTTGAATTGTAAGTTTATGAAAATCTGCAGAGATTTCTTTTGAGCTCTCAGTTGTTTAAGGGGACCTATCTATCTCAGTTGGACAGGGGAAAGGAAAAAACTCAGAGGAATGACTGGGAGGGTATTCCAGAAAGAGTTCTGTGCTTCTAGAAAGAAGACACAGCACCAGAGTCCCAACTCCACGACCCAGTAAGCATGTTAGGATCATGGCATTCCCAAGGCCCATTTTTTCTTTTTAATAGTTTTCCTGAGAAACTGTCAGTTGATATTTAAGAATTATTTAGTTGATGCCCATTAGGCCCACAGACAAAATGGCTATGTGATTTGCATGGCCCAGTTGAAAATAAAAACACAGAGCCCCCTTTTGAAAAAGTATTAAGAATTTTAAGATGATGACAGCAAGACATTAAGTCAAGTGTGGGCCCTCTTAAGCACAGGGCCCTATGCAACTGCATAGTTCTCACTTCTGTCGAGCCAGCCTTGTCCTGTCTTCAAAGGGGCAAAAGGGTTGTATCTAGGGATAGAAGTTACAGTTTAAGTACAGTATATACAAGGGGCTGCAGAACTTATAAGTTTTAACTTTGTAAAATCATCCCAGGGAAGGTGACAGTTAAGCTCATTTTTGAGGGAGCAGTGGCAGTGAAGAAACAGATTTCATATCAAAGGAAAGCAAAATTCACCTAATAAATTTCAGGAATAGGGTTACTTTCAAGGAAGGTGGAGCAAGTTAACATGAGGATGACATACCTGAGACTGAGAGTGGAAAGAGGCAGAGGCCAAATATGGGGGAAGAGGTTGAACAATTATTAAATGCCTACTGTATGCCCCATGTCATAATTTTAAACATAGCAGTCTTGTAAATAAACTGTCTTATCTATTTTACAAACAAGTTAGCTTAGGCTAAAGGGTTTGGGATACAACAGGCATCCAATAAATATTTAAGGAATGACTGGTGAGCCTGACTCCAGGCCCAGGATTCCTAACCCCTGATTCTAAGCGCGCTTTTAACGACCAGTGTCCCTTTCTGCATCTCTAAGGAGTCCAAAGGCACTTTTCCTGCCTCTCGCCCCGCCCTTCCACCTGCCGGAAATTGGGAAGCAAGGTACTTCCGGGATAGCAAACGTTGGCCCCGGCAAGATGGCGGCCTCCTTGGAGCTCAGTTGCTGGGGAGGGGGCTGGGGGCTCCCATCGGTACACAGCGAGTCCTTGGTGGTAATGGTGAGGCCGCCTCTCGCGCCAGGGGCGGGAAAGAAGGGGCGGGGCTTGTGGTGGTTCCTGCCGGGCTGAGGCCAGCCGTAGTGCTGCTCGCTTCCCGCTGCTCGCTTCCCGCTGCTCGCGGCACCGCCCTGGGATTCCTGCAGTGGATGAGTTGCAGCTGGCTTGTGACCCCGCCGAAGCGTGGCGGGAGACCCATCGTTTCTCCGCTTGGCTCATAGTTCTTATTCTAAGCTTTGCAAAGCTCTCTGGGCCGTGGAGTGAAAGGCCGAAGGCGCGGTCGCGCGCGCGAGAACGCGCCCCGCGCTGCATCCCCTGGAGTTCCTGGGAAACAAGGTTCCGGACCGCCGGGTAGTGGCGCGCGTGCTCCCCCGGCTAGAGATCCGCCTGAGAACTGGGAAGGGACGCGCCCCCCTGTCGGACGTTTCTGCCTTCTGGGAGCTGGGCTGTGAGGTCAAGCAGCTCTGCAGATTTGCATTACGTCTTCAGTCTAAAATGTTTTATTGCAAACTCTGTTTCAGGCTTACGCCAAATTTTCTGGTGCACCCTTGAAAGTCAATGTCATAGATAACACCTGGAGAGGTTCAAGAGGTACAGTGTAAACTTTAAATACACTTTCTGGCCTTCATTAAGGGCCTCTCCCTACTCCCTTTAAAGCTCAGAGGCATATAGCCATGGAGTACTTTGGGATTTTAGTTTCTTTTTTTTTAAATTAATTTTAATGGGGTGACATTGATAAATCAGGGTACATATGTTCAGAGAAAACATCTCTAGGTTATTTTGACATTTGATTATGCTGCATTCCCATTATCCAAAGTCAAATTGTCTTCCATCACCTTCTAACGGGTTTTCTTTGTGCCCCTCCCCTCTCTCAACCCCCTCCCCTCCAATGTCATCATTCCCCCCCCCCCCCCCCATGTCATCATTTCTTAGAGTTTCTTTTTACCACGACCTTGGCTGTGTGTTGCTTATGGCTTGATCAGTGGAATTTTGAGACATGAAAATGTTCTCTAGAATTGCTCTTTGTGAAACTCATCCCCCCCCCCCCCAAATGTGCAATTGGTTTAATTTCTAGAGTATTGGAACCTCTAAGAGGAAATAGAACTGTTTCTTTGTATGTAAACTGTTTTCTTGATTATAGGAGATGTGCCAATTTTGACAACTGAAGACAACGTTGTTTCTCAACCAGCAAAAATTCTAAACTTTTTAAGAAAACAGGTGGGTGGTTCCTTTTGAAGAAGTAGATTGTTGATCCCTACATGTTGCTTTAAAAAACACATTGTAAGGTTGGCAGGGTTTTTTTTTTTTTAATTATTTTTTTGCTAAGTCAGTAGACAATTGGAGATACCTGGGTCTGATATAAAAAGAATTACTGCTCTAAATCATGGGTTGTATCATGAATTGATAGTTATAAAGTGAGGTATAGTCAATTTATATTTTCATGCACTTTCCTTGGATTTTATTGAAGTTTAGATATCAGCAGATTCATTTAGCCATCTTTGCTATTACACTTATTGATATGATTATCCATTTTAGTTACATATGTGCTACAAATTTTGTGTTGGTTATGACATCCGAGATATGTCATATCTCATATGTGCCTTGACTGGGTGAAGGGGGCTCCAGCTGAGCCTATGACCCCTTGCTCAAGCCAGCTTTAAGACAGTGACCATGAGGTCATGTATATGATCCCATGCTCAAGCCAGTGACCCCTGGTCAAGGCACACATGAGAAAGCAATCATTGAACAACTAAGGTGCTGCAACCAGGAATTGATACTTCTCATCTCTCTCCCTTCCTGTTGATCTATCCCTGTCTGTACCTCTCTCTCTTGCATGCTAAAAAAACAAAAACAAAACAAAACAAATCATAACAATTATTGACCTGTGTGCATGATACTGTGCTAAGAACTTGATTTGCATTAGGCAGCATTTATCACTAAATTTGTATTTCTCATTCTCCCTTTTAACATTATGTTTGCCATTTTTGAGGAAGACATAATAGGAATCCTAATTTATTTAGCTTTGCTGTTTTGAGATGTTCTTGACTTCTGAAGTTTAAAAAAAAATTTTTTTTAATAGAAATATAATGCTGATTATGAACTTTCAGCAAAACAAGGGGCAGACACACTGGCTTACATTGCTCTCCTTGAAGAGAAGCTTCTTCCTGCAGTGGTGAGCATTGGTAACTATTACAATATTTTAATGATCTACTAAACATGTACTTAGTCTACTTAGAAGAAAAATAATGAAAAAGGCTTAAGAGAGGAAATTTCATTTATATTTTAATCTTGATTCTTTCTTGTGTCTGCAAAACAGGATTCTGTTAGATATAAAACAATAAAGGGAAAGATACTGTTATTTTGGAATAAAAATTCTTCATGGAAGATGGAGTTTGTTGTTCCATGTATAGAGTTGGTTGAATTGTAATCCATTCATTCAGCAAATATTTATTGAGCACCTACTATGTGTTGGGCCTTGTTCTGGGTGCCTGGGATACACTAATCAACAGAAGCGATGTTTCAAGTTTTCTTTAATCCTGAGTCTAACTTAAAATTTTTTAAAAATGTATGAAGTCACGTTATGCCAAGATGTTTATGAAAAACTTACACATTGATTGAGTGATCTTTCTTTTAATAAAAGAACATCCTGTAGTGCTTTTTCCTCCTTCTTTTGCAGCTTCATACATTCTGGGTTGAGAGTGACAATTACTTTACTGTGACAAAGCCATGGTTTGCTTCACGAATTCCCTTTCCCTTGAGTTTGATCCTTCCTAGAAGAATGTCTAAGGGAGCACTGACTCGGATTTTACTGACCAGAGGAGAGCCTCCCCTCTACCACCTCCGAGAAGTGGAGGCACAGGTATGGTCATGGTTACTGTCAGAGCCATGGCCCTTTCAAGGAGGGCGAGAGAGAGAGTAGAGATGAACTTATCTATAGATACCCAAGGAGTTCTAGAGCATCTTTCCAATCTCTGAGATATATTGTCATCCTTATTAGATATACAGAGATGCCAAGGAGTGCCTAAACCTTCTGTCAAACAGATTGGGAACATCTCAGTTTTTCTTTGGAGACACGTGAGTACATTCCTTAAAAATCATTTTAAAGTTTTGTGTGCATATATTCAGTGAGCAGTTATTTAAAGCAAGTTCCCTTGTCTTCCCTCTCCCCCAATGAGTTTTTCACTTAAAAATATTTAGTGGATTTTTACTATGGGAAACTTTCTGTTAGTGGAAATCTAACATTGACTTAATATACTGCATATGTGAATTGAAAACATCTAAGACTATTCTTATCCTGTCTCCAGTGTCTATAAAAATGAATCTTTAATATACAACTAAGTTTTCTTCTAAATAGTATATGAGTACAGGCAGTCTGCGGGTTACAGGCAAGGTAGGTTCTGTGGGTTTGTTCTTAAGCTGACTTTTGTCTGTAAGTTGAAACAGGTACATGTACCTATTAAATACAATTTAGACAGATGTTTGTCTTAATATAGTATTGATTTTTACCATTCTGTGTATATAAATACTTAAACATTTTCAAACCTATAGAATCTATCTTGTTTATAACCCAGGGTCTGCCTGTATGAAGAAAAACTACTGAATAAAATCTTAGTTGCATCATTATTATAAACTAAAATGGGTAGTAAATCATTTAAGAGACTATATTATATACTTCAAAATTGACTAATAAATTTGAGAAAAAATTTTAATAATCCCAAGTTAATATTTTCTTATGTGCCTTTAAAAAATCCTGAATTTATTTTTAGACCTTCTACCTTGGACGCCTATGTGTTTGGTTTTCTTGCACCTCTTTATAAAGTATGCTTCCCTAAAGTCCAGTTACAAGGACATTTGAAACAGCTCTCCAATCTGTGTCGCTTTTGTGATGACATCCTAAACAGTTATTTTAGGCTTCATCTTGGAGGTAAGCTGGCTCATTTTCAGCTAATCTTTGTTTGTATAGACTATTTGCATATTTTCTTAAGGATGTGAAAGCATGATTCATTACTTATTAAAGAAATTTGTATATTGTTTTTAAATGCTGGCTTATAACACTTCAAAAAGTTGCATTTTTTCTAACTTTATTCCCACATGTTAGTTCTTAATTTAAATAAGAAATGAATATTTGCCCTTTGCCTATTCTTTTGGATTTTGTATATTTCTTGCTTCTTGTTCTTTTTTAAATGCCCTTTTGAAGTGGGTCCTTTTCTTCAGAAAGATTGAACCACAAGTATTTATTTATTTATTTATTTATTTTTATTTATTTTTTGTATTTTTCTGAAGCTGGAAACAGGGAGAGACAGTCAGACAGACTCCCGCATGCACCCGACTGGGATCCACCCGGTACGCCCACCAGGGGCGATGGTCTGCCCACCAGGGGGCGATGCTCTGCCCCTCCAGGGGTTGCTCTGCCGCGACCAGAGCCACTCTAGCGCCTGGGCAGAGGCCAAGGAGCCATCCCCAGTGCCTGGGCCATCTTTGCTCCAATGGAGCCTTGGCTGCGGGAGGGGAAGAGAGAGACAGAGAGGAAGGAGGCGGGGGGGGGGGTGGAGAAGCAAATGGGCGCTTCTCCTATGTGCCCTGGCCAGGAATCGAACCCGGGTCCCCCGCATGCCAGGCCGACGCTCTACCGCTGAGCCAACCGGCCAGGGCCTTGAACCACAAGTATTTATTGAGGTATTTATTAAGATAGCATTTTTCCTAATGTAAATGGGCAATCACTAAATGTTGCTTCTAGCATTTTTCTGCATGAACAGAAATCAGTAGCATATTGATTTTGGTGAGGTACACCCCATAATTCCACTACTTGAAAACTGATTGCATCAGACTGGAGGTATAGTAAAGAGAGGGCACCTCTCATTCAGGATATGATTTGTTGGGAGTGTGAGTTTTTGTGCTTGAGTGATTGGGATACTAAATTTGGATTGGGAGAGTTGGTAAAGATTGTATTTTTAAGAAACAGAAGTTATAAGGGGACAGCTGGCTGAGTGACAGTTTATTTTTTATGGGTGGTTATGTGTTTTGTTTATAGGGAGAAGTTAACTGGTTTGGGAGTCATGAAATTCAGTAGTGTTCAACCTTGTTACTTTGAAACAGTAGTTGGCAACCCTGTCTACAGGACAGATACAGAATCTTGAGTCCTACACCATGTTTACCAAATGAAAATTTTTTAGGGACCGGTTCCAGGAATCTGTATTTTTAAAAGTCCCTCCTAGTACTTTGGATGACAGGTAGATACATATGTTTGGGAGTCACTGCCTTAGGAAGCTACCCAGATAGTTGTAACTAAAGATCTATTTGGAATGGGTAGGGAAAAGGCACACCTTAAATTTGAGAAGGCAATGAGGACTGCTGTGCTTTTTTACTAATGAATTACTTTGGCTAACTGTATCACAGTTGGCCAACAGTGTCTATTCTGTGGACAAATTTAGTCCTTTTGTTTACAGTAGGGTTTTGGAGCTTACTTTTTACCACTTAAGTTTGCCTTTGAACACTAGAATGGCTTTTCTTTTTTCTTTTTTTAGAGGGTGGGCCACTTTGGAGAGTGGATAGACTCAAAATTCTTGTAATCTAAACAGTTCTAAAGGCTTTCAAATTTCCTGTCATTTTTATTTCTGTCCCTGGCTCCTTAGGCATCTCTCCTGCTGGACAAGAAATGGTAGATGCAAATCTGCAGAAACTCACACAACTTGTAAATAAGGAATCCAACTTGATTGAAAAGGTCGAGTTTACTTCAATCATGTTTTAATAGTAATTTAATATTTTTCTTTCTGCAATTAATATTGTAGTTTGGGTTATAAATTAAATTTATTCTCTTAGTTTTTTTAAAAACGGATTTTTTCCCCCAGCAAGCTGTTTAAAAATACATTTACTAAAGTTGAATAGTGTAATATAGTATTTTGAAGCCAGAAGTGGTCTAATTGCTTTGGGGAAAGATCTGATGATGGTATTGGGTTTACTTTTACATACAATTAGTATTTTTCAAGTTAGGATACCCAAAAGCCTGGCTTAAAAAAAAAAAGACAAAAACACTGTTTGCTTTGTCTGCTTCTGTGTCTGAAGGTCAACATTTCTTGACCTCGGAAGCATCTGTGCTTATCCTTTCTTGTTAATTGTATTATGATGTCTTGTTCTTTCTTCCACATGAACTGTTTTATATTTTCTCCTTCCTATCCTTCACTGGTCTAAATGTTGTCCACAAATTTCTATCAGTGTGCATATTTTATCATTTGGGGATGTTCATTTGGTGAAAGTTATTGAGAAACGAGCAGGGGAGAGAGCCAACAATGGACATTTCTTTTTTTTTTATTTTTTTATTTTTTTTTTTTTATTTATTCATTTTAGAGAGGAGAGGGAGAGACAGAGAGAGAGAGAGAGAGAGAGAGAGAGAGAGGAGAGACAGAGAGAGAGAAGGGGGGAGGAGCTGGAAGCATCAACTCCCATATGTGCCTTGACCAGGCAAGCCCAGGGTTTCGAACCGGTGACCTCAGCATTTCCAGGTCAACGCTTTATCCACTGCGCCACCACAGGTCAGGCCAACAATGGACATTTCAAGAGTGATTCTTATTGGAAAAAATATAAGAGAGTTGTGTATTTTTCCCGTGTCTGATAAACTTGGTTTTAACTTACACAAATAAAAAATACTTAATTCTTTCTAAAAATGATGGGACAGTGTAGCCTAATAACTCTGGCTAGCAGTAACAGGCATTGTGTTGTATGTGCTTTATATGAGTTATCTCATTTAATCCTCACAACAGCTCTATGGGTACAGGTCCTCTATCATCCACATTGTACAGATAAGTATACTGAAGCTTTGAGAGTAGCTTATGTCACTTGCCTAAGGTCACTCAGGTGACAAGAGTTAGAGAGGTTATTTGAACCCTGGAAATTGGACTCGAGCATGGGCTTTGCAATTGGTCAGTCATCTGACTCATAATTCATGAATGAGATTATGTATCCATTAGTAGTGATGGTAGTAACCAAGTTTATAACTGCCGCTGTCTGGAATGGCTGTTCTGTTTTCATGACAGACATATATAAACAGAACCATGAAAACCGACACATGCAGAAAGTGAAACCAAGAGTCCCTGTCACCATTTGTACACTTGATCTTGGGTCATCACTAATATATGCAAGTTTTCTGACCCTATATGATAGCACTCTCCCCACCCTTTCCTACTTGCTCTTCAGTTTGGTTCACTGTTTGCTACAAGACATTAGAGCAACAAATCCTAATGGCTACTAATTCTCACTGTTTGGACAAAAAATCTAGAGTTTATTCATTTTTTTTCTTTTTTTTTTTAGAAAGGAGAGAGAGAGGGAGAGAGAAGGGGTGGAGGAGCAGGAAGCATTAACTCCCATATGTGCCTTGACCAGGCAAGCCCAGGGTTTTGAACCGGCGACCTCAGCATTTCCAGGTCGACGCTTTATCCACTGTGCCACCACAGGTCAGGTGAAAAATCTAGAGTTTAAAAAAAGTTGTATTTTAGGAACTTAGTTTTTGCAAGAAAAAAATACATCTTAACACAACTGATTCAAGTAGTTCATTGGAGATACTTTTTCCTTGGCAGATTAAAAGTTAATATTTTATGGCCTGACCTGTGGTGACGCAGTGGATAAAGCGTTGACCTGGAAATGCTGAGGTCGCCAGTTCAAAACCCTGGGCTTGCCTGGTCAAGGCACATATGGGAGTTGATGCTTCCAGCTCCTCCCCCCTTCTCTCTCTCTGTCTCTCCCTCCCTCTCTCCCTGCCTCTCTCCCTCTCTCTCTCTCCTCTCTAAAAAAAAATGAATAAATAAATTAAAAAAATTATAAAAGTTAATATTTTATTCTTTTCCCTTTTCTACAAGCCCTGTGTACCTCTGCTGAAACATTTCCACTCTGCTTTGTAAGAGCATCTTGAGAAGATAAGGGAAAGTTTTGTTCTGCACATATTTAAAACTCTAAAAAACATGCATATAAATGGGTAAAAAGATGCTGCTGTATTCTGTTGGCTTTGGGTCTTTGATGGCAGCTGCTTCAAGTGTTTTATGAAGTTAAGCTGATAGTGAGCTCAGCACCAGGACCTGAGTCTTGTGCTCTGTTTGCAAGGTGCTCTGGTTAAAGTCATTTTCTAAGATCTGACTCAGTTCTAAATCCCTCTCCTAGTGTTTCTAGGGATGCTAATGTACTCCTTAGGGTAAGTCTGCAACTCTTGGAAATATTCTTAATCTGCTCCATATTAATTTGTTTCTCTAGAGCAGACTTAGAACTGATTCAGTGTTTGGAATGCCTCTGGATTAAGTCTAAAGAATGTACCCTTCTTTCTGTCTCTTTTCCTAGCTTCCTTGGTCTAAATACTCTCAGTCTGAAAGAGCTGGTCTTTTTTGAATGGAATACAGGGTATTTTCATTGAGGCAATGAGGTATATAGTGCTGGAATAAGAGCTGGGTTCAAATTTCAGCTTTGATACTAGCTTTGCAACTGAATGCAAATCCCTTAACCACTTTGAGCTTCATTTTGGTAATCTGTAAAATAGGGAATGATTGCATTTGGGTTTTTTCTTTTCTTCACAATGGTGTTGGGAAGATCAATTGAGATATTGTATGTGAGCCAACTTTGTAAACTAGAGCTTAGTATTATGTAACAGAAATACTGCTTTTACTCTTAGAAGACCTCTTTTTTTTGTGACAGAGAGAGGGAAAGATAGGGACAGACAGAAGAGGAGAGAGATGAGAAGCATCAGTTCTTTGTTGATGCACTTTAGTTGTTCATTGATTGCTTTCTCATATGTGCCTTGACCAGGGGGTACAGCAGAGCAAGTGACCCCTCGTTCAAGCCAGCGACCTTGGGCTCAAGACAGCGACCATGGAGTCATATCTATGATCCCATGCTCAAGCCAGTGACCGTGGGGCTTTGAACCTGGGTTATCTGCATCCCAGGCCAATGCTCTGTCCACTGTGCAACCGCCTGGTCAGGCTAGAAGATCTCTTAAACCAAGCCATGCTATGGTTGAGTTCAGCAAAATATTCATTTTGCGGAATTTCTGTAATTCTGTGAAGGCATCAAGGATGAGCCATATTACTTTTATACATATACTGAGTCAGCTGGTATTTGAGGTATGACATTTAGAATTCTTGAGAGATTATTAGCAAGAAAAAGGTTTCTCTGGCAGTCCTAGCAACATATGGTTCTGTGCTCTTCTAGACTATAGTTTGGTGGGGAGGCTGCCATCCACATAGGTGGTGCCACAGCCATTAGTCAGATGTACCTTTTGTACTTTCCACAGATGGATGACAATCTTCGCCAAAGCCCTCAACTTCCTCCTCGGAAATTGCCAGCACTTAAATTGACTCCAGCAGCAGAAGAAAGTGATTCCTTACAACGGCTGTCACCCTGACAGATATCACACTTTGTGTCCAAAGTCATGATTGTTGCAGTAATCTTTTATACTACGTGTGTGATGACAAAAAGATAATGCCATTAATAGGTATAAGGAAGACCCTAAAGCAAGAGAAATTTTCTATGACATCTATTTTTTTAAATTAAGAAGCTTGTATTTTAGCTTGGCAGTGCACTTTAAATACCATCAGAGCTACTAAATGAACTTTGGGGGAAGAAAACATGTACTGTATATAGAAACCTGCCTTAGTCTTGGCAGAGTTTTTGCCTTTGGTTTCACATGTTGCTGACCAAAAGCTTCAGTTCTGTTCTATGTGCACTCTTTAATTTATTCATGCTAACTTATTAATTTAGTGTTTTTAGACCAATATGAATATCTACTATGTGGCTCTTTGGCTGAGGCCTTTTTCTTCTGTTTAGAAATATGATGCCTATTTTAGACATTAGGAAAAATATGTTATCCTAATATTCTATTTACTTCCATAGAAAAGCCTGAATTTAACTGTAAAAAGCAATGAGAAGACTAATCTTTGGGGGATTAGTACCATATATAAATATTAAAGGTTGTTATATATAATATTTGTCTGACTATAGCACTTCAATATTACATTAGTATTTGCTGTTGTGGTCAATCTAGGTTAGTAAGGGCTCTTTCAGTTTATTGAGTGAACACAGCAGCTTTACACTATGTATTTGTAGTATGTCTTTAACTCTGGTCATCTCTTTCTTGGATTGATTTCAGGAGAACTGAATGAGTTGGTCATCTTTATTATGTCAGGCTGTAAAGTCTTAATTGAAACTTGTCCAGTTCTTAGACACCACTCAAAAGGAACCCCCACCAGAGTAATAGAAAGTACCTACTGTATGCCAGTTCAAGTTCATCATGCGCGGCTCAGACCAGTGTTCTTTTATAAGCATATCATGTAGTCAAAAGTTTTATGACAACTAATTATTTTTATGCAGTTTAACTGCAGTTGAAGGGTCCAATGGGATTATTGGGAATAGCAGTACATTTTTAAGAATATTTCTATTTATTGGTTGCTGAACTGTTAAAGGCTTTGCTGTGCAAGTAACTTGACTAATAATAGAACCTTATTTTAGTGGCTGAGGTGCTTCTGTTGTCATAAAACCACTTCTGAGATTTTTAAAATATAGGACCATGTTTTTGATTAGTGTCTTAAAAGATTACTATGGTGCTCAGCAAATCTTATCACGTCCTGCAGAAACCCATATGTTAAGAAAACAGCTTTGTAGCCAAGACTTGCCTAATTTGAGCTGAGTGGAGCTCAGCTGTGTTTGACCTGCATCCTCTTAATTTGTTCTGTATTTAGGTAGCTATTTTTACAGGAGTCTTTAAGTCCTTGTAAAAAATTTTTTGAAAGTGAGAAACAAGGTGGTCTTCAAAACCTTGTTTATCTGTTTGGATGCATTTTTGGAAAGTAACTAATGAATTTTAAATAACTTCTGCAACAGGTTGGGGGAGATAGTGTGTGCACGCTGGCGATAGACGTTGATCTTCAAATAGTTTCCAGCAATCTAAAACCCATATGAATATTCTATAATGAAAAGCATGACCAGAGGACTTGATTATTCTCTAGGATGGATGTCTATTGGAGGAGGTTGGTTAGCATATTAATCAACATCTGTTTATGCTTCAGTCAGGGTTAGTAATTTTCAGTTATGATTTGTACTAAAACTTCCAAAAAGAATTTGAAGTGGCTTACATTGTCAAACACATGTAAAACAGGAGAATTAAAATTAGTTTTGGGAACATAAAAAGTTTATGACCAAAAGAGCTATACCAACTCTAACAGATCATAAAATTGAATGGTAAATTTAATTTCAAGTTTCTCCACAGGCAAAGTCAAAAGATTATACTGAGCTATGTAAACTTTTCTGTCAATAAACTACTAATGTCCATAAATAAGAAAAATGTGTTTAAGTTCTTATAAGAATGTGGGAGGTCATGTTCTTACAACACCTAGACTTCAGCCAGTTAGTATACTGCAATGTTTTATGTGTTGAAAGTTTAATCAAAAGATGTCATTTTAGAATAGCAAGTATTTGTCCTAAAAAGTCGAGAAGATGACTGTAAATATAGTTTATTTCCTTTTGGTCACTCCTGCTGTGAACTGCCTTTAGCCTTACACTACATAGGCCATGATGCTTGCAGACTACTTTTTCTGAGATGCAAAATGTGATTTAGATAGGTGAATATTTATATGTTGGTTTACCTAGTTGAGCTTTTTCAGTATGAGCCAATAAGATGCTAGGAATCTGTAACCGAGCTCAAACTGTTCCAGACATGTGCCGCACATTTTGGAAGTTCTTGGAAAGGAGCTACTTTCCAGACTGGACAGAGAGCTGTGATCAGCCTGTCAGGATATTCTTCATGTATAGTTTGAGTTTGTTGAGATACACAACAATGTGTAGTAGGTCTTACACAAAATGCTCTGACCTACTATCTTTTGGAGGTGAAGGTGGAGGATAATATAAAAGGTCTATGTGTTTATATTGTATGTGGTATAGGATTAGAAAATAGGTTAGATAATTCCCATATGATAAAGATCCCACATCAGCCATCATCAGCTATCTATAAGACTGACCCTTCTCATAACTGAAGAAACTGTAAAGGACATTGAGGCCAGTCCTTCCTTCACAGTGCTTCCTTTCCCCTGTAAATGTTGATATTGACAAGCAGAACAATTTCAACTGAGGTGTTTGTATTTATTTTTTGGGTACTAGAGGATTGGAGATTTTACATTAAATCCAAAGCATTTTGATTTCCACTTGTAATTTCTATTCATTTAATATTTCTAGATATATAAACATTGAGGAGTGGGGAAGCTTATTTCAGTCAGAGCTAAGTTAGAATTTTCAGAAGTCTGCAAAAATGGGAAAAAAAACGACATCAAAAGAGGCAAAAGTTGGTAAGGGTGATAGTGTTTCAGAAAACCCAGACTGGTAGCTTCATGTGATAAAAATATAAACTCAGTAGTATATTTTCTTAGAGCCTCTTCCAAGAACATACATTTGCTAGGGTTATTAGACTTTTCTTTTTGACAGTTTTTCATAAGCTGTCAAAAAATTTTAACCCTTTAAAACCAAAATATAAATGCCAAGACAAAAAACTGAGTGATGAATACACAAAATTTCTTTACACTGTTTTTGCAAGTTGTAACTATAATTTATTATAAAATTAGGGTTTTAAAAAGTTTAATTCAATAACTTTATCATGAGTTATATAACCTATGATTTAAAATTTACTGCTCCAAAAATAGTATGCAGCATTCACTTCCAGTAGAATAAACATATAATATAAATTAAATGTAATATATTTTCTCTTTGAGTTTAAAGGAACAAACAACTCAGGTTTGTAATTGATTGTATAAAGCAGTGATTGTCAACCTTTTTGATCTCATGGCACACATAGACTAATTACTAAAATTTTTTGCCACACCAAAAAAATGTTTTTTTGCCACTCTGACAAGAAAAGAAAAAGTATAATTTGGATTCATTCACACCAGACAGCTATTGTATGTTGGCTGTTGTCATTTTTTTAATTTGACTATCTAAAGGAAAAGATGTCAGTGCCCCTGACTAAATAGGTATTGCATATTTTAAATTTCTTGTGGCACACTGGTTGAAAACCGCTGCTCTGCAGATCTGTTTTGCCTTACCAGAAAAGAAAAAAACAACCTAAACCAAGAACCCTTTTCCCTAGGATATAAACAGATCTAGGACTTAATGTTTGTAAGTTTATATTTTTCTTCCTATGGTACCTGAGCTTACTCTTGAGACAAGTATTTGAACAGAGTTCTGTCTCCAGGTGGCAGTCCTTTGCTCTCCCATGTGACCTCTGACTGCACAGTGTCAGGATGAGCTCCAGGGCCACTCAGTGCAGAAGGTGCAGCATGTCTGTGTGCTTTTAGTTTTAAGCTCATAGGGATTTAGTAATTGACTTTATCTTGGTTTGGTTATATAACAAATCCTGAGCAAAGCCACAGAGTATAATTGGGTTATGATGATGGTCTTTTGTATATGTTGTTGGCATTAAGAATTATATTTTTTGCCTTTTTTGTTGTTTAGCTCTGTGGAATTTACATTTACTTTACCTTAAAAAAAATTTTTTTTATAAATAAATTTTTATTAATGTTAATGGGGTGACACCAATAAATAAACATATATTCAAAGAAAACATGTCCAGGTTATCTTGTCATTCAATTATGTTGCATACCCATCACCCAAAGTCAGATTGTCCTCCATCACCCTCTATCTAGTTTTCTTTGTGCCCTTCCCTCTCCTCTCCCCCTCTCCCTCCTTCCCTCCCCCCCCCCCCCAACCACCACACTCTTGTCCATGTCTCTTAGTTTCGTTTTTATGTCCCACCAATGCACCAATGTGTGGAATCATGTAGTTCTTGGTTTTTCCTGATTTACTTATTTCACTCCATGTAATGTTATCAAGATCCTACCATTTTGTTGTAAATGATCCGATGTCATCATTTCTTATGGCTGAGTAGTATTCCATAGTGTATATGTGCCACATCTTCTTTATCCAGTCTTATATTGAAGGGCTTTTTGGTTGATTCCATGTCTTGGCCACTGTGAACAGTGCTGCAATGAACATGGGGCTACATGTGTCTTTACATATCAATGTTTCTGAGTTTTAGGGGTATATACCCAGTAGAGGGATTGCTGGGTCATAAGGTAGTTCTATTTTCAGTTTTTTGAGGAACCACCGTACTTTCTTCCATAATGGTTGTATAAAAATTTTTATTAATTTTAATTTATTGTATTAACGTGAATTCAAGTGTGCCACTCAATATAACTACCTCACCCCCACCCCCATGTCCCCCATTATACTCCTTTTGCCCCCCTACCTCTAACTCCCTCCCCCCTTTCCTCTGGGGCTTGCTGTCCTGTTGTCTGTATCTATGTGTTATGTATATATAATTTTACTAGTCCCTTCACCTTCTCTGATCCCATCCCTTCATCCCCCTTCCCTCCGACAGCTGTCCTTCTGCTCCCTGTGACCCTGCCTCTGCCTCTGTTTTGTTCCTCATTTCATTTTGTTCATTAGATTCCACATAAAATGAGATCATATGATATTTGTCTTTCTCTGCCTGGCTTATTTCACTTAGCATAATAATCTCCAGGTCCACCCATGCCATCGCAAAAGGTAAGATTTCTTTCTTTTTCACAGCTGCGTAGTGTTCCATAGTATATATGTACCACTGCTTTTTAATCCACTTGTACACTGACAGACACTTGGGCTGTTTCCCGATCTTGATTATTATAAACAATGCTGCAATAAACATGGGGGTGCATTTCTTCTTTTGAATCAGTGATTTGGTATTCTTAGGATATACTTCTAAAAGTGAGATGGTTGGGTCAAAAGGCAGTTCCATTTTTAATTTTTTGAGGAATCTCCATACTGTTTTCCACAGTGGCTGCACCAGTCTGCATTCCCACCAGCAGTGCAAGAGGGTTCCCTTTTCTCCACATCCTCGCCAGCACTTACTCTGTGTTGTTTTGTTGATGAGTGCCATTCTGACAGGTGTGAAGTGATACCTCATTGTGGTTTTAATTTGCATTTCTCTGATGATTAATGACATTGAATATTTTTTCATATGCCAATTGGCCATCTGTATGTCCTCTTTGGAGAAGTATCCATTCATTTCTTTTGCCCATTTTTTGATTGTATTGTTTATATTCTCGGTGTTGAGTTTTACAAGTTCTTTACAAATTTTGGTTAGTAACCCCTTATCAGAGATATGGAGAATATGTTCTCCCATTGTGTGGGTTGTCTTTTTATTTTGTTCATGGTGTCTTTTGCTGTGCAAAAGCTTTTTAGTTTGATATAGTCCCATTTGTTTATCTTGTCCTTTATTTCACTTGCCCTTGGAGATAAATTGGCAAAAATATTGCTACGAGAGATATCGGAGAGTTTGCTGCCTGAGTTTTCTTCCAAGATGTTTATGGTTTCCAGACTTACATTTAAGTCTTTTATCCATTTTGAGTTTATTTTTGTGTATGGTGTAAGTTGGTGGTCTAGTTTCATTTTTTTGCAAGTACCTGTCCAATTTTCCCAACACTTTATATTAAAGAGACTGTCTTTACTCTACTATATGCTCTTACCTCCTTTGTCAAATATCAATTGACCATAAATGCATAGGTTTATTTCTGGGTTCTCTGTTCTGTTCCATTTTTATTTGTTCTTATGCCAGTACCAAGCTGTTTTGAGCCTTGTAGTATAACTTGATGTCAGGAAGTGTGATACCTTCCACTTTATTCTTCATTTTCAAGATTCCTGAGGCTATTTGTGTTCTTTTTTGGTTCCATATACATTTTTGGAATATTTGTTCTATATCTTTGAAGTATGCCATTAGTATTTTAATAGAAATTTCATTGAATTTATAGATTGTTTTGGGTAATATAGATATTTCAATGATATTTATTCTTCCTATCCATTAACACGGTATATGCTTTCACTTGTTTGTATCTTCCTTGATTTCTTTTTTCAATGTCTTATACAATAATTATCTGAGTACAAGTCTTTTATTTCCTTGGTTAAATTTACTCCTAAGTACTTTATTTTTTGTTGTTGTTGTTGCATTAGTGAAGAGGATTGTTTTCTTAATTTCTCTTTCAGACTGCTTATCGTTGGTGTATAAAAATGCCACTGATTTCTGAATATTAATTTTATATCCTGCCACCTTGCAGAATTCACTTATCAGGTCTAGTAGTATTTTGACTGAGACTTTAGGGTTTTCTATGTACAGTATCATGTTATCAGCAAATAATGATAATTTTACTTCTTCTTTTCCAATTTGGATGCCTTTTATTTCTTCTTCTTGTCTGATTGCTGTGGCTAGGACTTCCAGAACTATGTTGAAAAGAGTGGTGAAAGGGGGCACCCCTGCCTTGTTCCTGATCTTAAGGGGATTGCTTTTAATTATTGCCCATTGAGTATGATGTTGGCTGTTGGTTTGTTATAGATGGCCTTTATCATATTGAGGTATGTTCCCTGTATTCCCACTTTGCTGAGAGTTTTGATCATAAATGGGTGCTGGATTTTATCAAATGCTTTTTCTACATCTATTGATATAATCATGATTTTTATTCTTCCCTTTTTTTTATGTGATGAATCACATTTATTCATGTGAATATTGTACCAGCCTTGCCTCCCCAGCATAAATCCCACTTGATCATGATGTATGATGTTTTTAATGTATTGCTGGATCTAGTTTGCTAATACTTTGTTGATAATTTTAGCATCCATGTTCAGCAGCAATTTTGGTCTATAGTTTTCTTTCTCAGTAGTGTCTTTACCTGGTTTTGGAATGAGGATAATGTTTGTCTCATAAAAGGAGCTTGGAAGTCTTCCCTCCTCTTGAATGTTTGAAATAGCTTAAGAATGCTAGGTGTTAGTTCTTCTTTGAATATTTGGTAAAATTCACCTGTGAAGCCATCCTGTCCAGGACTTTTGTTTGTTGGGAGTTTTTTTGATAACTGTTTCAATTTCATTTGTTGTAATCAGTCTGTTTAGGTTTTCTGATTCTTCCAGATTGAGTCTTGGAAGATTGTATGTTTCTAGGAATTTATTCATTTCACCTAGGTTGTCCAATTTTTTGGCATATAGATCTTCTTAGTATCTTCTTACAATCCTTTGTATTTCAGCGGTATCAGTTCTTACTTCTCCATTTTCATTTCTAATTTTATTTATTTGAGTCCTCTCTCTTTTTTTCTTGATGATTTTGTTTAAAGGTTCCTCAATCTTATTTACTTTTTCAAAGAACTGGCTCTTGGCTTCATTGATCTTTTGTATTGATTTTAGTCTCTATGTCATTTATTTCCACTCTGATCTTTATTATTCCCTTCCTTCTACTTCCTCTAGGCTTTATTTATTGTTCTTTTTTTTAGTTCTTTTAGATGCAGGGTTGTTTATTTGAGTTTTTTCTTGCTTCTTAAGGTATTCCTGTAATGCTATGAACTTCCCTCTAAGGACTGCTTTTGCTGTGTCCCATAAATTTTGAGTTGTTGTATGTTCATTTTCATTTGTTTCAAGGAAATTTTTTATTTCTTCCTGGATCTCCTTGTTATCCCTTTTATTATTTAATAACATGCTATTTAGCCTCCAAGTGTTTGAATGTTTTTCAGTTTTTCTATTTTAGTTGATTTCTAGTTTCATGCCATTGTGATCTGAGAAGATGCTTCATATGATTTCAATCTTCTTAAATTTATTGAGACTCATTTTATGCCCTAATATGTGGCCTATCCTAGAGAATGTACCATGAGTACTTGAAAAGAATGTAGATTTGCTCCTTTGGGGGTGAAAGGTTCTGAAGATATCTATTAAATCCAGTTGATCTAGTGTGTCATTTAAGGCTGCTGTTTCTTTGTTAATTTTCTGTCTGGAGGATATATCCATTGATGTTAGTGGGGTATTAAAATCCCCTGCTATTGATCTCACCATTTATGTCCATCAAAATCTGCTTTATAAATTTGGTGCTCCTATATTAGGTGCATAAATATTTACAATGGTTATATCTTCCTGTTGGATTGCTCCCTTTATCATTATATAGTGACCTTCTTTATCTCTTTATACCTTTGTTTTAAAGTCTATTTTTTCAGATATAAATATTCCTACACCAGTTTTTTTTTTTTTTCATTTCCATTGCATGAAAAACTGTTTTCCATCCCTTCACTTTCAGTCTATGTGTATCTTTTGTTCTGAGGTGGGTCTCTTTTTGACAGTATATGTATGGGTCCTGTATTCTCATCCATGCAGCTATCCTATATCTTTTGATTGGAATATTTAATCCATTTACATTTAAGGTTATTGTTGATATGTAGTTGTTTGCTGCCCTTTTATTCTTTAAATCTACAATCCTCTTTTTCTATATATTTATTTTCCTTTGCTCTTTTTACAGCAGGCCCCTTAACATTTCTTGCAGTACTGGTTTGCTTGTAATGAATTCCTTGAGGGTTTATTTTGTCTGGGAAGCCTTTTATTTCTCCTTCAATTTTAAATGATAGCCTTGCTGAATAAAAAAGTCTTGGTTGTAGGTTCTTGTTTTGCATCACTTTGAATATTTCTTGCCAATCCCTTCTGGCTTCATGTTTCTGTTGAGAACTCAGATGTCATCTTTATGGGGGCTCCTCTGTAGGTAATTAACTGCTTTTTTCTTGGAGCTTTTAGTATTCTTTCTTTGTCTCTTAACTTTGGCACTTTAATTATGATGTGTCTTGGTGTAGGCCTCCTTGGGTTCCTCTTTAATGAGACTCTCTGTGCTTCTTGAACTTGTGTGACTTTTTCCTTCATCAATTTAGGAAAGTTTTCAGCTATGATTTCTTCAAATAAATTCTCTATTCCTCGTTTGTTCTCTTCTCCTCAGGAACCCTATGATGCAGATGTTGTTTCTCTTCTTGTTGTCACAGAGCTCTCTTTGAGTTTCCTCAGTACTTTTGAGCCTCTTTTCTTTTTGCTGCTCTGCTTTTGTGCTTTCATTTATCTTGTCCTCTAAATTGCTGATTTGATTCTCTGCTTCATCTAGCCTGCTGTTGATTCCTTCTAGAGTAGTCTTCACTTCTTATATTGTATTTATCATTTCTGACTTTTTTTTTTATGACTTCAATGTCCTTTTTAATGCTTGCTATCTTTTTATTTTAGGTGCTCATTATGACCACCCATTTTGTCTGTGTATTAGGTAGCGCTGTCTGACTTTGGAATTTTTGTGGTATCTTTATGTAGAAGATGGGCTCAGTGGTTCTGACCTTCAGGCCACCTGTTTTCCTTGTTCTAGGAATGCATCTTGAGGGTAGTATTTTCCCTCCTGTTGTATGTGAGTATTGAATGAAGTTGGTCCTTTTGTGGTTATGGTTATCCCTTCAGGCTGACTGACTCTAAGTGTCCACCTTGATCATGTGTATTACACACTGGGCAATGTCTGTCCTGTTGGGTGTATTTATTCTCCACAGTGTCTGGTGCCTGCTAGACTCCTCCTTTGGGCATGCTGCTTATAAAGGTAGCTGAGTCTAGGGTTGGTGCTGTCTGCCACCTCTAGATTTTCTTGGGTTGGTGTCAGCTGTTGTTTGTAACTCACTGTGGGCTATCTGTCTGTAACTACTGCACATTTAGCTCTTTGTGTCTGCATTTTCTCTGCCTAGGTATTGGTGGAGGGGCAACCTGTGTAGAAGGATCAGCTTCCTCCTGCTTAGAGATGACAGCAGGTCCGTAAAAGCCCCAAGCTCTGTAAGATCTGTCTCTACATTTCAGCTGCTCCACCTCCTCTTGCACTGACTGTTCTTCCCTCAGAGTCTTATGTAGAAAGACTGTAGTGTGGGCTCAGACTGGCCTCACCCAACCAACCTCTCTATAGGTTGCATGCTTCGTGGGTTAAGGCAGTGGTCAGCAAACCAAGGCTCGCGAGCCACATGCAACCTAATAGCATGTGATGTTTTTATCAAAGGCCAGCTTAGGAGTACCCTAATTAAGTTAATAACAATGTACCTACATATATAGTTTAAGTAAAAAATTTGGCTCTCAAAAGATATTTCAATTGTTGTACTGTTGATATTTGTCTCTGTTGACGAATGAGTTTGCAGACCACTGGGTTAGGGCAGCTAAGGTTGTGAATACAATGTTAGTGGGACCCCCTACTTCAGGGCTCTCTTGGTCAGGAGCTCAGTATGGGGAATGTGGCCCCTACTCCATAGCTTAATTCTTTAGCCACTGCTGGATACTCAAATTTTATTTCTCCCCAACAAGGTGAGCAGCAGGTTCAGACCGAGTGTGGCCAGCAGTCCCCTCTGCAGAAGTGCTTTCTGTGGATTAGCCCCTGGTCTCAGGGAGGGAGACTGAGAGAGTCCTCTCCTGGGGCTGACTGTGCTCCTGCTCCCCTGAAGGTGGCTAAGCCCCTTAACCAGATCCAACAATAGGTTCACAGAGACCCATACATTAAATGTGGAATCTAGCCCAGCAGGACAGGGTACCCAGCACCTGGGCCAGCTGACTGTGAAGCTCCACCACATGAGCCGCTGTGCTGGTGCTGATCACAGAGAGTAGAACTCGCCTCCAAATGGGCCTGGTGTGAAGAGCTTTTCCTTAAGATTCCACTCTAGCAAGGGTTGTTAGGTCCTGAACCAATACTTTCTGCAGCTGGCCCCTGGATGTGCAAGACCTGGGCCTCCCTGGCAGGAACCTGGGGCAGACCAATAGTAGACACTGCTTGTGACTGACCCTTAGCAACCTTCTTGGAACTACAAGCAATTCAGAGTTTGTGGCTGTCTCTTCTGGGCCCAGGTGCACATAGAAATACTAGCTGCACACCAAGGCTGGCTTTTACCCACTCTGGGCCTAGGGGAAGGTTCGCTTAAAAGGCCAAGGTTCCCTGAGCCCCACCTCCTACAGCATCTGTCTGCTGCAGATAGAGGCTTGTTGGCCTCAGCAGCTGAAAAAAACCTCTATAGAGTCTAGAGCCTGTGGCAATTCAGGGATTAGGAAGTGTGGTGGGTGTGGCTCTGTCCCTTGGTCCCAGGTATCAGTCTGTCCTGACTTTTTTCACAGACCTCAGTAGGGTGTGGCCCCAGGAGTCTGATGGATGTGACCTCTGAGACCCAGAGGTGTGGTCTGCCTGCAATTCTGACAGTTTCTACTGAGTCTCCCATGATGTAGAAGCACCGGTCTTAGATTTGGGTCAGCCTCAACACCAGGAAACTAAGTCACTGATGCTCCCCCTGCTTCCTGGCCTCTCAGAACGACCCATTGCCATGACTGGGGCAGGAGAGACTCCCGAGGGTGGAGCAGTTACTTTTCACCAGGCTGATGCCACACAGAGGGGACTGCTCCACCCAAGAAAGATGGTGACTGCAGTATTGGAGAATGACTCAGCACAGGAGTTCTGGTGGCCATTCCCTACAGTGTCTCTTCCTGGGCCTCCAACTTTACAGTCTCCTCACACAACTCTAGTCCTCTCAGCTCTCCCTCCACTGGAGCCCTGGGTAAGTGGCTGTGAATGAGATTTTCTGCACAAGCCCTTTAAGATGGAGTCTGCATCTCCGAGAGCTCCGTCTCTTTCTCGCAGACAGAAACTCTGACTCCTTTTACCTCCAAATGCTGTGTAGGCTTCTTTTCTAGGTGCTGGGGCTCCGGGCCTGGGGCTGAGCACCCACACCTCTCAGGGCTACCCTCCCTGCAGTGAGAGTCCCTCTGGACCCTCTGCCCCATCTTGCTCCTGGGAGTGGGGCAGCCCTTTCCGCATCTCTGCCCTTCCCACCAGTCTCGGTGTGGCTTCTTCTGTGATGCTTGATTATAGACTTTTCTTCATTTAGTCCAAAGTTGGTTTTTAAAGATGATTGTTCTTGGAGAGGCAGTTGGATCATCTGCCTACTCCATCACCATCTTACAACTTAAATTTACTTTTCAGCATTTTCATATTGCTTAAACAGATCATTAAACAATTTGTTGTTAGTTACATGAATCAAAGGCCAGTAATCCCCCTATTACTCTTAAAGGTTTAACTGAAGTTTCATTTGATCTTGAAAATGCTTATTTTCACAGAGCTGTTAAGATGGAGGTGTTTTTTTTTTAAGGTTTTACAAAATAATTTAGGCCTAAACTCTGTTGGGAGGTAATGTTTGCTAGGAGCCCATGTTACTGGCCCTAGACTAAAACTGGTGACTGAGTTGGAGAGTTATTCTCAGAATCAAAAATATACAGCAATTATTTCCAGATGAAAGGCTAATGATGAGAATTAACATTATTGAACAATGACATAAGAAAGGGTAACTTTGGGACATTTTTAAATAGAGAGGGGAATACTTTTTTAATGATAGAAGAATATTCAAAGGAAAACAGTATTTTCTTTATAAAAAATACAGGAAAATAAGTCTTTTTGTATCCTCATTATTTTAAATTTTACTGTAAGATTTAACAAAAAACATCTTTTTGTTCCTTGGAAAAGTAGTTCCTAAAGGTGTATTTTGGCAGACTATATCAATATTCTATGAAGTGAGAGTCAAGTTTGTGAAGTGTTGGGTTAGACAAAGTTAAGTTACTGCAGACTTTTCAGAACCTTTGATAATGCTATTGTGCAGTTTCAATCTCCAAGAAGGACCTGTATTAAATACACCATTTTTCTAATTTATTTTTATGTGGATTTTTTTAAAGTAGGTGTCTTGTGAGATTTGTGTTCTGAGAACTATACTAAGGGAAGTGCTATCCTGAAGTGTTTTTGCTTGTTTGTGCTCATTGCGAAGACTTCCTGCTTGTGCCCTTCTAGTGAGTGGTGATGAATGGAAAGAGACAGGACAGGACTACCTTGGATTATAGAGTTGAGGCAGGGGCGGCAGTGGGCATGCTGGGTTGGTTAGGTAGGCAAATGTGAGGCCCCTGGTCAGCCCAGCCCCTTTCCCTGAATCCCAGTTGGCTTGTGAACTGGTGCTTTTGGAGAACTAACCAGTTTGTAGGCATCTAGGAGATAGAGGGGATCAACTTGGAATTACAGAACAGTCTTTCAAACTGTTTTTCACTGTGCTTTAAAAGAGCCAAAAAAGCATGAGTATGCTTAGCCCTAAAGTCACATACAAGCTGGTTATTTTATACACACACACACACACACACACACACACACACACACACACACACACACAAAATATGTACACACATATGTATAGTGTTCAAGAAAGTTCATAGTTGCTTTAGAAACAAAGCAAAGGAAAGTATGTTTTCAAGTTCAAGCCCATTCCTGAAGACATAGTCTAAATGAAAATTGTATGGTTTTGTTTTCCTGCATTTTCTATAATGTTTTCTTTTCTTTTTTCTTTTTGTCTGTGACAGAGACAGAGAGAAGAGGGATAGACAGACAGGAAGGGAGAGAGATGAGAAGCATCAATTCTTTGTTGTGGCTCCTTAGTTAGTTGTTCATTGATTGCTTTCTCATATGTGCCTTGACCAAGGGCTAAAGGAGAGCAAGTGACCCCTTGCTCAAGCCAGCAACCTTTGAGCTCAAGCCAGTGACCCTGCACTCCAGCTGGTGAGCCCGCACTCAAGCCAGAGACCTCAGGATTTTGAAACTGGGTCCTCTGTGTCCCAGTCCTACGCTCTATCCACTGTACCCCTGCCTAGTCAGGCTGTCTGCTTTTTCTGACATGAGGGTTTACAGTGTTCATTAAATTTTCAGCAGTTTCTATATGTCCCACATTTTAAGCCTCACTAACCTCCAAATTTCAGAGGACTAAGTATGTTTAATTTCATTTTCAAGTATAAAACCAGATAACTCATCAGGAACAAGGATGCTTTTGTTTGTCTTCTGTAATGCATACAGCTGCAGATTTGGAATGCCACGCTTTGGATGTGCATTTGACAGAAGGTGTGCCTTTGGGTTTTGAGTTGTGTAAGGGAGAACATCTAGCAATATGAAAAGCAGTTGGACCTTTGTTCTGATTCTTCAGTCTTCCTCACACAAATTCAGAGAAATGCCTTTTAATCATAGAGTTTATATATCCTAGGTCCTTGGAAATCAAGAAAAGTGACTTGCCAAAGTTTGCATCAGTTCTTAGCGAGTCATGCGCTATAGAGAATGGTGTGCTGGCCATGTGTTCTGGGGACGGCTGGCCACTTCCCATGCAATGCTGGCATCTTTATTTCTTGGCAAAGGGTGCACTCAAGCTTTTATGTTAATTGCATAAAGATGAGCTTTAGTTCTCTTTTGACTTTATATCTTATTTTGTAAAATAGGAAATAATGTCTTTCCATTTTTCTGTTCATTTTAAAGTGGAAATTTGAGCTGTTTGGAATGTAGCTTTAGCTTTCTGGAAAATAGACAGCAAAGAAGATAAATAAGAAATATGTACGTATATATATTGGCTTTGTTCCACCAAGCCTGTCTTTGAATAATAAATACTTTAAACATCTGTTCTAGTGTACAAATACTATAGTTTTGTTATAAGCAATCTTAAATAAGCAGTTTTGGTCATAATTTCACCATTCTAGCCTTGTCTAGTGTGAACATATTTTACTCAGAGATCATGTATAACTATCCAGAAATGGTGATGATGATCAATGTTGTAAAGAATTTATTCTGATAAATGAGAAACTGGATGTAATGTCAAAATAGCTATTTTCACAATAAAATCTCCAGTCTCCTGGATGTTTATTAAATCCTGATGTGACATTATTTATTTCCTGAGGTGAATTTTTGGGTGCTTAAAAACAGATATTCAGTGGTGGGACTGAGCTAGATAGAGGATTGATCTTTCTAAAATGTTCATTCTTTCTCTGATGCATTGAGATCACTGTGCTCTCTTCACTCCTTGTTCAGGGAGGTTGCAGCCTAGCTCTCTAAGTCATTGGTAAATGTACACTCTCAGACAACTCATACAACTTATCAGAGTTACAGTTATCTCATCCCTTTGGCTGTATAAGTTTTTGAAAAGTTTCCATTTTGCCCACCTAAATAGTCCAGACATACACTGAGAAAAATAGTACAATTTTAGTTAGGAGAGAAAATATATTCCTTGCTGCCTTTTTTTGGTCTTTTTTTTTTTTATGGGTTAGAATATATGGGCATAGAGAACCCTGTTAGAGCTGTTAGTCAAGTAAGGGCAGGTTGTCTGAGAGGATGAATATCTTTGTTAGAATTTTTTTAAATTGAGGTATAAGTTATATATAGTAAAATGCATCAATCTTCCAAGTAGAGCTGTTCAGACAAGCATTTCTCTCATATGAGAAGCCAGCTATTCCCAAAGAACACAAATCTTAATTGCATATGAACTTAGGGTTCCAGATGAAAGGTCCTTGGGTAGGTTGAGGTGGTTGATGATATCGCTTATCTTCAGCAAGAGTGCAGGAAAGCAGAGTTAGTATCATAGAATAATGTAATTCTTTTTGAGGAAAGACAACTCTTTGGAGTCGCAAACCTGAGAACCATACAATGGAGAACTTCAGGAACTTTAGTTCTTAATTGCTCAGCTCAGAGGCTTGACTTGGGTCTGGGACTGTTTTGAATGCTCAGAAACTCCTGGGTGTCCTTCAGTGGATGGTAGGCTTCAAAATAAACAGTGCTCTGTTTCTCCTTTGCCACAAATAGCAGCTATTGGTAGGAAAACCTTAAATTTTGTCACATTGGGATCTTGTTCTAAGTGAATATCTGGAGGTAAAAGATTGAGATAAAGGAACCGGTTGGATTGCTGAGTGCTGCCCATAGGTTTGAGATGATTGGATAGGGGAACAAGGAGGTGTTGAGGGGAAATGCAAGGCTCTGTCTTACTCAAGATCATCTTGTGATAAAGCTTTTAGTTGCAGAGCAAAGGGGAGACTTGCTCTTCTTGGTCTAACTGACAAGACTACAGGAGAAGGAATGAGAGGCTATGGTCCATTTCTCCAGGTACAGTGGGATCTTGACACACGAGCTCTTTAAATCACGAGCAATTTGAGAGATGGGCAGTCACTCATGGGATTTTTTTGCTCTAAGTCATGAGCAGATATTTGAATCACGAGCTTCTGCCACCCTCCACTAGATGGCCTGCTGAACGTTCTGAAAGGGAGGAAGAAACAAACTTCTATGGAAAGGTTTTTGTTGAAATGACCTCTAAGTGAAAGTGAGGAAAGTGTGGTGAAAAAACCAAAAGTCAGTGAAGAAAATGATGATTGTTGGGCAAATGAGTCTGTAAAATTTGTACTTTCTGAGTTTGCTCACTTTTATTATTAAAAATGGTGCTGGGCAGCTGTCTGTGAAATTGCAAATGACCTTCCTGCTTGGGAAGGGCCATTGTTATGCTAATGTCTCCTCCCCCTCCACCAGCATCTTCACCTGATCTTGAAGATAAATACACTTCATAAACCAGTTTATTTCTTTATATTCTCTCTTACTGTGTGTGTGTATATATATTTGTTATTTATAAAGCATATTTTCTTATTTTAAAGCATATAAAACAAAAAATTTCTGTGGTTTTTTGAGGCCAGAATGGATTAATTGCATTCCCATTGATTTAAATGGGGAAATTTGATTTGACACATGAGCAAATTGAGTCATGAGCTCGGCTATGAAACAAATTAAACTCGTGTGCCAAGGTACCACTGTACATTAGTCAGCCTCCTGGAATGCTTTAGACATGTGTGATTAAGAAATGGAGACAACTGTGCATCATCAAAGACGTTTCTAATTTCAAACACAGTCAATTGAAGGCTCCAAAAGTACTCTTCCAAGTGGGAGAGAGACTGTTATAGTTATCCTACTTTTTGAGTTAGTGAATGAAAAAAATAGGAAAATGTTAACACTTACAAATACAATTAAGAACTGGGAAAAGTGGCCCTTTCAAGAGCTCTCATTTTGAAAAGTTAAGAAATCTTTCTGTGTAGAAGAAAGTGTGACACTTTCCAAATATCACAGTTAAGACCGAACATTTCAGTTTTATTTTATATGCAAGAGGACAACTGACTTGTTCAAAGATTATCAGATGTGCCGGTTCTTTTTTTTTCTATTTATTTATTTATTTATTTATTTATTTATTTATTTATTTATTTTTTGTATTTTTCTGAAGCTGGAAACGGGGAGAGACAGTCAGACAGACTCCCGCATGCGCCCGACCGGGATCCACCCGGCACACCCACCAGGGGTGACGCTCTGCCCACCAGGGGGCGATGCTCTTCCCCTCCGGGACGTCACTCTGCCGCGACCAGAGCCACTCTAGCGCCTGGGGCAGAGGCCAAGGAGCCATCCCCAGCTTCCGGGCCATCTTTGCTCCAATGGAGCCTCGGCTGCGGGAGGGGAAGAGAGAGACAGAGAGGAAGGAGGGGGTTGGAGAAGCAAATGGGCGCTTCTCCTATGTGCCCTGGCCGGGAATCGAACCTGGGTCCCCCGCATGCCAGGCCGACGCTCTACCGCTGAGCCAACCGGCCAGGGCCAGATTGTGCCAGTTCTGATAGGTGTTTCCCCATTTTTACATGGCGGTGGGAACTTTTCATCTAACAAACATGTTTTATACATGTAACAACTAATTCAGAGGGTGACTACTTATTGCTAACATGGTTTAGAAAAAGGTAAGAAGTATAGCAGGTGTAGAAATTAAGAGGAAAAAGAACAAAAGAGAAAGGAATCTAGTTAAGATATAACTGGAGCTATGGGCATGAAGAATGGGCTATATAGAGAGAATAGAAAGCCAGGTTTAACACAAGATACCAAAGTATTTATAGTGATTTTGCACAAATTACTTGATTCTTAGCCTGTATTACTGTTTATTGCAATGTAGTGGAATAAATGAATGAGCATTTTTATGTGTTTGGTGTTTTTAAATTATTAAAGTTTAGAAAATACTAATAGAAAGAATCTCATTCCACCTCTTATGAATAACCTTTGTTAACATATTGGTATCTATGCTTCCAGTCTTTTATTTCTATACACTCACATGCATGAACAACCCTGTATACATTGTTACCTAATGGAATGTACTATTCTGTAATATGCTTTTTCACTTAGTGTTCAGAAAATCTTGTAGGTCATTGAATATGCTATATGATTTTAAAAGGCTATGTGTAAATTTATTTTATGAATGTAGCATTATTTAGTTCCATCTTTTTTGATGGGCATTAAAGTAAGTCCCTCTTGTAATGGCCCTTGTTACATATAATTAAATTGTTTCTCAGGAAGATTGGACCACTTTTTAGTCTGCAGCCCTTTGGAAGAGAGCCTGTATTACCCAACCAACTTCAAGCATTCTTTCTCTCTTCACCAACTTCATAGATAAAAAATAGTATTTTTATTTATTTAATATGTATTTCTTTGATAATTAGTAAAGTTGAATATTTCCCCCACATGTCTGGTGTCAATTTGTATTTCTTCTGTGACTTATCTGTTCATAGTCTACATAAAATACAAATTACTGGCACTGGAATTGTTGTCACCATTCTATACTTTGCAGCTCACGTCCAAGTCCCAATGACCACTGCCTCTAGCCAGCAATGAATCAGGTAGACTGGAAAAGCCATCTGAAGCATGCGTGGATATGGAGCTTCTGTTCTCCTCTGCCTGGAGAGATGAGACTAGGTTGCTTTTCCCTGGAGCTCTGCGACTGTGGCGTGGTAAAGAGAACCTTGGGATACACTAAGCTGGGTGGCAAAGGTAGATTCATAATAGAAGTTGGCAAAAGGGGGAAAGAGAGCTCTAAATTAGGAGTAGGTCCCAGCCTGAAATATGAGTGAGGCATTGAGGTAGGAGAAAAAAAGGAAACACTATATATTAAACAAAACAGCAGAAAATAGGACTATCAACACCCACAACAGAGATCTTCGAGGGAAGAATAAAAGACCTGACTATTCAGGCAAGACATAGTTAAGTGGCTCTTGTGTAAATGAGATCAGTTTACCTGCTTCTTGGAATAAATACCCTAGGCTCATCCACAGTGTCGTAGATGGGGCCGACGGCCCTGGGCCCCTTCAGCCTTCAGTGGCAAACCCCAGCATTCTGGGCAAGGTTAGGTCATAGGTGGCTGGAGCAGGGCTGGAAGAGACTGAACCCTCCCTTAGAGGAGCGAGGGGGAAGCCTACCTTCCAGTGTCCCTGATTCCTCACAGCAGAGGCATGTAAGTCTGGCAGGCTTTAGCTCAATGACCTTCCTTTCCACTATTGAAGCAGGACCCAGATGGCATCCTATGAGACCCCTTTGGGGCGTTGGAGCCTTTAAGGGCATATCATAAAAGCTGGTAGTTCCCCTGATCTCTATTGGGCTTTTTCTGCCTCTAGGTATCTTAAAAGCCATGCTCAGAACATCTCGCTGAGGGGTTTGAGGAT
Source organism: Saccopteryx leptura (assembly GCF_036850995.1). NCBI lineage: Eukaryota > Metazoa > Chordata > Mammalia > Chiroptera > Emballonuridae > Saccopteryx > Saccopteryx leptura. The sequence goes on from NC_089506.1 coordinate 128,588,744, forward strand.
CCCCATCTGCATATATAAATCCTTTCCATATATCTGGAGCTATTTGGAAAAAGACAAAACAGTGTTATTAGCTGGATCAAATAAAGAAGGTAGTACTTTGCAGGCGAAAAAGATTTGGCGTCTCCTGTTCATCAGCATTCAAAAGAAATTTTAAAAAATTTTAAGTAAAAAGCATGATATGGTAGACCCATAGGAGTTCCAGGATATGACTACCCCCTTTTAAAAATTTTTTTTAAATTGACCTTAAAATATTTGCTGGGTACACTTTAATAATACCTTAACTTTAAAGATTGTAAGCATAACAAAATACAGTAAATGCTTTTGCTCCATATGCAGGAGTCTTTTCAGTTTAGCCAGTTTAGGAAATCCAATAATAGAACAATGCATACAGACAATGAGCTATAACATGCTTAGCAGCCTCTCCTGTTCTGACAGAGGTTACTATAAATCTAGAATATGTATCCACTGTAACATGGACATAGGGCTGTTTGCCAAATGAAGGTATATGAGTAACATCCATTTGCCAAAGTTGTCCTGGTAGGGGTCCTTGAGGGTTAACTCCAAATGAAGGGGCAGATTGTAGTATAGGACATGCGGACTTTTCCTGGACTCCTGCTCCTTGTGACAGCTCCTAGCAGACTGAACTGTGGTTGGATTGCATTTTTCAGGGATTTGACATGGTGTTGGGGCCAACTTGGACTTGGTGAACATGTTAAGGACACTACTCTTTTATGGATTCTTGCTGTATTGGCCAAGAGTTTACTTAAAGGCTTTAATCACTGTAAAAAAAAAAAAAAGAAGAAGACTAGATAAAGAAGATGTGGCACATATACACCATGGTATATTATTCAGCCATAAGAAATGATGACATCGGATCACTTACAACAAAATGGTGGGATCTTGATAACATTATACGAAGTGAAATAAGTAAATCAGAAAAAAACAAGAACTGGAGGATTCCATACATTGGTGGGACATAAAAACGAGACTAAGAGACATGGAAAAGAGTGTGGTGGTTATGGGGGGCAGGGGAGGGAAGGAGGGAGAGGGGGAGGGCAGGGGGAGGGGTACAAAGAAAACTAGATAGAAGGTGACAAAGGACAATCTCTCTTTGGGTGATGGGTATGCAACATAACTGAATGACAAGACATGTTTTCTTTGAATATATGTACCCTGATTTATTGATGTCACCCCATTAAAATAAAAAATTATTTATAAAAAAATACAAATTACTGGACTTCTCTGAATCCCTGTTTTCTTAGCTGGGAGACAGGCTTCCATGTGGTGTGAAGGGGACAGCACACTGCAGATCCCGAGGCAGGTTGGTGCAACAGTGCTGTCCCCTCGTGTTCCTCCTGGGTTAAGAACGTCAGACAATGAAGACTCTTAATTACATCCCCGCACCTAGCACAGTGCTTGGAATATAGAAAGGGTTCAAAGTTTTTGAGGAAGGCAGATGAGACAGGATTTGAAAACATTTTGAGTGTATCAGGAAAAGGAGCGAGAAAAATTGAAGCCAAGATCCAGTGAATCAGCAGTGAGAGAAGTGGTGGATTCCTCAGAAGCTTACTATTAAAATAGAAGAATTTCATTTTTATTCTCAAAACTCTACTAAGAAACAATTGCTTATAAACAAGTGGTTAAAGGACATTAAATATCTGTATTCAAGGGTACAACTAGCCTTGAAAATTTGATTTTTTTTGTTAAGCTAAAGATATTAGGTATTAATTTTTTTGAAAAGTGAATAACCATTTAAAAATTATTAATTCTGCCTGACCTGTGGTGGTGCAGTGGATAAAGTGTCGACCTGGAAAGCTGAGGTTGTCAGTTCAAAAAAACCCTGGGCTTACCTGGTCAAGGCACATATGGGAGTTGATGCTTCCTGCTCCTCCTCCTTTGTCTCTCTCTCTCTCTCTCTGTCTCTTCTCTCAAATGAATAAATAAAATATTTTTAAAAAATTATTAATTCTGATTTTCACATATTAGATTTGCCAAGACTAAAAGCAAATGTGTAATATAATCATATAACAAATGGTAGTAAATTAAAGTAACATAGGGCTTCAGTGCCTCAAATGAAAGGAAGAGAATTGTTGATGTTAGGTTTTGTTTTATTCATCATGTTAGGGAGAGAAGTCAGTGGTTTGTTAATGAGATTTTCAGATGGCTTTAAATTGAGAGGTATTGTAAACAGCAGGAATGACTGAGAAATGATACAAGAGGAGTTGGAAAGGTTAGGAACATGGACAGGAAATCATATGATTCAGCTTGGAGTAATGCAAGCCAATCTGACATCTGAGGCCAAATAAGAAGAAATCTGTATTTCTGAAGAACTGGAGAGACAAACATGGAACATAGTCATCTCAAAGAAGGTTGGGGTTAGGGGTACCAGAGGAGAACAAGAGAGGTGGAAATCAGGAATTAATGGTTGTTGAATACCTACTATGTGCCCACTACAATGATTTGGTACTTTCTGTGTTGATTTCCTTTTGACCAAGGTTAAATTCAGGGCAGCGTGAGAAACAAAGTTTTTGAAGGTTCATTATGCACAAGATCCCAGTACTTCATCAAGCAGAAGCCCAGCCTCCCTAGTTGATCCAAATGGTTGTTAGAGTGTTATCAGTACAGAGAGCATTGTGGAAGTGGCCTGGAATCGCCAGAAAGCTCTAGCAAGAAAGATCATTCACCATATTTCTACATGGGCATTTCTTATTCAATGGGTGTGTCCAAGAATTCTTGGAGCAGCTTCCTTTAGGCTATCCTAGTAGCCTAGGCAGTACTATGGCAGCCCCATAAAACTTCTGTTGGGTTAGCACAGAAATCCAGCTTAAGTCAAAATAAGATGTGTGTCTCAAAGTGGCTACCCCATGAGGCAGTCTATTCCTTCCATCCATGCCCCTCTCCTTCTCTTTCAGAGCCCTCATGTTGACCTCCAGTAACACAGAGCTCCCATCTCAGCCTCTTGCTCGGGTTTCCTACTAACCCTTATCCTTCTCTTGTGATATAAAGGCCTAGTGATCGTTTGTACTTCCGCTAGATGTCAATAAAGTAAATCAGATATGTTCAAGGCTATAGATTTGGCTTAGTTTAGGATTCTCCACCTTTTTTTTAATGGATCCACCACTTCTCAGTTTTTTCAGTTTCAGGACTTGAGAAACTGGGTCACAGTGAGGACTCCATGGAGATGAAGAGGAAGAGGACCACATTATTCTAGGGAGGACAAACCTAAGCAGGTGATGTTCACTGTCTATACCCAACTCTGAGGGGAAGACCAGAACACTGGTACAAAGAATATGGTGAGAAAGTGAGCTGGAAAGGGGAGATGTCAAACACATATTGCCTGTAGTTCCAGTTCCAGCTTGTATGATATGTTAATGCCTCAATTAGAAGCTTGACATTAAATATGTCATCTGTCCCCAATAATATTTGCCTTGTAACAGAAGCCCCTTGTGGCTAAGAAATTTATTAATTTTTCAACAAGTATTTCCTGAGTGCCTCCTGTGTTTCAGGCACTGTTCGGGTACTAAGGATACATCAGTGAACAAAACATAGATCTCTACCCCTGCGGTACTTAAATTATAGCAGAGGGGACAATTAATAATAAACTTAATGAATAAGCAGATTATATAATATAATAGAAAGTGATAAGTGTTATGGGGAAAGAAAAAAAGTAAAGCAGGATAGCCTAACCTGTGGTAGTGCAGTAGATAGAGTGATGATCTGGAATGCTGAGGCCACTGGTTCAAAACCCCGGGCTTGCCCAGTCAAGGCACATATGAGAAACAATCAAAGAACAACTAAAGTGAAGCAACTACAAGTTGATGCTTCTCATCTCTCTTCTCTCTCTCTCTCTTCTCTTTCTTTCCCTAAAAATCAATAAATAAAATTAAAAAAAAAAAGTGAAGCAAGATAAGAAGGCTAAAGAGTGACATTTGAACAAAGACTTAAAGGAAATGCTGGATTGGCCTTGCAGATGCCTGACAAAGAGCTTTCTAGGCATAAAGAACACAATGGTCCTGTGGTAGGGTTTGTCTGGCATGTCCGAGAAACAACAAGGAGGCCAGGGTCTCTGGAGAAGAGTCAGCAAAAAGGAAAGTGAAAAAGATGAGGTTAGTGAGCTGAGGGCTAGGAGCAGACTGGGTCAGAGTTTATAGACATCTGTAAACCTTTGGCTTTTACTTGGAGCCATTTCAAGGTTTTGAGTAAAGAGGTAATTACTTTTTGAAAGGATTACTTGAGCTATGGTGCTGAGGATAGGGGATAAGCAGGAAGATAAATTGTGAGTATATTACAGTACTCTAGTTAAGAGGTTATGGTGGTTCAGATGGATTAGAAGTGGTGAGAAGGACTGGATTCTGGATGTATTCTGCAGGTACTACCAACAAGATTTCTTGACTGATTAGATGTGGGTTGTGAGAAAAAGAAGTCATTGGTAACTAAGATTTTTGACATGAGCACTGTATGGATCAAGCTGACTTCAACTGAGACAGAGAAGACAGAGTAGAATAGCTTTTGGGAGAGAATTAGCATTTTGTTTTTGACAGGTTGAGTTTGTGATGTCTAAAACATCCAAATGAAGATGTTGAGTAAGCACTTGAGTGGATAGATGAGTCTGGAGTTCAGGAGATACCAAATTTGGAGATACACATTGAAGAGTCATGAGGATAAAGATGTTATTTATAAACCATGAGCCAGAATGAGATCATCAAGGCTTTAAATCATGAAGAAGAGAAAACTGAGGAATGAACCCAGGGACATTCTGAATGCTAAGAGGTTAGGGAGAGAAGCAGCTATGAGGAAGGATAAAAATGAAAAGAGGGTAGTGTCCTTGAAGCCACATGAGGAATGTGTCAAGAAAGAGAGAGTGCTCGACTGCAGTGAATACAACTGATGGGTCATGTAAGACAAAGGACTGAGGCTTGACCATTGGATTTAGCCAAACAGTGGTCATCTGTGACCTTGATGAACAGTTTCAATGGAGTTCTGGATAGGAATAGACTGACCAGAGACTAGGAGGAGAGGAATTGAGAAGTGTGAGAAGAAAAGAATGATGAATAAGATCATTGTAAATAGCATGAAAAAGCTGGGTCCTTGAGCTCCCAGCAAAGAGGTGGCTATCTATATATTTACTTATGTATATTTATGTATAGCTGCAAATCAAGTCAGCATGCAGCCAGCACTGCTGGGCTAGGTCATTAAACTTTGTCAAGGGACTTATTTATTACAAAAAAATTGCTATTTGAAACATGAGCTATTTTTTTCAGAATGATGAGCTAAATTATTTTCTTTTGTAAATAAGGTCTAGCATATTAACACTTTTAATATTTAGTTCAAATGATGCAAAGACCAAGTCAATCACTGAAATATTTTCTTCTTTGTCTGGAGGATTTCAGCTTCTGTAGTTTAGGTAATAGAATTTGTGTCCTCCATCCGACCTGGGGCCCAGAGAACTGAGCACAAATGAAGTAAGTCTACATGTTTATTTTCCATTTCAGCTACCTAATTACTGTGTGCATTCATCAGAGGACAGGATGTGAACATATTTGAAAATTAAAAGGTTATTGCTGCAAAAAGCATTGAGGATGCAGTGTAAAGTGTTTGGGAAAATGTTTAAAGGCACAGACTAGTCTGAAAACAAACCAGAGCCTAGGTGTCATCTTCTTTCTCACCCTTTCTGCCTACTGAATCACCAAGTCCATCTGTTCCTTATGGTAGTCATCACTCTGATCTGAAGGGCTCCTCTGGTTTTGCTCCTTGCCAAACCATTCTCCACTCTGTTTAAGAGTGACCTCTCTAAAATACAAGATGATCATGTTTCACTCTTGCATAATACCTTTTTTTTTATTTGAGAGGGAGAGAGAGAGAGAGAGAGAGAGCAGCATTCATTTGTTTTCCACTTAGCTGTGCATTTATTGGTCACTTTCTGCATGTACACTGACCAAAGTTGGAACCTACAACTCTGGAGTTTAAGGGTGACTCTAACCAACTGAGCTACCCAGTTAGGGCCTTGCTTAATATCTTTTAATGGCTCCTCATTGTTTTTTTTTTGTTGTTGTTGTTGTTTTCCAGTTGGGTCAAGGAAGGCAGAGACAGACTCCCATATGTGCCCTTACTAAGATCCAACTGGCAAGCCCACTAGGGGGCTATGCTCTGCCCATCTGGAGCATTGCTTCATTGCTCAGCAACCAAGCTCTTCTTTATGTCTTTTGAGGCAGAGGCCATGGAGCCATCCTCAGCACCTGGGGCCAACTCTCTCCAATCAAGCCATGGCTGCAGGAGGGGAAGGGGGGAGGGGTAGAGAAGCAGATGGGTGCTGACCTGCATCAGCAGATGTGTGTTCTGACTGGGAATTGAACCCAGGACATTCACATGCTGGGCCAATGCTCTACCACAGAGCCAACTAGTCAGGGCATGGCAATCATTGTTATCGAGTGTAAGCTCCTTAACACAGCTTATAAGAAATTTCATCATCTGGTTCAAGTTTATCTATGTCCTGCCTTCTGTCCTCACCACCCCCAAGAAGAACCAGCCACCAAAAGCACCTAAAACTCCAAATACTCCATGCTTTATTTTAAATCTTTGGTAGAAGAGGTGTCAATAAGTAACAGAAGAAGCCACAAAATTAATTTAACGAGACTAAAACAAGAGTTAGACTTTTAGGCTCCATTAAATAGAAATGGGAGAGAGGACCCTTGCTCTGGTGTTCTGCTCCCACTGGCCTCGTGTATGTGCAGGCAGCACCACGGACGAACCACCATGGCTTCTTCTCTACTCAGCTTTGTGAAGCGTCATGGCTCAGTCCTGGGACCTGTTACTATGCTTTATACACGCTTCTCTGCCTTTTTTATTCCTGGTCTTTAAACATTGCCTATCTTTTGAAGTCTCACAGACTGACCTCTCCAGCCCAGGCATTTCTTCTGAGACCAGACTCTTATCCAACAGTGTCCAAAATGTCTGCAGCAATCCTAAATGGAATAAAGCTAAAGTCTGGTCTTCATTCTGCCAAAATCTCTTCCTCTCCTGGTCTTGCCCATCTCAATAAATGTCACTTGCCTTAATTCAATGCTCAAGTCAGACATCTGAAAATTTACCTCTTTCTTAGTAAGAAAACCTACTAATATGCCAAGCAATGTCTGAAATGTTTTACATACAGTAACTGGTCTAATCTTTTTAGCAAATCTGTAAGGGAGCTTCTATTGATATCACCCACTTTGTAGATCAAGAAACCAAGGCACAGGGAGGTGTATGGCCAGTAGTTGCGGCCATGACAGCCGTCGAGCACATGCAGGTTCGCATTAGATTCAGATAGACAGTATGAAACTACGGAGCAAAAACTGGTGAGCCATCTTTTATTCTAGCCTCGCACTGGCGGAAAAGTAAATACATACAGTGGGAAAACACTTTCTCTTGGTTTTCCTAGAATCAAAGGCCCTACCTACCTTATTCACCTCTGTTTTCTATCTCCTTCTCTCTGCACAGAGTCTGCACAAACTGGCTTCTCCTTCAGCACTCCGCCATCTTGGCTGCCTTTCTCTCTCCAACAATGTGATCTCTGAAAAAAATGGCCTTCTAGCTCCTCCCTCCAGCACATATTAGCATAATCAAGCCCCTTTCCAAGCAGAAAGGTATTTATCAGTATCATGTGGCAGCAGCACCATGTGAGCAGTGGCCATTTTTAACAAAGTGAGCATAAAAATCACATTTTATGAACTTATTTGCCCAACAGGAGGTCAAGTAATAGGCCCAAGGTTGCACAGCTTATTGCTGGTGGAACTAGGATTTAAACCCAGATGATCTGGCATCAGAGTCCACATGCTTGACCGCTATACCAACTGTTATTCTTGGCATCGCCCTTTTTTTTTTTTTTTTTTTTTTGTATTTTTCTGAAGCTGGAAACGGGGAGAGACAGTCAGACAGACTCCCGCATGCGCCCGACCGGATCCACCCGGCACGCCCACCAGGGGCGATGCTCTGCCCACCAGGGGGCGATGCTCTGCCCCTCCGGGGCATCGCTCTGCTGTGACCAGAGCCACTCTAGCGCCTGGGGCAGAGGCCAAGGAGCCATCCTCAGTGCCCGGGCCATCTTTGCTCCAATGGAGCCTTGGCTGCGGGAGGGGAAGAGAGAGACAGGGCATCGCCCTTTGATTCAGCCTAACATCCAACTTATCAGAAGCGCAAACAGTTCTATCTCCAAAAATGTCCTGAACCCACCCATCTACCTCTTTCCATCCTAGTAGCCACTGTTCTAGCCTTTTGCCGATACTGACAGAACAGTTCCTTGAGCTTTCCAATTCTACATTTCCTCAATTCAGCACCCCCAGATACTCTTCCCAAAGAAACCAGGTCTTAGTTTAAATGTAATTTCTTTTCTGAAAAGCCTTCCATGACCCCCATAACTGAGTCACATACCCCCAATTATTTTCTGATATCACCCTTTCCTTTCTTTCATAGTAAATTTAATCATTAATAATTATACATTTGTGTCTTTATTTTTTGAAGTAAGCACCATAAGAATAAGGATTTTGTTTTATTTTACACTATCTACCCAGTACCTAGCTTAGCCCATAGTTGGCACTTGTAGTGTTTGTTGCTGGATGGATGGATGATTGAGTGGTTAATATTAAGAAGTGGTTATATAATTCTTATTTTATGTGCTATAATGAAAGTATAGTTCCACTTCTTTATAATGAACTATTGGGAGGAGGCTGTATGAATTAGGGAAATATATAAAAAGCATGATTTAAAATAAAATGCAGTCTTATTATTTCAGTGAAGGACATTGTATAATTCTAGTAAGCATGCTCCCATTGCTTATACCCCTATACTCCTTTTTAAGAGAGCCCAGTTCTCCTCTTACAACCTCAACTCAGCTCATTTGACCAGGGCTAGAAACTGACCCATGCTGGGCTAAAGAGATACTCCTTGTTCATAATTTAGAATCAGGACACCAAGAAATAGATTTTTAAGGTAACTGCATTAATTTATCTTTCAAATATTTATTAAGCATCTACAGGAATCCTCAAACTATGGCCCGTAGGCCGCATGCAGGCCCCCTGAGGCCATTTATCCGGCCCCCGCGGCACTTCCAGAAGGGGCACCTCTTTCATTGGTGGTAAGTGAGAGGAGCACTGTATGTGGTGGCCCTCCAACAGTCTGAGGGACAGTGAACTGACCCCCTGTGTAAAAAGTTTGGGGACCCCTGATCTAGAATGAACCAATCATTGGGGATATAATGAACAAGACATGTCTCTCCTTGAAGGTATTTGTAGTCCATTGGAGAAAACTGATGAGTAAACCTGCTATTACAATTCAGTGTGTAAAATGTTGTGATGTGGGAAGTACTATGGAGTACTTCGGAGCACAGAGGAGAAGTGCCTTCTATAGTCTGGGGAAGGCAGAGAAACTTCCCAGCAGAGGTGATGTCTTAACCAAAAGCTCAATAGATCCAGGACACAGTAGGGGCAAGGGTATTCTAAGCAGAAGGGACAGGAGCTGCAAACAGTGCATTGGTGTGCAAAAAGAGAAGAGATCATGATGAGAGATGAATGTGGTCTCCATCACAAAGGCCCATGTCAGCCTACACAAAGTTTGGACTTTATCCCGAGGGCAGCAAGAGTCTGGATTAAGTGGTTTTAGCAGAGGAATGACATAGAAAATTTTAAGGTTTATACTCTAGGACAGTGGTTCTCAAAATTTTGAAGTCGGGGCCCTGGCCGGTTGGCTCAGTGGTAGAGCGTCGGCCTGGCGTGCGGAAGTCCCGGGTTTGATTCCGGCCAGGGCACACAGGAGAGGCGCCCATCTGCTTCTCCACCCCTCCCCCTCTCCTTCCTCTCTGTCTCTCTCTTCCCCTCCCGCAGCTGAGGCTCCGTTGGAGCAAAAGATGGCCCGGGTGCTGGGTATGGCTCCTTGGCCTCTGCCCCAGGTGCTAGAGTGGCTCTGGTTGCAACAGAGTACCGCCCCGGATAAGCAGAGCATCGCCCCCTGGTGGGCGTGCCAGGTGGATCCTGGTTGGGCGCATGCGGGAGTCTGTCTGCCTGCCTCCCCGTTTCCAGCTTCAGAAAAATACAAAAAAAAAAAAATTTTGAAGTTGGTGCACATTTGAAATTCTACAAATAATTGTAGATGCACTATATACAAATTTCTGAGAAATATGTTATAATAATTAAGTCAAATATTAAAATATATATATAAAGTCCAAGTGTGCTTTTATGGTAATTAAATGAAATAAATACAACAAAATTAAATTTATTCTAACATTAAAAAATATTTTTATGTTACATTTTTTTTGTTATGTTTTTCAGAATTCATAAAAAAGAGGGGTTAAAAAATAAAAAAAAACTAACAAAAAGTTATCATATATATATATATATATATATATATATATATATATATATATCATACATTCTTAGTAAGATTTAGTAAATTTGGCAGGTCCTGGCACAAATGTGTTAAGTTTTTTTCATTCTGGTGTTTATGAGAAACATGATGAGCCTGATGTGTCCTAGCGATGTCTTCAATGTTTGGGCATATATTTGAAAGGCAAACTCTCATTTCCTTGTAATACATTGAGGAATTCCTCTCTTTTTACTCTTAACTGTGTTGAGTGCAGAAAACCCCCACCATACTTTACCCCATCTTAACTTTACACCAAACAAAGGAGGGAAGAAACTTGCCTCCAGTCTTTCTGGGGAACATGGGGGGCAGTGTAAATAATCCAGCACCACAGCTGAACAACCTTTTGCAACATAATCAGGCAAGTGAGGTGGGGGGATGGGCAGACTATCAGCTTACAGCCAATTCCCCATACCTCTGTCCCCCAAAAATCTAAACTCCAAAAACCCTGTTGGTTTTCTGGTCCCCAACAGGCACATATTTCTCTGGAATACCATAGGGTGCACCTGGAAATCTTCTAGGGCACACCAGTGCGCCCTGGCACACACTTTGAGAACCACTGCTCTAGGAGGATTCCTAAAGTCTCAGGGAGGCGGGGGCAGCGGGAGAGGCGGGGTGGTAGGGGAGATGTATTGGAATCAGAAATACCGGTTAAGAGATTGTTATAGAAATCCAGGCAGGAAATGATGATGGCAGGAATAAGTTGGTGACAGTGGGATGAGACAGAGTGGATGGTTAAAGTGACATTTAGAATAATGATGGGGGAGGGGAGAGGAATTAAGGACAGTGTCCAGGTGTAAGGTCTAGGCTAGCAGCAGATTGTGAGGTCACCCACTGAGACAGCAGCTAATGAGGGAGCTCAATGAAGCCATCAGGGCTGGAAATAGAAATGTGAGTGTTGTCATTAAGTAAAACCTTTGGAGTTGCTATTACCCAGTGGGTTTGTGGAGAGGGAGAGATAAAGAAGTCCATGGATGGAGTCCTGAGTAATTCCACCAGCCAAGTAGGTGGGTGAGGAAGAAGAGTCCACAAAAGAATTTGAGATGTGTCCTGAGAGCCAGTTGGAAACCCCAGGAGGAGTGATGTCATGGAAACTGACCATGAAATCCTTTCCAGAAGGATCTGATGAATGTCAGTGCTCTAATAGAAAGACCAAACCACAGGCAACTTTGAAGTAACTAATTGCTGGGGGGTATCTAAAAAACAGGAAAATGTCTCTGAATTAAATAAACATTGTTCTGAACAATGTTATTTACAAGATTCATCTGTCTGTTTGTATGAATGCTAAGATAAGCTTCCCTTTGGTCTCTTAGCCTAATGCCTTGCAAATTCTCTTACAGTCTAAACTCATGAAATGTTTTCTGAATGTGGTTTCAAATGTTACTGCATGCCAGTTTGTGAAGTCCACTTGAATGTCAGAGTTGAGAATGTCGGAACAAAAAGTAGACATAAGGGAGATTTATTTTAAAAATGTTTTCCAGCTTTAAGAACAGCATCTAACCACCCACCAGGCTTAGCATTTTGTGTGTGTTTATGACCTGTTGAAACTGCCAGAACTTGACTTGTGAACAAGAAGAAAAAGATGTTGCCTGCTTGTCATCTCTCAGAGTCCAACTTCTGAAGGCTACTCTGCAACCAAAAAAGACCTTCCCTTCATCAGTGGACATACACTGAAGAGGAGAAACATTAGTAATGGGATCCAGGCCATGTAATGCTCATTAAACAAATAGATGCTGATGCCAGTCAGTAATCGCCTTTTTCCATTTTATTTTCAACAGTTTGAGTGTTCCTAAGAGCTCGCATGGGTCTGGATTTGGAATTTTAATCAGCATTTGAGTGTATTTTCAGCATTGGTAACATCTCTATCCCTTGTACTTATATGGAACAATAAACTCTCCTGGGTCTGATTTGTGTTTCTTCTTCTGAATGTTTAATCAATTTAATATACACAGTGGACATATTCTGGGGGGGAAGCTATGCTGCTCAGCAGAGGCATTTTAAAGATTACTTATTGTTTAAAAACAAAGCCATACCATTCATCACCATTACAAGGCAGGAAATATAGTGCTTTGCGATGTTTAATTAGAACTTTTCTTTATGGACTCCTGTTTTCTCGGCCATATAAGCACGTAGCATCTCTGAAGATGATTTTGTGATATCCCCCTGAAGTTTAAGGTCCTGGAAAAGCTCAACTGTGTTTACTGAATGCTTTCCACTTAAAACTATTTTCCTGAGTTATTGAAGTGGAAAAGAAAGCACAATGTGAAGGCATTTATGGTAAAGACTCCTTATTCTTGGGTCCAGGTCTGAGTCTCACCAAATGTGGAGGCCAGAGTGTGAGCACAGTCTTTCTGTCCTGCGTTAATGCAAGAGGTGACAGAGGCCATGAATCCTAGTCCAGAAACTTAACCTTATTCATTTTTTATAACTACTTCATTCTTAATGCCAAGTTCTTATTTCTCCTGGCTGGCAGGAAAAAAAACAAAAAAGAAACAAAACACACATAACCTCCGTCCTTCCTGGGGTCCCCTCGTGGGGTTCTGTGTGCCAGGGTTTCTGGAGTGTATGCCATGCCAAGGCTCCGGGGCAGGCAGGTGCGGGCTGGTCCTTTCTCTGTCTATGCAGTCTATCTCTGAGACAGCCCTGCTCTGGCTGCCCTGCACAGCCCTCTGGGCCCAGCCACTGCATGTGCTGCTGGCCTCTGGGGACACCTCCCTCCCCCCTCTCTGCCCCCAGGCCTCTCTGCAGAGGTGCTTTTGAGCCATGCTGACATCACTCTTCCAGGAAGCAGGGCTTACAGCTCCTCTCTGTCACCTCCACCTTCACCTCCTCCCAGCTGAACAGAAGATCTTTCTAATTTGGGGAATTGCTTCTTTCTTTCCTTGTTTCTTCAGAACAATCTTTTTTTTTTTTTTTTTTTTTTTTAATCTTCTGCAAAGGACTTAGGCTTTTGTTTCCAAAGCTGGAAGGGAAGTCTTTGCCTTGTGCCCTGCTGCAAACCTCCCCGTGAGGCAGGGTCACAGAGTCGGTTATCTGCTTGTATGGGGGAGGGAAAAGGGGAAGGGAGGGAAGAAGGAGGCAGAGAAAGAAGCAAACAGGGATTAAACTATGATAGATAGTGTAAAGCCAGTAGTCAGGGCCACCATCTAAGCCGTCTGGCCAACGCAGGTTCGGTTTGATTTGGATCGATCATAAAGAAACAATTGAGCCAAAAGCTGGTGTTCCATTTTCCTTTAATCCTAGTTTGCACCCGGCAAGCAAATAAATACACACAGCGGGAAACACTTCCCTTTCAATTCAGGGCTCCCAAAGCCACTGACTAATCTGAGTTTCATAGAATCAAAGGCTTCCACCTCACCAGCCTTATTCACCTCTGTTCCCCATCTCCTCCTGTGCAAACTTGCTTTTCCTTCACCATCCTGCCATTTGACTGCCTCCTCCATGTGGCTTCCCTGCCTGCTATACCATGTTCCTCTCTATAAGAACATGGCCACTCTCCTCCAAAATGGTCTCGTAGCTCCACCTTTTAAAACCTTTTGGCGTGAAATCCCTACCCCAACACATTAGCATAACCATTCCCCTTCCCAAGCAAGAAGGGCAATCAGCTGCCCCACATGGGCAGCAGCCATCTTTAACAGGGTAAACAAAATATATCTTATCTGCCTGACAGATAGGTAGCTCAATATATTATCGAGCCCAGACACACTCCTCCCCTGACTTTCTATCCTGAGATTTGGACACCCAGTGTTAGGACATACTACCTTATTCCCTCTTGCTACATTTCCTGATATCTACAGGCCCTGGAGCCTCTACATTCATATACAGACACAGACACAAATTGCAGGGAAGGACCAGGGCCCTGGGAGAAACACTTTCCTTTAACCTAGGAAGAAACCCTGGTGCAGCTGGCTGAGCACAGCACCTACTATGTGAACCATTCTGATTCTGCCTTGGGGAGTTTATATGTCCTGGGTGGGAGGACTGTATGAAGAAACGGAAAGAACTGTGACCCCAGAGTTGGCCAGGGAAGGGTGCTACTGGGGGAATCACCTTGGGATGTCCCCCAAACCCCTCCCCTCCACAGGTGAGATAGAACATACAAGAGAGTGGGACAGAGAAGGTAGAGTCCTCTTCCTTCCAGCCAGAGAGGCCTGGGGGTAAGCAAAGATACCAAGTGGCCCCATGAGCCACTGGAGAAAGCAGCATGGATGGCCCAACGTCTATGAGCAGTCACAGACCGGTGATAGTGCCGCCTGGGAACTGTGGCAGGTCAGGAGAGTTACAGATTGCATCACACAGCTGATCAAGAGACAGCAGACAGCAGAGAGGAACAGAAGTGCAAGTAGTAGCATGAGTTATATGTGCTGTGACTTCTGGGGCCGCTACATGGATATTCCCAGAGAACAAAGAAAAGACAGAGAGGGAAGAAGTTCTGTCATTATGCAGGTGCAAACAGTCCGGGAGGTGGCAACTATTTTAGCAGAGTTAAGGACAAGCTGTCAAACAACCTTAGCAAGGATCTGTAAGCTGGAAAGAGTCAAGGCAGTTACACATGCCCACATCCATGTCTCCTTGTCAAAATTCTAATCTATGCACCATAGTAGAATAAGATGAACTTTTCTCCAGGTGGACATGGGTTTAAATTCCAGGCCTGTTATTTCTTTGCTGTCAAGTTCTTTGACAAATTACACAGTCTCTTTTCCCTCATCTGTAAATAGGTGTAACAGTTTTGTTAAGTATCTAGCATACTACCTACCACATAAAAAGGACCAAATAAATGAAAGTTGCTGTGGTTGTTGTTGCTATCATTCTTCACTATTATCATCTGATGCCTTCATTTCACTAGTGAAAGACTAGGGCAGGTCCTAGAGGGTTTAAACTCTCCTTTGGGTTTTTGCATTTAAGAGCCTGCATAGGCCAGCTGAAAGAAGAGAGTATAATCAGATGTCCAGTGAGTGACTTCTTTGAGACCCTGGGCATGTAGTCATTCTTTGTTCACTTATCAAATTCACACACTTGGGTTGTCATCATTTCTCTGGAAGTAGTGGGACTGAGTCTGCAAAAATGATGGCTCTTGCTGAACCTAAGCTATGAACAGTTATTCTGGGCTAGAAGTAGCTTTTGGAAATGATGACTTCATTTGCCAAGTCAAAGGCAAAGCTCACAGTGGGCTTGGAACCACAGAAACATCTAATAGAAGAGGTTGCTTTTTCAGGGTGACACCTAGTACTTTTTCACCTTCAAAACAGGAAGATGGCCAATTTCTAGAGCATATTCTTTGGCCTGTTTTGGAACAAAGATACCAGAAAAGATTCAGGAGAAAGAGAAGCCTCAGTAATTTATTAAGGTGAAACAGGTTCATCAAATCAAAATTCCAGCAGGAACTGCAAGTTATAGACCTTTCAAAGCTTCTGGCTCCCACATCGTCTGTTGCCTGTTGTCAAGAGCATTTGTGAATATAATGCCAAATTGATGTCCCCCAAACCCAGTCCAACTAAAGAAAGCAATGCATTTGGTGGAAAAGTCATAAAAATAAAGACATCCTAATAAAGTGGTTGGACTCTTCTCACTGCTCTTTGACCAGAAAAGGGAGTGATGGAAAGTTTCTTTCACCATCTGGGATCTAGTGTCCATACAGTCATAAATCAAAGACTGTTGGCAATGGAAGGACCTCAGAGGTTTAACAGTCACTCACCCTTGCCCACAGGCAGAGAGCTAACATATGGCAGCTTCAGAACTAGAACTTGCGGCTCCTAAATCCCAGTCAGAGACCTTTCCACCACCTGGACAGATGTCCCAGAGGTACAAGAGCACATTTTAACAGAAGGTACTCTCAGCTCACTACTGTGCCACTTAAACACCAAATCAATACTTGCATCTGGGAATCAAGGACAAGAATAACATTGCATGTTGAATCCAAAGGAACTAGGAAACCAATACAAATACTGTACAGGCTTCCTCCAACTTCTGGTCAAACTGTGCTCCAAATTCATTTCCAAGTTATTTGGAAGTCATATGTACTTCCAGACAAAAACAATGGTATAAATGGTTAAATTCTCAGGTCAGCCTAGAGGAACTTATTTAATATATAACTTCATCAGAATTACCTAACTATTCCTGATACTCCAACTGTATCAAGACACTGCTTTATACATCTGCTTTTTTCACAGAAAAACAAATTTCAGTTTCCAGCTCAGAAGGCAGCAACACAACTTTTTATTCCCATGATAGAGGTTTCCCTCCCAGCGGCCTGGAATGGGTCTTGAGGTCAGAGAAGGAGGCAGGAATTTGCCCCTAGGCCCTGGCTACTTGCTAACTCTCTATGATGCTGGCTCTCAACCCAGCCTTTGGAGGGTGCTGGTCACGGACGAAGGTCTCACTGGTCTAAGATGAAATACAACATTTATGTCTAGGGCAGAAAATTTATCACAAAGCAAAATGTATTCAGAAACTTTCAACTGTCTCCTCAGTGTCTTCTGATTGACATTCAATCTCTTAGGCCCTTTCAAGTTTTGCTTCAGCCTACATTTCTTGCCTTCCCTCCTGCATGCTACAATCTATCACCAAAGGACATTCTCCAACACACCATGAACATTTATGTGCACTTGTCCTTGACTGTGCTGCTCCCTGCACTGTCCTACCTCCCTTTTCCACTGTGTTTCATGTTACCACCTCCTCAGTTCAGCTTACCCTGATACCATGGCCCTCCTCCCTCAAAATCTATATTACTGCTTAGATACCATGTGTCTGTCTACCCAGCTGTTGCTCTGAGGTGCTTCTCCTTTTTATTCATCTTGATCTCTCCAGGATCTAATGTCCCCAAGGTGCAGTTGATGAGGAATACCAAACTGGTTTTATTTCATAGGCCAATTCCTACTGATTGGTAATAATTGCCTGGAATGCAGATTTGAGAAAGGTATACTCTCATCTAGATTGAGCAGAAGGTACCTAATTTTTTAAAAAAATTTTATGTATTGATTTTAGTGAGGAAGGAGAGAGAGAGAGATTGGAACATAGATCTGTATTTGCTCTTGATTGGGTATTGAACCCACAATCTCCGTGCGTCTGGGCAATGCTCTAACCAAGCGAGCTATCCGGCCAGGGCAGAAGGTACCTGATTGACTAGTGTTGTTGGTCATGTGCCTGGGTGTGGGAAGTGGAGGTGTGCTTTCTCTGACTGTCTTCCTGGTAGTAAATGAACAATAAACATAGAATTTTTAGTAGTTCAGGAATCTTTCCCTTAGTCTAGTGAGCAGTTGCTGTGTTTTGTTTCCTTAAGTGAAGTGCATCTTTAACCTGGAACTCAAGCTGATGTTCTAGCACATCTGGCTCTCTCTCTCTCTCTCTATCACTTTTTATTTTTCAGTTACAGTTGACATACAATATATTAGTTTCAGGTATACACCCCAGTGATTAGACATTGTGTAACATTATACGGTTATCCTGATAACCCTTATGCCCTGAAGGAGTTCATCAGTACTACATGAAATGATGAAGGGTCCTCTTAAAGAACAAGAAGAGAAAAACAGATAAAAAATATGGACAACAAAATGGCAATAAATACATATCTATCAACAGTTGAATCTAAACAAGCAGAACAGAAACAGACTCATGGCTTGGTTTCTTGAGCTAGGAGGCAGCCCTGTGTAGAGTTACTTTTTCTGAGGTTGCTTGCAGGAGGGCTTGTATTCTGGCCCTAGGGGTAGGTTAGACAGCTGGTGAGGGATGAAACAAAAGAGAGGATAGAGAGGATGGTGATGTCTTGACTCTATGGTGTTAGCCATATCTGAGCCGTCACTGAGAAAAGGGCTCCACGCAGAAGCTTAAAGAGTAGATTTTATCAAAGGCTCAATGAGACATGGGGGTACAAGTAGCAAAGTGAGACCCAGAGTCAGGGAACAGGCTAGTCATCCACTCCTGAGCAGAACCTGTACTACTTGGGCCTGACAGGGTCCAGGCTGGATGTGTATAGGTGCGTGGCCCACTGTAGAGTGGGGGTGATCCTGGCAGAGACGGCAGTTACACCATGGTGAGGAAGGACTTGCTGGGAGCCTGAGGGAGTCGCCTCTGGGGTTGCCACGACTCTAGTGGGACACCCACTCTGAGCAGAAATGGACAAGAGCCAGTGTGATTCAAGTTATTACCATTACTTGGACATCATTTATTACTACCTTCTGATGAAATCTGAGGCACAACTTGGGTCCGACAGGCCTTAAGAAAACAGCTCCTGAGAAAGAGAGGCATTGAGATATAGTTGTCAGGACTAAATATATCCTCCCATTTGCCCTTTCTCAAGAACTGGATTGATAGCAGACAGAAGATGTTCCTTATTTGGGGCATTTTGACCAGAGAAGCTAATTATGAAATCTGACCTGACGTAGAACTGGAGTCCTGGACAAGTGCCTGCCGGGATCTGAGGCCTCTCATTGTGTTGTAGATACATTTTTCAGGCAGTCGGCTCCTCCACGTGGTCTGCAGGAAATGGAAGGGATGAGGATGAGAGGAACATCCTATAATGGTGATCTCTGGAATGTAGTAGGTTTGGAAGGGGGGGGGGGAGAAGGGAGAGAGAGGGAGAGAGAGATTGGTTTGTTGTTCCACTTATTTATGCAATTCATTGGTTGAAACATGCACGTGCCCTGACTGGAGATAGAACCCACAACCTTGTCACATCTGGATGATGCTCTGACCAAATAAGTTACTGGTCAGGACCTCCCCTGCCTTTAGTACCAACATAATCTGCATCTTCCCAGCTGCTAGAGGGCAGGGCCTAGGCTTCCTCTCTTAGTGTGTCACAGGCAGAAATTCAGTACTTCCAAGGTCCACTTTTTTAACCCCGATCATAAAGCATCTGTCCCCAGGTTGTAGAATCAATCCATGGAAGATGGAGTGTTTTACAAACTCTGCATCTATCAGTTTCCCCACTGATCACACTTAAGGGTAGTGGGATGTAAGTCCAGTAGCCACGGCCACCATCACAGCTGCCTGGCCTGTACAGGTTCGCATTGGATTTGGACAGACGGTAAAGAAACAACGGAGCCAAAAACTGGTGGGCCATTAGCTTTATTTCTAGCGTCATACTCGGATGGCGAGAAAATACATACAGCGAGAAAACACTTCCCTTTCCATTCAGACCTCCCAAAGCCACTGACTCATCTGAGTTTTCCTAGAATCAAAGGCCCCCACCAGTTCAACAGAGCTTACAAATCCCCTCACCTCTGTTCCCCTTCAGCTCCCCGCCATCTTGCTCCCCGCCTCCTCTCTGCAACAACGTGGTCTCTTCCCCCGCAACATGGTCTCCTTCTAAAAATGGCCTCCTAGCTCCTCCTTTTAAAACTTTTCAGTGAGAGGCCCTGGCCGGTTGGCTCAGCGGTAGAGCATCGGCCTAGTGTGCGGAGGACCCGGGTTTGATTCCCGGCCAGGGCACACAGGAGAAGCGCCCATTTGCTTCTCCACCCCTCCGCCGCGCTTTCCTCTCTGTCTCTCTCTTCCCCTCCCACAGCCAAGGCTCCATTGGAGCAAAGATGGCCCGGGCACTGGGGATGGCTCTGTGGCCTCTGCCTCAGGCACTAGAGTGGCTCTGGTCGCAACATGGCGACGCCCAGGATGGGCAGAGCATCGCCCCCTGGTGGGCAGAGCGTCGCCCCTGGTGGGCGTGCCGGGTGGATCCCGGTCGGGTGCATGCGGGAGTCTGTCTGACTGTCTCTCCCTGTTTCCAGCTTCAGAAAAATGAAAGAAAAAAAAACAAACAAAACAAAACAAAAAAAAAACCCAAAAAACTTTTCAGCGAGAAAGCCCTCCTCCAGCACACATTAGCATAACCAAGCCCCTTCCCAAGTGAGAAGGTAATTAACACTAACATGTGGCAGTACCATCACATGACTAGCAGCCATTTTTAACAATAAAACTGAGCAAATCCCTAAAATACAGATTTCACAAACTTGATTACCCAACATGGGATGTTTTTCTGATGGTAAACTTTCTCCGAGCCTGAGTCATTTAAAATGTATGATCTCAGCAATGTTCAGAGGAAACATGTTACAGCTGACCGACCAGGAAGTCTTCTGGAAATCTCTTTGTTTCTGCCCTGTTATCCCATTGTCCAATTCTTTTTTTTTTTTTTTTTAACAGAGACAGTGAGTCAGAGAGAGGGATAGACAGGGACAGACAGACAGGAATGGAGAGAGATGAGAAGCATCAATTATTAGTTTTTCGTTGTGTGTTGCAACACCTTAGTTGTTCATTGATTGCTTTCTCATATGTGCCTTGACCACGGGCATTCAGCAGACCAAGTAACCCCTTGCTGGGGCCAGTGACCTTAGGTCCAAGCTGGTGGGCTTTTGCTCAAACCAGATGAGCCCGCACTCAAGCTGGGGACCTCAGGGTCTCGAACCTGGGTCTTCCGCATCCCATTCCGACGCTCTATCCACTACACCACCACCTGGTCAGGCCAATTCTTTTTGAACACAGAAAAAACATAGCCTTCAGGAAGGATGATCTGGAAATTTTGTCTCTTATAAGTGATTCTACCAGATGTAGTTCTTGCTTCCTGGCAGGAGATACATTTTGTGTTTATTTATTTATTTATGATTTTATTTTGTGTTTACATAGACTTAAGTGTCTCACCGAATATATCTCCCCCATCCCCATATTCTCCTTGGCCCCACCTATGCCCCCTCCCCCCAATCCTTTCCCTGCTTCGCTCCAGGATTTGCTGTCCTGTTCTCTATTATGCTGTGTTATGTGTATATAATTTCATTAATCTCTTTGCCTTCTCTGATCCCATCTTCTCTTCTACTTTCCCTCTGACTGCTTTCCCTCTGGTTCCTTTGATCCTGACTCTCCCTCTGTTCTATTGCCCAGTTCACATTGTTCATTGGATTCCTCAGATGAGTGAGGTCATATGATATTTTTCTTTCTCTGCCTGGCTTATTTCACTTAGCATGATAGTTTCCAGGTCTATCCATGTTGTTACAAAAGGTAATATTTCCTTCTTCCTAATGGCTGCATAGTATTCCATTGTGTATATGTACCACTGCTTTTTAATCCACTTGTCCACTGACGGACACTAGGGCTGTTTCCTGATCTTGGCTATTGTAAACAATGCTGCAATAAACATAGGGGTGCATTTCTTCTTTTGAATCAGTGATTTGGTGTTCTTAGGATATATTCCTAAAAGTGAGATAGCTGTGCCAAAGGGCAGTCTCATTTTTAATTTTTTGAGAAATCTCCATACTGTTTTCCACAGTGGCTGCACCAGTCTGCATTCCCACCAGCAGTGCAGAAGGGTTCCCTTTTCTCCGCACCCTTGCCAAGCACTTATTAGGTGTTGTGTTGGTAATAAGCGCCATTCTGACAGGTGTGAGGTGGTATCTCATTGTGGTTTTAATTTGCATTTTTCTAATGATTAATGATGTTGAACATTTTTTATATGCTTATTAGCCATCTGTATGTTCTCTTTGGAGAAGTGTCTATTCATTTCTTTTGCCCATTTTTTGATTGTATTGTTTATCTTCCTGGTGTTGAGTTTTACAAGTTCTTTATAAATTTTGGTTATTAACCCCTTATCAGACATATTGGCAAATATATTCTCCCATTGTCTGGATTGTCTCTTTATTTTGTTCATGGTATCTTTTGCTGTGCAGAAGCTTTTTAGTTTCATATAGTCCCATTTGTTCATCTTGTCCTTTATTTCAGTGGTCCCCAACCTTTTTTGGGCCACGGACCGGTTTAATGTCAGAAAATATTTTCAAGGACTGGCCTTTAGGGTGTGATGGATAAATGTATCACGTGACCAAGACAGGTGTCCAGAGTGAGTCTTAGACAGATGTAACAGAGGGAGTCTGGTCATTTTTTAAAAATAAAACATTGTTCAGACTTAAATATAAGTAAAACAGAAATAATGTAAGTTATTTATTCTTTCTCTGTGGACTGGTACCAAATGGCCCACAGACCGGTACAGGTCCGCGGCCCAGGGGTTGGGTACCACTGCTTTATTTCACTTGCGCATGGAGATAAATCAGCAAAAATATTGCTACGAGAGATATCAAAGAGTTTATTGCCTAAGTTTTCTTCCAAGATGTCTATGGTTTCATGACTTACATTTAAGTCTTTTATCCATTTTGAGTTTACTTTGTGAATGGTCTAAGTTGGTGATCCAGTTTCATTTTTTTGCAAGTACCTGTCCAATTTTCCCAACACCATTTGTTAAAGAGACTGTCTTCACTCCATTGTATGCTCTTACCTCCTTTATCAAATATCAATTGTCCATATAGGTATGGGTTTATTTCTGGGTTCTCTGTTCTGTTCCATTGATCTGTATGCCTGTTCTTATGCCAGTACCAAGCTGTTTTGAGTACGATGGCCTTGTAGTATAACTTGATATCAGGAAGTGTGATACCCCCACTTTATTCTTCCTTTTCAAGATTGCTGAGGCTATTTGTGTTCTTTTTTGTTTCATATAAATTTTTGGAATATGTGTTCTATATCTTTGAAGTATGTCATTGGTATTTTAATAGGAAATGCATTGAATTTATAAATTGCTTTGGGTAATATAGACATTTTAATGATGTTTATTCTTCCTATCCATGAACACGGTATATGCTTCCACTTGTTTGTATCTTTCTTGATTTCCTTTATCAATGTTTTATATTTTTCCGAGTACAAGTCTTTAAACTCTGGTTAAATTTTCTTTTAGGTACTTTATTTTTTTTTGTTGCAATAGTGAAGGGGATTGTTTTCTTAATTTTTCTTTCAGACAGTTAATTGTTGGTGTATAAAAATTCCAGTATTTCTGAATACTGATTTTCTATCCTGCCACCTTGCTGAATTCATTTATCAGGTCCAGTAGTTTTTTGACTGAGACTTTAGGGTTTTCTATGCCCAGTATGATATCATCAGCAAATAATGCTAGTTTTACTTCTTCTTTTCCAATTTGGATGCCTTTTGTCCCTTCTTCTTGTCTGATTGCTGTGGCTAGAACTTCCAGAATTATGTTTAATAAGAGTGGTGATAGGGGGCACCCCTGCCTTGTTCCTGATCTTAAGGGGATTTCTTTTAATTTTTGCCCATTGAGTATGATGCTGGCTTTGGGTTTGTCATACATGGCCTTTATTATGCTGAGGTATGATCTCTGTATCCCCACTTTGCTGAGATTTTTTTATCATAAATGGGTGCTAGATTTTATCAAATGCTTTTTCTGCATCTATTGATATTATGTGATTTTTTAATCATTTCTTTTGTTTATATGTTGAATTGTATTGTTTGATTTGCAGATACTGTACCAGCCTTATTTCCTAAGAATAAATCCCACCTGATCATGATGTATGATTTTTTTTTTATGTATTGCTGGATCCAGTTTGCTAATATTTTGTTGAGAATTTTAGCATCTAAGTTCATCAGGGATATTGGCCTATGCTTTTCTTTTTTTGTAGTGTCTTTGCCTGGTTTTGTAATCAGTATTATGCTTGCCTCATAAAAGGAGTTTGGAAGTCTTCCCTCCTCTTGAATTTTTTGAAATAGCTTGAGAAGAATAGGAGTTAGTTCTTCAAATATTAGATAAAATTCGCCTGTGAAGCCATCTGGCCCAGGACTTTTGTTTGTTCAAAGTTTTTTGATAACTGTCTCAATCTCATTTGATGAAATCCATCTGTTTAGGTTTTCTGATTCTTCTATATTGATTTTTAAAAGATTATATGTTTTGAGGAATTTGTCTATTTCACCTAGGTTGTTTAATTTTATGGCATACAGTTCTTCATAGTATTTTCGTACAAACCTTTGTATTACTACTGTGTCAGTTGTTACTTCTCTCTCATTTCTAATTTTATCATTTGAGTCCTCTCTCTCTCTCTTTTTTTTTTTTTTTTTTTTTGTTGGTGAGTCTGGTTAAAGGTTCATCTATCTTGTTTGTTTTTTGAAAGAACCAGCTCCTGGTTTCACTGATCCCCTGTTTTTCTTTTAGCCTCTATGTCATTTATTTCAGTTCTGATCTTTATTATTTTTTTCCTTCTACTTCCTCAGGGTTTTACTTGCTGTTCTTTTTCTAGTTCTTTTAGAATGGATTAAATTGTTTATTTGAGCTATTTCTAGCTTCTTAAGGTATGCCTGTAGTGCTATGAACTTTCCTCTCAGGACTGCTTTTGCTTGTCTCATAAATTTTGAGTTGTTGTATGTTTGTTTTTATTCATTTCAATAAATTTTTTTATTTCTTCCTTGATCTCATTGTTAACTCATTTGTTATTTAATAACATGCTATTCAGTTTCCGAGTGTTTGAGTGTTTTTCAGTTTTTCTGTTGTGGTTGATTTCTAGTTTCATGCCATTGTGATCTGAGAAGATGCTTCATATGATTTCAATCTTCTTAAATTTGTTGAGATTCATTTTGTGTCCTAACATGTGGTCTATCCTAGAGAATGTATGATGAGCACTTGAAAAGAATGTATATTCTCTGCTTTAGGGTGAAAGGTTCTGAAGATATCTATTAAATCTAGTGTATCCTTTAAGTCTGCTGTTTCTTTGTTAATTTTCTTTCTTGAGGATCTATCCATTGATGTTAGTGAGGTATTAAAATCCCCTACTATTACAGTATTGATGTTGATCTCAACCTTTATGTTGATCAAAATCTGCTTTATCTATTAGGTGCTCCTATATTAGGTTCATAGGTATTTATAATGGTTATATCTTCCTGTTGGATTGCTCCCTTTATCATTATGTAGTGACCTTCTTTTTTATTTATTTATTTATTTTTATTTTTCTGAAGCTAGAAACAGGGAGAGACAGTCAGACAGACTCCCACATGCGCCCGACCGGGATCCACTAGGCACACCCACCAGGGGACGACACTCTGCCCACCAGGGGGCGATGTTCTGCCCCTCCGGGGTGTCGCTCTGCCGTGATCAGAGCCACTCTAGTGCCTGGGGCAGAGGCCAAGGAGCCCTCCCCAGCTCCTGGGCCATCTCTGCTCCAATGGAGCTTTGGCTGTGGGAGGGGAAGAGAGAGACAGAGAGGAAGGAGAGGGGGAGGGGTGGAGAAGCAGATGGGCACTTCTCCTGTGTGCCCTGGCCAGGAATCGAATCTGGGACTTCTGCATGCCAGGCGGATGCTCTACCACTGAGCCAACCGGCCAGGACCTGTAGTGACCTTCTTTATCTCTTACTATAGCCTTTGTTTTAAAGTCTATTTTGTCTGCTATAAGTATTGCTACCACAGCTTTTTTTTATTTCTATTTGCATAAAATATTTTTTCCATCCCTTTACTTTCAGTCTATGTGTATCTTTTGTTTTGAGGTGTCTCTTATAGGCAGCATATGTATGGGTCCCATTTTCTTATCTACACAGCTAGTCTATGTTTTTTGATTGGAGCATTTAACCCATTTACATTTAAGGTTATTATTGATATGTAGTTGTTTGTTGCCATTTTATTCTTTAAATCTACACTCCTTTTTTACTAGATTCACCCCCCCCCACTTTGTTCTGTTTACAGCAGACCCCTTAACATTTCTTGTAGCATTGGTTTGGTTGTAATAAATTTCTTGTGGGTTTTTTTTTTGTCTGGGAAGCTTTTTATTTCTCCTTCAATTTTAAATGATAGCCTTGCTGGATAGAGAAGTCTTGGTTGTATACTCTTGTTTTGCATTACTTTGAATATTTCTTGCCATTCCCTTTTGGCCTCTAATGTTTCTGTTGAGAAGTCAGATGTCATCCTTATGCGGGCTCCTCTGTAGGTAATAGACTGCTTTTCTCTTACAGCTTTTAGCATTCTTTCTTTTTCTCTTAATTTTCGTATTTTAATTATGATGTGTCTTGGTGGTGGCATTTTTGGGTTCATTCTCAATGGGACTCTCTGTGTTTCTTGAACTTGTGTGACTTTTTACTTCATCAGTTTAGGGAAGTTTTCAGCTATGATTTCTTCAATCAGATTCTCTATCCCTTGTTCTTTCTCTTCTCCTTCAGGAACCCCTATGATGCGGATGTTATTTCTCTTCATGTCACAGAGCTCTCTTAGAATTTCCTCAGACTTTTTGAGCCTCTTTTCTTTTTGCTGCTCTGCTTCTGTGCTTTTGTTTATCTCATCCCCTAACTTGCTGATTCGATCCTCAGATTCATCCATCCTGCTTTTAATTCCTTCCCTTGTGTTCTTCATTTCTGATATTGTATTTGTCATTTCTGACTAACTCCTTTTTATTATTTTAATATCCTTCTTAAAATACTTGTTATCTCTTTATTTAGGTGCTTGTTATGTTCATCCATTGTTGCTCTAAAATCTTTGAGCATCCTAACAATCATTATTGTAAACTCTGCATCCAGTAATTTGGTTATTTCTGTCTCATTCAAATTTTTTTTTCTGGGGATTTCTCTTGTTGATTCATTTGGATTGCATTTCTTTGCCTTCAAATTTTGTCTGTGTATAAGAAGGGTGTAGCCACAGGAGTCTGATGGGTGTGGCTTCTGTGTTCCCTAGGTGTGGTCTGTCTGCAGGCCCTCACCCTTCTGCATTTCCTGAGCATTCTGGCATGAGCATTGCTGGCACCAGTCCACTGTGGTGGTTTCTGTGGCTTGTGCCTTGCCTCTGTGGGTGGGACTGTGTTTGCATGCACAGGCTGCAAGCCTTGGCCAGCCCGGCCTCTGCACTGCCCCCTAGGGCGGGTCTGTACTCACGTCCTGGGCTGCAAACCCTGGCCGGCCCCTGGCTTTTGCCCCACCCTTGTGGGTGGAACTGCATTCACGAGTTTGGGCTACAAGCCCTGGAAAGCCCCCTGCATCCACTTCACCCCCGCAGGTGGGACTGCACTCCTGCATCTGTGCTGGAAGCCTTGGCCTGCTCCCGGCCTTTGCCCTGTCCCTGAAGGCAGGACTACAGGTGGGACTGCTCTCTCGTGCCCAACCCACTGCTGTGGATCGGACCAATTTTGTGCACTCCTTCTGAAGCCACAACTGTCCTTGCCCCTCACTCCCTATGGGAAGGACTGTGCTAGGGCCTCAATCAAGCCAGCCCCAGCTTCTGCCCCCCATGGGCTGGACTGCGCTTGTGCCCAGGCTGCAGCTGAGGATAGCCCCTGGCTTCTGCCCCTCTGATGAAACCACGCTCCTGTGTCCCACTGCCGCCTGTCCTCTGGCGAGCACTGAGCAGTGTGGGGGTGGCGATGCAGCTCAGATCTTAGCACTCAATACTATATCCCTGATGGTACCCTGCTTCTAAGTGATTCTTTGCTCTGATTGCAGTAGGAGAGTTTCTGTTTGGCTGGTGACCTGCTTCCCTTTGCTGCTATTGCTGGTTCCAGGAAAAATATTCACTTTAGATTTGGGAAGTGACTCATCCCAGGGGTTAGGGTGGCTGTCCTTCAAAGTGTTTCTCCCTGTGCCTCCTAGATTACACTCTCTTCCTGCTACTCCAGTCCTCTCAGTTCTCCCCTTCCCCCAGAGCCCTGGGTGAGTGGTTGTAAAAGAGGTGTTCTGCATGGTCCCTTTAAGAAGAATCCTGGCTCTGAGAAGTCTGTCTCTTTCTCGCAAACAGTATCTTGGCTTGTTTCGCAGCTAAATACTGTCCATATGTCTCTTCTAAGCTCTGGGGCTGCAGGCTGGGGCTTTGTTCTTGGGGCCCAGGACCCTCACCTGTCAGCTAAACTCACTTCCCATTGTGTGAGTCCCTCCAGGCTGCTGATCGCTCCCAGGAGCTGGGTAGCCCTCTCTGTGTTTCCGCTTTTTTCTACCAGTCTCAGTGTGGTTTCTTCAGTGTTCCTTGGTTATAGATTCCTCTTAGTTTAGTCCAAAGTTGGTTTTTCCAGATGACTGTTCTTAAAATTAAGTTGTAATCCATTTGGTTCTTGGAGGTGGAAATTGTTACATCCGCCTACTCCATTGCCATCTTGCTGTTCTCAAATTTTGTGTTTTTACATGCATCTGAGAATGCCAAGGGGGTCCTGGATAATTTCAGTGTAAATAAAAAACAGAAAAGTGTACCCTCTCATTTTTTGTGGGCAGAGCTGCCCCAGGATGCTCTAATCATTTGCATATTTGCCTTCTGCCATCATAGAAGTACCTGAAGTTTTTCTGAGGCTGTTTCAAGGAGGGAACTGATCACAAACTGGTGCCTGAGGAGAATGAACTGATTGTATGTCGCTTGGCCACTTGTACATTATCTTATATATAGTGACTACAGAATTTGCCCATTTTCTTACTGGTTTGTGTTTTTCAGAAATTGTCTCTTGAACAAGGGTCAGAAAACTAACCTGCTAGCTGGCTGCACATTTTTAAAAAATACCTTTCAAAATTCATTTTAGAAAGAAGAGAGAGAGAGATAAAGAGAGAAGGGTGAAAAGAACAGGAAGCATCAACTCCCATATGTGCCTTGTCCAGGCAAGCCCAGAGTTTTAAACCAGGAACCTCAGTGTTCCAGGTCAACGCTTTATCCACTGCACCACCACAGGTCAGGCTGGCTGCCCATTTTTATAAATAATGTTTAATTAGAACATGATCATTAGCTTGTGAATAAATGTCTGTGTGTGCTTTTGTGCTATTAGGGCAGGGTCAAGTATTATGACAGATGATAAATGGTATAAAATGTTGACTAGCTGGTCCTTTATAGAAAAAGTTTGTCAACTATGCCTCAATTGTCTGACTCTTTCTTGTAAGAAAACAATATAAATTGTAAACATGAACAGATACCATTTCACATGCCCATCATATTGTCAAGAGACATAAAGTGAGGATGACGTCAGAGTAATGGCACGGTAGGAAGCGATACCGATAAATCTCCCCCAAAACGCAAAAAGAATCTTCAACCAGAAACAGAAAAACCTATCCTTGGAGCCTCCAGATGTTTCGCAATACACCCGAAGGTATGGTCGAGCGAAAAATTGGCTAAATATATAACCAAACCCCAAAGGAAATAGGGAGTAAGAAATGCTCCACCTTCCTCACTAACCTAAACAGGGCGGCTTTCACTGGGAACTGAGAATATAGAAACTAAGGCGGGCAAAGGGGGTGAATAGATCCAGGCTGCGGCACAAATGGCTGAACCAGGCTGTGGCACAGAGATCCAAGCCAAGGAAAAACTGTTCCTGTCGCAGCCCGGGCAATACAAGCTAACAATCACGCCAAACCCAGACAAAGAAAGACAAGCAGGGCAGCCATTTTCCCCGATCTCCGGGTCGGTGTGTGCAGTTAGTGGGTGAGAGATTCCTTTCAAAGACCCAGAAGTGGGCGCCCGTGTTACCCCACAGAGGGGAAGAGTCAGAGGCCTTTGTGTGGGCTGAAGGTGGAATCTCCGGGCTGCCCCAGCGCCCTGGGAAAGCCGCGCACAGGGATGGAGTGAGAGCCAATTCCAACGCCAGAACTTTTCCGTGCGGGTGGGGGTTTCACTCAGAAGGTGAGGCGGCCAGCCTGATATCCTGGTCTGCGCGCGCAGATAGTGAACGAGAGATTCCTCTCAGTGCCTCGGCAGTGCCCGCCCGTGTTATCCCACAGAGTGGCAGAGTCAGAGGCCTTTGTGTGGGCCAAAAGCGGAATCTTGGGCCGCCCCAACGCCTTGAAAAAGCCGCGCTTGGGGACAGAGCGAGAGCCAATTCCAACGCTGGAACTTTTCCGAGCGGGCAGGGGTTTCACTCAGAGGGTGAGTCTGCCGGCTTAATATCCTGGTCTGCATGCGCAGATAGTGGGCGAGAGATTCCTCCAAGTCCCTCGGCAGTGCGCCCGTGTTATCCCACAGAGTGGCAGAGCCAGAGGTCTTTGAGTGGGTGGAAGCCCTGCCTGATTATGCTAGCAGGTCTGACTGACTGAGCTTCACCCAGAGCCCTGTGCTGAGTGGGAATAGAGTGGGGAGTTTCCAGCTCTTTGAGCCTCTTACTATCCAGGCAGAGGCAGCAGCAACCCCATAGCTGGATTATCAGGCTACTAATTGAGGAAGGAAAGATGAGGAGAAAGGCTCCAGGAACATGGACTCTCTCACTGGTAGAGCCTATAAATGCTAATGAGCCTTCACTACCAACGAGACTAAAGCACAATACATGACATCACCATAGAGACTTATCAACTGCAAACCTCTACCTGAGTGTGCCAAAGGGGAAGAACCCAGGGTACAGAGTCACCGACCAGGAAGAGGGAGAGAAAAGAAGAAGCAAGAAGATAACCTCTCAAAATCAACAATAATCTGCAGACTTTATAACCTATCCCATTTTATTATATTTGTTCATTTGTTTCTCTTATCTTCATTCTTGATTTTTTTTTTTCCTCCTCCAATTTGGTCGTTTAACTCTCTGCCGGTCTTACTCTCTCCTCTCCTTGAACTACACTACCCATAGGTGTTACATCTCCCATTATCTTTTCTTTCCTCTTCCTTTCTCTCTATGAGGGTTGCACTCCAAAACCCTTAACACACTCTATCTCTCTCTCTCTCTCCTCTTTTTTCTTTTTTCTTCTTTTAGTGGTTCCCTCTTTTTTTCTCTCTCTCTCTCTTTCTTTTCTCCCTCTATATTAGTTTCTTCCTTTCTCCTTTACATCTCCTCTCATTCAAACCTCAATAACGAACAATATCTTATCTGGGACTCAAACGTATATTTGTGGCATTTTTTGGGGTTTTTTCTTCACCTTTTTAACACACTAGCAGTGCTCCCATCCCTGGCTCTCCATTTTATCTAGTTCTTGTTCCACTAAATTCAATAGTAATTTTTTAATTTGTCCCCCCATTTTCCTATTTCCCTCTTATTCCTCTCATCATAACTCTTAGTCAACCAACACCTAAAAGCAAATCATTTTATTCTTCACCCAAATTTTTTCCTTATTTGCTTTTTGTGGGTCCATACACGCTTTTATTTTTCTTTTATTTATTTTATTGCCCCTTTATTACTTCTCCCCAATTCAGGCCCTCCATTACAGGCATTGTTTGTTCTATTTAGTACAATATAATTCACAGTTCACCACAAGATTTTCTCAAGAAAGAGGGGAGAGGAGAGGAGAGGAAAATAGGAGGGGGGGATAATTTTCTTTTTTTTTTAATTTTTATTTTATTTTATTTGTCTTTATTTCATTATTATTTTTTTTTAAAAAAACTCTTTTTGATTTTTTTTAACTTTTTATTCTTTATTAAATCTCATTAATACTATCAACAAAACCACCCTCAGATGCCATTAAGAAAGAGAAAATCGAATATCATGAATACAAAAGAAAGAGAGGTAACACAGCTAGATGAGGAAAAATCTATGGAGAAAAAATTTAATATATTGGAAACCTTGGAGCTAAATGACAGAGAATTTAATATAGAAATCCTAAAAATCCTTCAAGATATACAAGAAAACACAGAAAGGCAATTTAGGGAGCTCAGAAAACAACTCAACGAACACAAAGAATATATTTCCAAGGAAATTAAAACTATAAAAACAAATCAAACAGAGATGAAAAACTCAATGCACGAGCTGAAAAACGAGGTAACAAGCTTAGCTAATAGAACAGGCCAGATAGAAGAGAGGATTAGTGAAATAGAAGACAAGCACCTTGAGGCACAACAGAGAGAAGAAAAAAGAGACTCAAAAATTAAAAAAATGAGATAGCCCTACAAGAATTATCTGACTCCATCAAAAAGAATAACATACAAATAATAGGCATATCAGAGGGAGAAGAGAGAGAAAATGGAATGGAGAACATACTCAAACAAATAATAGATGAGAACTTCCCAAGCCTGTGGAAAGAACTAAAGCCTCAAATTCAAGAAGCAAACAGAACTCCGAATTTTCTTAACCCCAACAAACCTACTCCAAGGCATATCATAATAAAATTGGCACAAACCAACAGCAAAGAAAAAATTCTCAAGACAGCCAGGGAAAAGAAGAATACAACATATAAAGGAAGGCCCTTTAGATTATCATCAGATTTCTCAGCAGAAACTCTACAAGCTAGAAGAGAGTGGACCCCAATATTTAAAGTCCTGAAAGAGAGGAACTTTCAGCCACGAATACTATACCCATTAAAGCTATCCTTCAAATATAAAGGAGAAATAAAAACATTCACAGATACAAAAAAGATGAGGGAATTTATCATCAGAAAACCCCCACTCCAGGAATTACTAAGGGGGTTCTCCAATCACATACAAAGAACAAAAAAACCCAAAGCCATAAGTAAAAGCTCCAAGAAGAACACAATTAGTCCAAATTTAAACTGTGACTACAACAAAAAGAAAGGGGGGAGAGGATGGAGATTAACAGTAGCAAAGGACGATGGAGTGTAAAAGTACTCACAAACTAGTGCACTACAATGAACAGGGTAGGAACCCTTTTCATTACTTAAAGGTAACCACCATTGAAAAAACCACAAGAGAAGCACATGATTTAAAAAAGATAGCAACAGAGGAAAGATGTATGGAATACAACCAAAGAAAAACAAAAGATAGAAAACGAAGGAGAAGGATCAAACAAGACACAAACTAACAGAAAGAAATCTATAAAATGGCAATAGGGAACTCACAAGTGGCAATAATTACACTAAATGTAAACAGATTAAACTCACCAATAAAAAGGCACAGAGTAGCAGAATGGATTAAAAAAGAAAATCCAACTGTATGCTGCCTACAAGAAACTCATCTAAGTAACAAGGATAAAAACAAATTCAAAGTGAAAGGCTGGAAAACAATACTCCAAGCAAAACTCCAAGAACAAAAACCACATGATCTTATCAATAGACGCAGAAAAGGCTTTCGATAAAATACAACACAATTTTATGTTTAAGACTCTCAACAAAATGGGTACAGAAGAAAAATATCTCAACATGATAAAGGCCATATATGATAAACCATCAGCTAACATCATATTAAATGGCACTAAACTGAAGGCTTTCCCCCTTAAATCAGGAACAAGACAGGGTTGTCCACTCTCTCCACTCTTATTTAATGTGGTACTAGAGGTTCTAGCCACAGCAATCAGATAATCAAATAAAAAGCATTCATATCGGAAAAGAAGAAGTAAAGGTATCCCTTTTTACAGATGATATGATTCTATACATCGACAACCCCAAAGAATCCACAAAAAGACTTCTAGAAACAATAAGCCAATACAGTAAGGTCACAGGATACAAAATTAACATACAGAAGTCAATAACCTTTCTATATGCCAACAATGAAACATTTGAGAACAAACTCAAAAGAATAATCCCCTTCACGATTGCAACAAAAAAATAAAATACTTAGGAATAAACATAACAAAGAATGTAAAGGACTTATATAATGAAAACTATAAACCATTGTTAAGGGAAATCGAAAAAGATATAATGAGATGGAAGAATATTCCTTGTCCTTGGTTAGGAAGAATAAATATAATCAAGATGGCCATATTACCCAAAGCAATATACAAATTTAATGCAATTCCCATCAAAATTCCAATGAGATTTTTTAAAGAAATGGAGCAAAAAATCATCAGATTTATGTGGAACTATAAAGAACCCCGAATAGCCAATGCAATCCTAAAGAAAAAGAATGAAGCTGGGGGCATTACAATACCTGACTTCAAACTATATTATAAGGCCACGACAATCAAAACAGCATGGTATAGGCAGAAAAATAGACACTCAGACCAATGGAACAGAATAGAAAACCCAGAAATAAAACCACATATATATAGTCAAATAATTTTTGATAAAGAGGCCAAAAACATACAATGGAGAAAAGAAAGCCTCTTCAATAAATGGTGCTGGGAAAACTGGAAAGCCACATGCAAAAGAATGAAACTGGACTACAGTGTATCCCCCTGCACTAAAATTAACTCAAAATGGATCAAAGATCTAAACATAAGACCTGAAACAATTAAGTACATAGAAGAAGACATAGGTACTAAACTCATGGACCTTGGTTTTAAAGAGCATTTTATGAATTTAACTCCAATGGCAAGAGAAGTGAAGGCAAAAATTAATGAATGGGACTACATCAGACTAAGAAGTTTTTGCTCAGCAAGAGAAACTGATAACAAAATAAACAGACAGCCAACTAAATGGGAAATGATATTTTCAAACAACAGCTCAGATAAGGGCCTAATATCCAAAATGTATAAAGAACTCATAAAACTCAACAACAAACAAACAAACAATCCAATAAAAAAATGGGAAGAGGACATGAACAGACACTTCTCCCAGGAAGAAATACAAATGGCCAACAGATATATGAAAAGATGCTCATCTTTGTTAGTTATTAGATAAATGCAAATCAAAACTGCAATGAGGTACCACCTCACACCTGTTAGATTAGCTATTATTAACAAGACAGGTAATAGCAAATGTTGGAGAGGCTGTGGAGAAAAAGGAACCCTCATCCACTGTTGGTGGGAATGTAAAATAGTACAACCATTATGGAAGAAAATATGGTGGTTCCTCAAAAAACTGAAAATAGAATTACCTTATGACCCAGCAATCCCTCTACTGGGTATATACCCCCAAAACTCAGAAACATTGATACGTAAAGACACATGCAGCCCCATGTTCATTGCAGCATTGTTTACAGTGGCCAGGGCATGGAAACAACCAAAAAGCCCATCAATAGATGACTGGATAAAGAAGATGTGGCACATATACACTATGGAATACTACTCAGCCATAAGAAATGATGACATCGGATCATTTACAGCAAAATGGTGGGATCTTGATAACATTATACGAAGTGAAATAAGTAAATCAGAAAAAAACAGGAACTGCATTATTCCATACGTAGGTGGGACATAAAAGTGAAACCAAGAGACATTGATAAGAGTGTGGCGGTTACGGGGGGAGGGGGAAGAGGGAGAGGGAAAGGGGGAGGGGGAGGGGCACAAAGAAAACTAGATCGAAGGTGACAGAGGACAATCTGACTTTGGGTGATGGGTATGGAACATAAGTGAACGACAAGATAACCTGGAGTTGTTATCTTTGAATATATGTATCCTGATTTATTGATGTCGCCCCATT
This sequence comes from Saccopteryx leptura, assembly GCF_036850995.1. Taxonomy (NCBI): domain Eukaryota; kingdom Metazoa; phylum Chordata; class Mammalia; order Chiroptera; family Emballonuridae; genus Saccopteryx; species Saccopteryx leptura. Next base: position 128,624,043 of record NC_089506.1, read on the forward strand.
AAAAATAAAATTATTAAAATGAAAAAAAAAAACAACAGAGACATAAAGTAAGAGAAGTGAGAAACATTTGCCCATATGAACAAAGAGACATGTATAAATACGTTTACTATAGCACTGTCAGAATTTAAAATTTTTTCACCAGGAAAAAAAAAAGAGACATCAATTTTGCTATATGCATATAACAGAATATGTTTCTTGAGATTTATCGTGGCTATAAACGTTCAAAACAGATACTGAGCAAACCCCCCTCCAGCAATGTGCAGAATGATAAATACAACAATAGCATACAATTTATATAAAATTTGAAATTATGCAAACTTTTTTTTACAGGGACAGAAAGAAAGTCAGAGAGAAGGATAGATAGGACATAGAGGAACAGAGAGAGATGAGAAGCATCAATCATCAGTTTTTCATTGTGACACCTTAGTTGTTCATTGATTCATAGGTGCCTTAATTGCAGGCCTTCAGCAGAATGAGTAACCCCTTGCTCGAGCCAGTGATCTTGGGTCCAAGCTGGTGAGCTTTGCTCAAAACAGATGAGCCCACGCTCAATCTGACGACCTCGGGGTCTCGAACCTGGGTCCTCCGCATCCCAGTCTGATGCTCTATTTACTGTGCCACCACCTGGTCAGGCGAAATTATGCAAACTTAATCTGCTATTGTGTATGAAGGCTACATAAGAAGCTAGACCAGCCTACACAAACTGGTCTAGGCTGGAGGGTGGAGAGGCAGTCTGAGATACCCCATGGTAGTTCACCTCCAAGGTTACATAATGTGGCCGAGGCTGTGTAGAGGTGAGAGGGGAGTCTTTGCCTCAGGCCCTCAAGGACAGATGCCTGAAGCTCTGTGGTCTCAACAGCCCTCATGGGGTAAAGAAATCCCTGAGTGAGAGCCCCCTTAGCTGTGGGCCTATAGACTTGAATATATCCTTTAGTCTGAGGGGGTCAATGTGCTCTCCTACAGGAATTTCTTGTTATGTCACAGTTACAAATACCGACATTTTATGTATTTGCTGAAATGTAAGGCCTCTTCAAGGTTTGAGTTCAATGGCTTGATCATATGTAAGATGAATGTATATAAAATATATAAGCAAAAAATTCAGGAAAGTAGTTACCTCTGAGGGAGGGGTACAGAAGAGAAGGGGATCAAGAAGATATCCTAGCAGATGACATGTATCTGTAATGTTTTACTTCTTCATAGCACAGGAAATAAGTGTGACAAAGTGTTAAGATTTGATTAAGCTGGGAGAGGGAAAGGTATAAATCTATGGAGTGGAAAGAAGTGGGGGATAGAGGAGAGCCAGAGCCTCTTGTAGAAAATGAGAAAATGGTCAAAACTGGCACCCAAACTAGGTTGATATGCCTACTGTTCTATATTTAACAAATATTTGTTGAATGGAGGAATCTAACACATTCTCATTGGGCATTAAGTCCTAGGCACTGTGAGTGGGATCCAGAGATGATAAGACATGGTTCCTGCCTTGACGCTGCTTACAATTCAGTGAGAGAGAGTTTATGCCAAGGACTGAAGCTCCTGTAAAGCAGGATGGAAACAGTAGCACGAGATGAACATGGGCGACTGTTGTGCGAGTAGTGGGGGAGACCATCAACCTGGGGAGAGGAGGAAAGGAGCAGAAAATTCTCTAAGCAAGAAATCTGGACTCAACTCCTCAGACACAAAAGAATTTCTAAAGGAGGAGAAATAAGGAAGGGAATCAACTAAGAGAGTTCTTCAGAGGTTGAGCTAAGTAAGCACAGCCTCTGTGAAAAGCACATGATGTGCTGAGGGGAGGATGGAAAGAAGGAGAGAGAGAGAAAGAGAAAGAGAAAGAGAGAGAGAGAGAGAAAGCATCATCAAGTAGAAATTAAGGCCAGATGTAAGGGAAGGTTAGGAAGGCTCTGGCTGCCTTTCTGGGTCTGAATTTTTCAACAGGCATGAAAAGCTACTGGAGGTTGGAAAGATCAATGTGACATAACCTGCTTTCATAATCATCTCCCAAAATGGGAGGGAGGATGAAGTAAGGACAGGAGGCAGGGAAGAATGATAGAAGGCTGTTGATATATGTCCAGGTGAGAATTGACCCAAGCCCATGTTCAGAGAGTAGCCTTGGGAGTGAAGAGGCAGGGTCACAAGGAAGGACCCTAAGGAGGTGAGGAGAGTGAGGATATCACAATCACCCTGAAGGTATCTGTTGGGCAGATAAAATATATTACATTCATGTTGTTAAAGATGGTGCTGCCCATGTGGAAGCCCGTTGCCTTTCTTGCTTGGGATGGGCGTGATTATATTAATGTGTGTTGGGGGAGGGCTTTCACGCCAAAAGGTTTTAAAAGGAAGAGAGATCACGTTGTTCCAGGGAAGAGTGATTATGTTCTAGGAGGAGCCCATGCTGTGAGAGAGCAGAGAAAGACCACATGGAGGAGAGGAGAAGCAGCCAAGATGGTGGAGTGCTGAAGGAGAAGCCAGTTTGTGCAGAGTTTGTGCAAGAGAGGGAGATGGGAAATAGAGGTGAATAAGGCTGGTGAGCTAGAAACCTTTGATTCCAGGAAACTTGGATAAGTCAGTAGCTTTGTGAGCACTGAATGAGTGGGTTTTGGAGCCCAGTGTGTGTTTTTACTTGCCCGCTGGGTACAAGCTAGGATTAACGCTAATGACCCCCCAGTTCTTGGCTCCATTATTTCATTACCATCTGTCCGAATCAAATGCAAACCTGCATGGGCCAGGTGGCTGTGATGGTGGCCGTGGCTACTGGCTTTACAGTATCAGTTCCCGGAGGTGCCAGCCATTATGGCACCTGCACTTGTGCAGTTTGAAGGCTGAGTTGGACCCACGTCTCTTAGTGCTGAGACAGCGTTTTCCGCTGTGCTATAACCCTCTCAGAGTGTGGTATAGAGAGCTCTTTTCCTAGTAGGTGCTCAGTAACTCAGACCCAAAGTGCAGCAGGAACACGAGGGACTATATTGGAGACAATGAAGGTCCTTCTGAGCTCTCAGCACCTGAGATGGGGAGAACACAGGACTTTGAATCTGTGAGGCTAGTGTCACCCCACATGGAGAACAGAGCTCCTGTGTCCTGTACTCAGCCACAGGCAGTCTAGTGAGTGGGAAGAGTCCAGACAGAGATCAAGGGGACCTGGGCCCGTGTCTGTTCCCCTCTTCTGGGTGACCCAATGTAAGACCCACTCTGGTCCTCAGTTTTCTTATGAAGTGAAGGGATGAAATTCTTTTTCAGGGTGCTTTGGTTGCAGACAAGAAAAATTGACTTCAGCAAACTTAAGCAAAAGGAAGAAAGAAAGTAGACATAGATAAAAGTGAGGTGGCTACCAAGGGGAGGGAGTTATGAGGGAGGGGTGTGGGGGAGGGGAGTAAAGAGGGGCAAATAGACAGTGCTGGAAAATGATTTGCCTTTGGCTGATGGGTACAAAACATAATCAACAGTTCAAACGCTATAGAGATGTTTACCTGAAACCTATGTACTCTTATTGATCAATGTCACATTAAATTTAATTTTCTAAATTAAAAAAGAAAAAAAAGACAGACAGAAAGAAATCTATCATGAGGATATCTACCTTGTAGCTCATAGAATTGAAAGGAAGACCGAGAAGCAGCTGTGGAAGAGGACAGCTTCAGGGTCCAGTTGGCAGGATTTAATTAGCGGCCTTGTCTGATGCTTGTGATGGTGTACATCTTGAATGCACAAGCCTCTCTCACCCTCATTTCACACACTAATAAATATCACAGTCTAACTGGCCTCACCTGGATCACATGCTCATCCCTTGGGGGAAGGTAGATAAGGGTGTACTGACTGGCCACATGCTACAGGGGAAAGGTAGTTCCCTAAAGAAAACTGCAATGTTGTAACCCAAGAAGGTAAAATGGACGTTGATTGGCCAAAAGCACTTTTCAAGTTCAAGATTTCTATGGAGCTCAAAAATTCAATTATCTGTAGTATGTGGTGAGGCATGTGTTATGAATGGACCCTCAGATCCACGGGGCCATAGACCCTTCCCTTTCTCCAGTTTGGTGGGGGGTGGTGGGTAGGAGTCAGCAGAGGGGCTACAGGAGGAGTGGGGAAGCATGGGCATTCTGAGGGCTCTCCCACGTCTTCTCAAGGACTCCTTTCTGTAGTCAGTGCCTGTGGCCTCCCTGGTAGCATTTTGACCTTTCTTACTGGATCCCTCTTATTCTGAGATCAGAGGACTAGAGGTCATTTCAGAAAGTTTCCATGAAGTCATGCATCTGACAGCCTAGGCTTGGGGGAGGAGAGGAGGCCAAGGAGCTCATATTTGCAGAGGACTGTGGGGGAGGATTCCCCTAGAAAATGTTTTCAAATTCTGGAAAAAAAGTTAAAAATAACTAAAATTGGAGCCTATGACATACTGAGAAGTGGAATCAACCATGAAATCAGGAATTATGCATAGTGAAGGGAAGAGCCTTTATAGGTGTCCAAGCCCAGGACTGAAATGTAGGTTCTGATGCCAGGCATGGCTGGGGACATGGAGAGGGTCATTTTAATCACCACATGTCATTTGGTCCATGTCATTTGATTCAATTTCAAGGTCATGAGGCAGGGCAGCATTATAACCTAGTCCAACCAAACTCTGTTTCTGAGGTGATAGAGACAGCCCATGGCTACTCAAATGTAAAAACAAACTCCAATGAAGGCATGAACAGTGAAATATTGGAGGGAGGAGGGTATTTAAAGGGTGGTGACTCCAAGTGTAGCTAGGAAGGAAGCGGGGCAAGGACTGAATTGAAGAATTCCAGTGCCTCCACCCTTGACCACCCCTACCCACCAGGAACGCAATGTGAAGCTGCCATGTGGTGTCATCATGGGGAAAAGGCTCCATTTGCAAGTTATTTTCATCAGGTAAAATGTAGCACTTCTCTATCCTTAACTGATAATTCTTAGACACCCCTTTGTTCAACATGTGATCCAACTTGGTCTGCAAATACTTTAATTTGACTGAACACCCAAGGATGTTCTTTGGGTACCTAGGATCGCTTAGGATGAAGGGAGAGATTAAAATAGGTGGGGCTTCAAATTTGATTCAGAGGAAAGAATGGAAGGAAGCCAGAGGTCAGGTGAATGTTATGGAAATAGTGAAGACACCCCGAATGTGTAATAATTTGACTGGCTAAGAGCAAGCCCCATACTGCTAATAGTACCCCTAAATTAACTCTGCTAAGCAACTACATTCATGCGAAAGTCATTTTGCAAAGTGGTAGGCTCACTGTAAACACCCACTTGTTTCTTTTTTCTCCTGGTAGTTATCATTTATTTATGCCATTCTGTCTATATGAGTGTTAGCCTGTTTCATATCTGTCTTGGCCACCAGACTGTGAGCTCCTTGTGGTCAAGGATAGTATCTCATTCAGGTTGGCATCCCAGAATCTGGCACAATTCTTCACACATTATCAGACCTCTGTCGTTGTGCTTGTGTTTAATAGAAATCAGCATGGATATGGAAGTTACTTACAAAAGACACGTGTTGTCCACCTGTGCTGATTTAGAGCCTAGGAACGCCCTACTGACCACCTGATGTGAACTACCACGGGTTCCTCCATCATACAGATTTTCAGGAACGTGGCTCTATCTGAATTGACTGACTTGGTTCCGTGACCAGCTGAGTGGTTGGTTATCTTTCTGAGGAGGAGAGGAGGTGTCTTCGGGACACCTAGACAGTCTAGACAAGCTAGACAGGCAGCTCTAGGGCCTGCCCTGGTCCTGAACATCCCAGCGAATGCCCAGCCTCCTAAGCTACCACACAGATTTATCTCTTACTGACAAGTGTCTGGCCAAAAAAGGCTTAGGAGTTATCAATGGGAATGAAGAAAAGCTCTCAATCAGTGGTCTGGGGATAGCATTGGGGATAAGGCCAGAGGTCCAGCCGCACACTGAGTCTCCCCTCTGGGCAAACAATGCTCTTTGACGGGGGACTTTTGCTTACTGGCAACACAAGCTGAATATTTTAATGGGGATAAAATGGAGTTTTGAGGAATAGGCATTTCTTCCACTTTTTTTAAAAACAAGAAATAAAAGTTATTTTTGTCTAGAAGATATTCGTATCTATTTTACTTTATGTCCCCAGGCCTGAGAATTTTTCAGGCAACTCTTTCCTCAGTGGGACCTAATTAGGAATGTGGATGAAAACGGACGCTCCTGAACTCCCAGGTGGATGCGCCCTGGGAGGAGCTTCTAGGGCTGTGCACAGTGAGCAGCATCAGCTGATGGCCAGTGCTTGTGTTTGGCAGTCGGGAGAAGTGTACACACAATATTTATGGTATTTGTCTCTGAAAGGTGAGATGGTGGGTGACATTTATTTGTTCTTTATAGTTTTCTGTATTGAATTAATTTGGAGATAATAATCATGGATTATTTTATAATCAGAAAAATTATAGAGCCATTTTCAGAAAGGTCCAGAGGGCAGGGCTCCTCTGTGTCCCACAGATGCACTCTGCTGCAGGCGTGCCCCACCCTGTTTCTCCTTGCCCTCCTGGGCTGTTCCTCTCTCTCAGTGGTCCCCGCACCCCCACCCCAGCTTAAGGCCCACTCCTCTGCACAGTGCTCCCAACAAGCTCCCAGTGATACTCCTCCCTTGGGCTGAAACTATCTCTTTGCAATCTTTATAATTGATTTTAATATTTTTATATAATTGATTTTAAAGTACTCAAATAATATGAAGAACTCAAGTAATTCTCCTTGTAAAAATAAAATTACTCCTGGTCTGGTCTCCCCTCTTCCCCAGGGTTAAGTCAGTGTTATCAATTAGTATGTTTCATTTCAGATTTTTAAATGTATTTACTTAAATGCACCCTTAGATACTATAGAGCCATGTGTTTTTATTTGCTTTGTTTCCCTATTTTCATAAGTGGTATTACATTTTAAGGCTCTGCAATTTTTTTCTCAATTATATATCTTAGAGATCTATCAATTTAATGTCTTTTACTTTTTCAATGCTGCATAGTATTCTAAAGTGTTTTTAGTAATTCCTCAGTGTTGGATATTTAGATTGTTTCCAACTTTTCATTATTATAAGCAGTGAACATCTTCAGCATGCTTCCTTGTGTATAAAGATGATTTTTTTTTTTCTGAAGCTGGAAACAGGGAGAGACAGTCAGACAGACTCCCGCATGCGCCCGACCGGGATCCACCCGGCACGCCCACCAGGGGGCGACGCTCTGCCCCTCCAGGGCGTCGCTCTGTTGCAACCAGAGCCACTCTAGCGCCTGGGGCAGAGGCCAAGGAGCCATCCCCAGCGCCTGGGCCATCTTTGCTCCAATGAAGCCTCGCTGCAGGAGGGGAAGAGAGAGACAGAGAGGAAGGAGAGGGGGAGGGGTGGAGAAGCAAATGGGTGCTTCTCCTGTGTACCCTGGCCGGGAATCGAACCCGGGACTTCTTCACACCAGACCGACGCTCTACCACTGAGCCAACCGGCCAGGGCAAGATGATTGTTTTTTGAGGATAGTTGCTGAGGAGTGAAATTGTTGGGTCAGAGGTTCTGTGAATTCTCCTCTTAGTAGATACTACTTGCTCTCCCACACCCTTGCCAAATATGAGTAGTATCAAACTTAAATTATTGACATACTGATGTATATGGTACACTATTGTTCATATTTCCCCCTGATTATCAGTGTGATTGAACAAATTTTCTTAAGGTTTTTGGACTTTCTCTTATGTAAATTGCTTATTTTTCTTTTTCATTTTTTTTTTTGAGGGGAGAGTTTATATGGGCTCTTGATATATTCTAAATAATAATCCTTTGTCATTTATGTGCATTGCAAAAATCTGCCCTCAGTCTTTGTCTTGTTTTTTTTTAACTTTGTGAATAGTATCTTTTGTACATAGGTATTTTTAAAATAGAGCCAAATTTGTCCATCATTTTCTCTATATATTAATTTCTATTGGATCCAATAGTGTTTGTGGATTTGCACAAATATATTATATCTATTTTGTCTTTACTTTTTCAACTTTATTTTTTTTAAGTAATTTTATTTTATTTTTTAGGCTTTACCTATTCATTTTTGGAGAAGAAAAGAGAGGGAGAGAGGGGGAGAGGGAGAGAAAGAGAGAGAGAGAGAGAGAGAGAGAGAGAGAGAAGGAGGGAGGAGCAAGAAGCATCAACTCTCATATGTGCCTTGACCAGGCAAAGCCGGGGTTTCAAACTGGCAACCTCAGTGTTCCAGGTCCACTGCGCCACCACAGATCAAGCAATTTTTTCAACTTTCTTAAGCCTACTCCACCTTACTAACTTCAGAGCACATGTGCAGCACAGACTGGGAGAGAGAGGCTGGCCCATCACTATCCTAGAACACATCCCTTACATGTAGTAAAACTAACTCCAGGAGCCAGCACCAATTTCCTTGCTATGGAATTATGAAAAATCAACTCTTGTTGAAAAGAAGTAGGCCTTTGGCTGGAGTTAGGGATTATTTACTGTTGTAGACATTTGTCTTAGTGAGGTCTGAGTTATCTTGAACTGTCCGTTCCAAAAAAATAAATCTTACTGATAGACAACCGAGAGCACAAGAAATCCAGGAAATAGAGAAAAAATAAATAAAAGGTCTTCATTTTCTATTCATGCATGCATTCACTCATTCCTTTTTTCAGTTGGTTAGTCAACACATATTTATTAAATGCATTCTATGTGCCATGAACTTGGCTTTGAGCTTGGGACACAGCAAAACAAATATCTCTGTCCTTGTGAAGCTGACATTCTAGCTACATATTTTCCTCATTTGTCTCAGTAAATTGGTATCAAATGCTCCTTGGAGAGAATCCTGGGACCCCATCTCTGGCTACTCTGAGCTTATTTCTGTTTATGGTCTATTGCCCATTTTCCCTTCTGCCCAGAATCTCAGGGATCGTTCCAGTCCCCCTTCCTGGGGCTGAATACTGAGAGCAGCTTTAGTTTCTTTAGGTGTCTCCAAGTAAAACAACCCAAGACAAACAAACATTTTTATTATTACTGATCTTTGCTGCCACCTCTCTCCTTTCAATCTATCCTAACACAGCACCAGGGGACAGCCTTTTAAAACCTGAGTCAGATCTGGTCACTCTGCTCAGAACCATGCCTGATACAGCCCAGCTTCCTGACTTCACAGCCTGCTCCTCTTTCCCTGTCCACACTGTTCTAGCCACAATGGCCAACTTGCTGTTCCCTAAACATTCCAATTACAGTCCCCTCCAAATCTCTGTGCTTGCTTTGCCCTACCTGGAATTCTTATCTCCAAGACATCTGCAGGACTTACTCTCTCACTTCTCTTGACTTTGCTCAAGTGCCATTCTCTCAGTGAGATGGTCCTAATTACTATGGTAGATTGAATGTGTCCTCCCAAAAGATAAGTTGAAATCCTAACTTCTACTACCTATGAATGTAAACTTATCCAGAAATTGGGTCTTCCCAGGTGTAATCATGTTAAGGGGAGGCCATACTGGATTCAGGTGCGCCCTAAATCCAATGACTGTCATCCTTATAAGAAGAGGGAAATTTGGACACAGAACACAGAGAAGGAGGGCACATGACAGGGAGGCAAAAACTGAACAAGCTAAGGAAGGCCAAGGACTGGTGCTAACCACTCTAAGCTAGAAGAGGCAAGGAAGGATTCTCCCCTTAAGTTTTGAGGGGGAAAGTGGCCCTTCTAACACCTTGATTGTGTACTTCTAGCATCCAGAACAGAGAGAATAAATTTCTGTTGTTTCAAGCTACCCTGTATGTCATACTTTGTTACAGCAGCCTTAGAAAACCAATACACTATTTAAAATAGAAAACCCCCAATACTGGTTGGTATTCCCTACCCTCTTTCCTAATTTATTGTGTTCATAACATTCATCATTGCTAATACACTATCTTATTTATTTATCTTTTGTCTGTATGCCCTCTGTAGAATATAACCCCATGAATGGGGGCACTGAATCCTGAGTGCCTGGGGTGGTGTTTGGCATATGGCAGATAAACATTCAATAAATATTGGTTGAATGAATGAACAGATGAGGATGCATCTTCCTTCTTAGTGTAACTCTGGTGGGTAGAATGTCAACAGATTCACAGTCACTTTTCTCTGCCTTACCAAAGACCTCCTTTGTTATCTTAGTTTGGTAAGGACAAGGCACCAGAAGGAAAGTAAGTGCTCTGTTTCTAGGGTGGGGTAGCAGAGAGAGAGGAACTCTATCCTGCCATAACTATAAAATTATACTTTTAAAAAGCCTGATGATACAGAGTATGAATTTAGGATAAAGTTGTGGATATCAGAGTAAAGATGTTGCATATATGGAAACCTCCAGGCTAGTCATTTGAACTGTCTTTAAACATGTCTTATATTTATACTATTCAGGGCTCTACCATCTGAAGACAAAGTTGATGCCTCTTATATTTTCAGCATGAATTCACTGAGCCTTGGGTTCTAATGGAGTCACCAACACTGCAATGGGCTAGACATCTTATTGTGGCTCAGCTACCTACTTGAGGAAGGACATTTATTTATTTATTTATTTATTTATTTATTTATTTATTTATTTTAGTGAGAGAAGGGGAGGCAGACAGACAGACTCCCACATACGCCCCAACCAGGACCCACCCAGCCCCACTAGAGGGTGATGCTCTGCCCATCTGGGGCATTGCTCTGTTGTTCAGCAACCAAGCCACTTTTTTTTTCTTTGCACCTGAGACAGAGGCCATGGAGCCATTCTCAGTGCCCGGAACCTACTCGCTCTAACTAATTGAGCCATGGCTGCAGGAGGGGAAGGGAGAGAGAGAGAGAAAGAGAGAGAAGGGGAAGAGGGAGGGATGGAGAAGCAGGTGGTTGCTTCTTCTGTGTGCCTTGATTGGGAATCAAACTCGAAATATCCACATGCCAGGCTGACACTCTACCATTGAGTCAACTGGCAGGGCACGATATTTATTTTTGCCTTTGCCTGTACTGGGATTTCCTATCACTTCTTTCTTTTTAAAAGGCTTTTGGAATGTTCTGAGAAAAGAGATAAAAAGGTTTAAAAAGGGAAAAAAACTTTTTTTGTTACTTCAGTGTTCTCTAGCACCACCTACATAGATGCTGCTCCTATCTAACTATAGGTACACAATAGGTACCATGGGTATAGTCATGCAGAGGAACACAACACTGTGGTTATAGATACTAGATCAGGATCTACTAACCCAGGAAGAGTTAATAGAAAAGCACATTCCAAAAATATGTATTCTATGACTCCATTAAAAATTTTTTTTAATTTACTGATTTTTAGAGTGAGAGAGGAAGGGAGGGAGATAGAGAGATAGAAACATCGATTTGTTGTTCCACTTATTCATGTATTTATTGGTTGATTCTTGTATGTGCCCTGACCTGGGATCAAAGCCAGTCTTGGTGTATTGGGACAGTGCTCTAAAGCTACTCCACCAGGGCTGTATGACTTAATTTTGTAAGACAAAGCAACAACCCTAAGTGCGTGCATGTGTACACACATGCATAGAAGCCACCCACATAAATCTATGGTTTATAGATGCCAAACTGCAGTAATGTTGTTGTGGGGTTTTCAGGGTGAGGGGAGGAATGGATCATGGGGGTATTTTACTTATTGTTGAATACATTTCTATGTTATTTGAATGCTTTATGATTAGAATGTGTTATTCTATAATTACAAAAAATAACTTAAAAATATTTTCTGCAGCTTTGGGCTGGTCATGTATTTTGGCAATGCCTGAGATCTCGGAATAGCAGCTGGCCCATGGGCACTCCTTCTTAGTCTCAGACCTGTCTACTCCTTTACATTTTCTGATTTTACAGGGTGTGAATAAAAGGACATTATTATATTATTATGAGACATTAAGTTACTATTTTGCAGTGCTCTATAGTCCACAGAAAGATGCACAGAGAGGTAGAGTTTACCATCCCCACTTTACAGATCAGATGAGGAAACAGGCTCTGAGAGGCTAACTGGCTCAGTGCCCTCTTTCACTTGGAGTCTCTGCCCTGCTACCCGTCAATCACCTTCCTTAGAACTTGTTTGAGCCCAGCCCTGTTTGTCCCAGGCTGCTGCCTCCTAGAGCCAAGTGGAAACCCAGCCCAGGCTAACTAATTAGATGTTCTTTCCCAGGAAACTGAATTTGAGACTACAGACACAATACACTGGAGGGATTCAGAACAGGTCTTCTCAAAATATGCCACTTTGGCATGTGGATTATTTTAAACTGAAAGCAACGAACACCCTGCAGGCCCACACAAAACCTACTTCTCCCTTAAAGTATTTAAATTTGGAACTTTGCTCATAATATGAGTAATCACCAGAAATAACTTTTTAAAATAAAATTTTAGAAATTAAATTTACTCGACTGACACAGAGCAATAAGAGCACACAGGTTTCAGATGATCATCTCTGTAGCATTTGAACTGTTGACTGTGTTGTGTGCCCATCACTCAAAGTCAAATTTATATACCTATGTGGGATATAAAATCATATACCTCTTAGCTTTTTCTGATTTACTTATTTCACTGGTATAATGTTTTCAAGGTCCATCCATGTTGTTGTAAATGGCAATTTGTCATCATTTCTTATGGCTCAGTAGCAGAAATAAATTTTATGACATCTCTATGGGGCAGGACAAGCTTCTAGTTACTGAACATCTGCTCTTCTTGTCTTCCTGCCATGACCTTCCTCCCTCTGAAGTGCTAAGATTTCAGAATACCACAGATGCCTCACTTTCTAACCTCTCATGTATGTGGAGTCTCTGACTCTCTCTCGTATGTGGGATTCCATGTGTACATATGTATTCATTTGATTCTGTCCCCTGTCAATTTAATTATTACACCAGCCGAGAGGACCCAAGAGGGTAGAGGAAAGTTCTTCCTCACACACAACACACGTGGTTGGACCTACACGTGAGACGTGAGGCAGCCATCACTTGTCTGCCTCTTGGGAAGGAGCTGGTGAGTCAGGTCAAGAGGGAGGTGTAAGGAAAAGTGAAGGAAAGCCCGCTCTTCCTTGTTCGCTCCTGACAAGCAAGCTTCCTTCCTGAGGCAAAGCTCCAGACCTACTGGGGGACCCCACTAGACACCCCTGTATCTTTTTACCTTGCTTGAGCTTGGCTCTACTTACTTGAAATCAAGGACTCCCAAGACCCTGAGCCAGGAAGTGACAGAACCAGAGATCAAACCCAAGTCACCCATTGCACAAGGCATCCACTCTCTATGAGGCCCTGTGTCCCCCTGCACTATTCCCTCCACCACTGGAGTAACATCTTCATTCACAAATGCTGTCGCTAAGCTTCAGTGTATCTGCTGACAGTGGTGTGGCAGGGGAGAAGAGCTGAGCTGCTACAATAACACAGCTGTGGGAGGCTAGCGACAGATGTGCTGCTTGAATCGAATGTGTTGGACTGTAAACAGCTCACAGATTTTGATGTGTGGGTATGAGAAGTACACCTTTCATTCATATAAACAGCAACATAGGCTGCCTCACCTGTCCACATCAGGAGGGAATTCCTGAGAGGTGTTTGTTATTTACTACTAATTATGCACAAACACACCCATGCCTTAGGCAAGTTCACGGTGGGGGGGTATCACAGGTGTGTGGTAAGAAAGTGAAAGGGAGAAAAAGTGTTTGTTTTTAAGACATCTGCCTTCCTTTCTTTTCTGTCTCTAGATTCAAATTTAACCTTAGTAGAAACCTAAAAAGCAAAGTGTAGTAGGCTGACTGCCTTCATATGCCCAGTCCTCCACCACTCCCTGTGCCCAAGTCTATCGCCAAGTAGCTTTGCAGCACCTTGCTCTTTGCAGCACCTTGTTCTGGGCCAGGGTATGTGCCTGGCTTTAGCTACTGGAATGTGGGCTAGTGCCAGGTCAGCTGAGGCTTAAAAAAGTGGTTGCACCTTTTTACTCACCCCCTTGCTCAGCGGCAGTCACTGTGAGAACAGGCACAAACTAGCCTAGATGACCAAAGGGAACAAGCAGAGGTGAGGGCCTCAGTCAAAGCCACCCTGGATCAGCCAGCAGCCAGCTGAGCCCTGGATGGACCACATGCGCAAGCTCAGCCGAGACCAGAACTGCCCATCTGAGCACAGCTTAAATCACCTCCCAGCAGACTCTGAGCTACATAAATGCTTCCTGTTGTATGCCCACTGGGGATTTGTGGTTGTTTTTTATGCAGTATTATCATGGCAATAGATAACTGATTCATAGGACGAAACTGATGTCTGCATAGGCAACTGTGATACACTCCTTGGGCAATTATCTGGTTAACTGCCAGAGATCAGATATAAAAACAATTCCCTTCTATACCTTACCCCACCATCATGGCTCAAGAAAGAGAAAATGCTCTGTGTCTACTGCACAGAGCTCTCTGATGCTCTGTGTCTGCTGCACAGAGCTCTCTGATGCTCTCTGATGCTCTGTGTCTGCTGCACAGAGCTCTCTGATGCTCTCTGATGCTCTGTGTCTGCTGCACAGAGCTCTCTGATGCTCTCTGATGTTCTGTGTCTGCTGCACAGAGCTCTCTGATGCTCTCTGATGCTCTGTGTCTGCTGCACAGAGCTCTCTGATGCTCTCTGATGCTCTGTGCAGCAGACACAGTCGGCTGTGGTTTTGTGGTCAAGTCTGTCCACCTCCCAAGAGCTCGGTTAGTCTTTCTGTAAATTCTTTCTGTAAATTCCAATTTCAAAGAATACCAAATGTTTGCGTGCTCATAAAAGAAAGATAAAGATCACATGGCTTTCTGATGAATGAGTCTGAGGTTATGTGGTGAAAACTTAAGATGCATTTTGCATTGATAAAGGGTCTCTTAAGGGCATGATCATTAATTGCGAAAGTCCTGTTCAGCTTCAGAGCAGCCATGGCTTCTCTCCCAGTCATCCCACAGTGACCCACTGGAGGCCAGGCCAACCCCACCAGGCCTGGCTGTGTGCAGCAAGGGGGATGGATGGAAGGGGTCTAGAGCAAGGGGGCAGAAGAGCAGCTCTTCTGCTAAACACACTTTGCTAGGGCCCAGGGTCAGGAATTCCTAACCCAGACTACATGTCACACCAGTCCTGGAGGGGCGCCGGGGGTCTGGGACGTCCCCTTGCCCGGAGGGATCTCTCTGACTTTATAATGCTGTTTCCAGCTTGGAAGAAAACCCTAGAAGAGTTAGAGAGGACCCACAAGAAGAGGTTCACATGGAAAAAGAGAAGCAAAGAGGGTGAGGGCTGCCAGACCCCATTCCACACACATCGAGTCCTGGTCTTGAATTCTGCGGACCCAACTGGATGGCAGTGGGGGGCATGCCCTCCCAGCAAGCGAAGAGCCCTCTGGGTGCTGGTACACTGAGGCATGGCGCTCTAGGCCAGTGGTTTCTCAGAACTGTCATTTCCCAAATTAGTGAACTTTTCAAAAGAAGTAAGGAGCAGAGGGAACTTACATAGGTAGTCAACTTTCAAGTTTCCCCAATGACAGATTAACCAGAAACTAAACTCAAAACCTTATCATCTTTAGTCATACCTTTGGACCCCCAAATAAATGAAAAAAGCATAATTTCAGTATAATGAATATTTTCTCCAAATGAATTAGTAATTCTACACTATCCTAACTATATTTGATTATGATTATATATGTAATTACATACATGATTATATATATAATTACCAATATTTTCTCATTTCACTTTAGACTTATGAAGATTTTATCACGATGAGTCACTCCTATCTCTCCTCTTTGCTAGGTACATATTCCTGCAAGGATATCATTTCATGGGTCCTGGAGGAGCCAGAGACAGAGTATCCCCTGACCTCAAAGGAAGTCTGGACTTTGTGGCAGTGAGTCAGGAGGTAAGGGAAATGCTGGAAACTCCACTTCTGTGATGAATAAACAGGGTGGCTGGAGACGCACCCCACCAGGTGCTTCCTTGAAATCATCCAAAGCAGCCCACACGTTCCCCTTCCTCTCCCACCCACTCATCAGTTTTCTCTTACCCCTCTCCTGCTTCTTCCTGCTCCTACTGACACCATGATTCACATAGCAGTACTTATACTAAATATGTTGTTATTTTAAAAAATTTCTACCACCTTGGTTTTAAAATTCCGATAATAAAAAGAATGTAAAACTTATTTGGAAAGGATAAGCCAAAATTATTTTCTGTGGTTGCAAAGCATGCAAGTTTTATTCATCATCTTTACCTCCTGCTATGTCATTGGAGTGTAGCTCTAATCCTGGAATGGTTCTTGCACACATACACAAATAATTTAGCTTCTGAAGCGATTACCTTAACCCACAGCTCTGTTCTTATTAGCAGATGGGGGAAGCTGTAAATGCCAATGGCAAGATAATTGGACTAGATTGAGACTCTCTCGGGTATTTGCAGGTGTTAAAATGTGCACAATGTAATCATTTAAATGTAAAGAAACCGCTAAATAACTTCTACCCTAAATTAAGTGAGTAAAGCTTGGGAAAGCCCTCATCGCTTGAGCTGGAGGAAATCTGTGACTTTGGTGTGCCTGTGGAGCCCAAGGTGTGCACCTGCGCTTGGCAACCAGAGAGTAGTTTGAAGTCCAATTCAAATCAGAAAAAGTCCTCACACACCTGCACCTCTGAGGACTTGATTTCACACAACTCCGGGCTGAAAGCATAGGAGGAAAGGATCTCTTATCTTTCCTCCTTCCTTCTCTCCCTCCCTCCCTCCCTCCCTCCCTCCCTTCCTCCTTCCTTCCCTCTCTTCCTTTTCTTTTTTTTAAGCCAGAATTAATATAAAATGTTCACTTTGTGTTAAAATAAAAATAGTTCAGGTCTTTTACTAGCAACCTTGAATTAAGAGATCAAAATTGACAGTCACTCCGACTCAAGCCTAGTTTGTCTTGTTTTAAAACCCTAAGGTGCTCCTTTGGGGGTAGGAGGCATGAAACGCAGGAGACTTGTTGATGCTCTTTTCCCATCAGTATCCCAAGTTAGTGCGTGAGGTGAACCAGACAAGTGCATGTTCAGGTCTCAGGTTTGGGAATGGGCAAGACAATGAAGTCTGAGGCTAGGCTGGTGCTGGTGGGAGGGGCTGTGGTGCCAGGCAGGTCAGCAGCAACAGTGCAGGCTGAGCTGTTAGAGATGAGATTTGGGTTAGGGGCATAGGTGCAATGTTAAAGAATGCTAAAAAACATTCCTGGAAATGGAACAAAATGGGAAAACATTGTATGTATTTACCAGAACTCTACTCTTTCCAGGAACAGAATTGAAAGAAATCACTTCATGAGCTGGTTAAGTATAAGTGTTGAGACTGCTATGGGCATGTTTAGAGTTTTTTGTTTGTTTGTTTTTTTCTTTTTCTTTTATTTTATTTATTTATTAAATTTAATGCAGTAACATTGATAAATCAGGGTACATATGTTGAGAGAAAACATCTCTAGATTATTTTGAAATTTGATTGTGCTGTATACCCCAAACCCAAAGTTAAATTGTCTTCTGTCACCTTCTATCTGGTTTTCTTTGTGCCCCTCCCCTCCCCCAACCCCTCTCTCCTTCTTCACCCCATCCCCCCTCCCCCCACCCCCCACCCCTGTTGCCATCACATTCTTGTTCATGTCTCTGAGCCTCATTTTTATGTCCCTTCTATGTATGAATTCATGTAGTTCTTAGTTTTTTTTCTGATTTACTTATTTCACTCTGTATAATGTTATCAAGGTCCATCCATGTTATTGTAAATGATCTGATGTCATCATTTCTTATGGCTGAGTAGTACTCCATAGTATATATGTACCAAAGCTTTTTAATCCACTCGTCCTCTGACAGACACTTGGGTTGTTTCCAGATCTTCGCTATTGTGAACAATGCTGCCACAAACATGGGGGTGCATTTCTCCTTTTGGAGCCGTTCTATGGTGTCCTTGGGGTATATTCCTAAAAGTGGGATAGCTGGGTCAAAAGGCAGTTCGATTTTCAGTTTTTTGAGGACTCTCCATACTGTTTTCCACAGAGGCTGCACCAGTCTGCATTCCCACCAGCAGTGCAGGAGGGTTCCCTTTTCTCCACATCCTCGCCAGCACTTATTCTGTGTTGTTTTGTTGATGAGCGCCATTCTGACTGGTGTGAGGTGATATCTCATTGTGGTTTTAATTTGCATTTCTCTAATGATTAGTGATGTTGAGCATTTTTTCATATGCCTGTTGGCCATCTGTATGTCCTCTTTGGAGAAGTGTCTATTCATCTCTTTTGCCCATTTTTGGATTGGATTGTTTGTCTTCCTGGAGTTGAGATTTACGAGTTCTTTATAAATTTTGGTTATTAACCCCTTATCAGACATATTGTCAAATATGTTCTCCCATTGTGTAGTTTGTCTTTTTATTCTGTTCTTATTGTCTTTAGCTGTGCAAAAGCTTTTTAGTTTGATATAGTCCCATTTGTTTATCCTGTCTTTTATTTCACTTCCCCATGGAGATAAATCAGCAAATATATTGCTCCGAGAGTTGTTGGAGAGCTTACTGCCTATGTTTTCTTCTAAGATGCTTATGGTTTCACGGCCTACATTTAAGTCTTTTATCCATTTTGAGTTTATTTTTGTGAGTGGTATAAGCTGGTGATCTAGTTTCATTTTTTTGCAGGTAGCTGTCCAATTTACCCAACACCATTTGTTAAAGAGGCTGTCTTTACTCCATTGTATTTCCTTGCCTCCTTTGTCAAATATCAGTTGTCCATAGAACTGTGGGTTTATTTCTGGGTTCTCTGTTCTGTTCCATTGATCTATATGCCTGTTCTTATGCCAGTACCAGGCTGTTTTGAGTGCAATGGCCTTGTAATATAACTTGATATCAGGAAGTGTGATACCTCCCACTTTATTCTTCTTTTTTAAGATTGCTGAGGCTATTCGTGTCCTCTTTTGGTTCCATATAAATTTTTGGAATATGTGTTCTATATCTTTGAAGTATGTCATTGGTATTTTAATTGGTATTGCATTGAATTTATAGATTGCTTTGGGTAATATAGACATTTTAATGATGTTTATTCTTCCTAACCATGAGCACGGTATATGCTTCCACTTGTTTGTATCTTCCTTGATTTCTTTTATCAATGCTTTGTAATTTTCCGAGTACAAGTCTTTAGTCTCCTTGGTTAAGTTTATTCCTAGGTACTTTATTTTTTTGGTTGTAATTGTGAAGGGGATTGTTTCCTTAATTTCTCTTTCTGACTGTTCATTGTTGGTGTATAAAAATGCCTCTGATTTCTGAGTATTGATTTTATATCCTGCCACTTTGCTGAATTCATTTATCAGGTCCAGTAGCTTTTTGACTGAGACGTTAGGGTTTTCTATGTACAATATCATATCATCTGCAAATAATGATAGTTTTACTTCTTCTTTTCCCACTTAAATTCCTTTTATTTCTTCTTCTTGTCTGATAGCTGTGGCTAGGACTTCCAGGACCATGTTAAATAAGAATGGTGAAAGGGGGCACCCCTGCCTTGTTCCTGATCTTAAGGGTATTGCTTTTAATTTTTTCCCATTGAGTATAATGTTGGCTGTGGGTTTCTCATAGATGGCTTTTATCATGTTGAGGTATGTTCCCTGTATTCCCACTTTGCTGAGAGTTTTGATCATGAATGGGTGCTGGATTTTATCAAATGCTTTTTCTGCCTCTATTGAAATTATCATATGGTTTTTCTCCTTTTTGTTTATGTGATGAATCACATTGATTGATTTACAAATATTGTACCAGCCTTTCCTCCCCAGAATAAATCCCACTTGATCATGGTGTATGATTTTTTCCATATATTGTTGGATCCGGTTTGCTAATATTTTGTTGAAGATTTTAGCATCTATATTCATCAGAGATATTGGCCTATAATTTTCTTTCTTTGTGTTGTCTTTGCCTGGTTTTGGAATCAGAACTATGCTCGCCTCATAAAAGGACCTTGGAAGTCTTCCTTCCTCTTGAATTTTTTGAAATAGTTTGAGAAGGATAGGAGTTAGTTCTTCTTTGAATATTTGGTATAATTCCGTTGTGAAGCCATTGGGCCCTGGACTTTTCTTTGTTGAGAGTTTTTTGATAACTGTTTCAATCTCCTTTGTTGTAATCGGTCTGTTTAGGTTTTCTGATTCTTCCAGATTGATTTTTGGAAGATTGTATGTTTCAAGGAATTTGTCCATTTCATCTAGGTTGTCTAGTTTTTTGGCATACAGTTCTTCATAGTATTTTCTTACAATATTTTGTATTTCTGTTGTGTCAGTTATTTCTCCTCTCTCATTTCTAATTTTATTTATTTGAGTCCTCTCTCTCTTTTTCTTGGTGAGTCTACTTAAAGGTTCATCAATCTTGTTTACCTTTTCAAAGAACCAGCTCCTAGTTTCATTGATCTTCTGTATTGTTTCTTTAGCCTCTATGTCATTTATTTCTGCTCTGATCTTTATTATTTCTTGCCTTCTACTACATTTGGGCTTTACTTGATGTTCTTTTTCTAATTCTTTTAGATGCAGGGTTAAGTTGTTTATTTGAGCTTTGTCTAGCTTCTTAAAGTGTGCCTGTAGTGCTATGAACTTCCCTCTCAGCAATGCTTTCGCTGTGTCCCATAAATTTTGAGTTGTTGTATGCTCATTGTCATTCGTTTCTAGGAATTTTTTTATTTCTTCTTTGATCTCATTTTTAATCCATTCATTATTTAACACCCTGCTATTTAGTTTCCATGTGTTTGAGAATTTTTGAGCTTTTCTGTTGTGATTTATTTCTGGTTTCATGCCATTGTGATCGGAGAGAGTGCTTGCTATGATTTCAGTCTTCTTAAATTTGTTGAGAGCACTTTTGTGCCCTAACATGTGGTCTATCCTAGAGAATGTACCATGAGCACTTGAAAAGAATGTATATTCTGCTGCTTTAGGGTGAAATGTTCTGAAGATATCTATTAAATAGAGTTGATCTAGTGTTTCCAATAAGTCTGCTGTTTCTTTGTTAATTTTCTTTCTTGAGGACCTATCTAGTGATGTTAGTGGGGTATTGAAATCCCCTACTATTATAGTATTGCTGTTGATCTCACCCTTTAAATCCATCAAAGTCTGCTTTATATATTTAGGTGCTCCTATATTAGGTGCATAGATATTTATAATAGTTATATCTTCCTGTTGGATTACTCCCTTTATCATTATGTAGTGGCCTTCTTTATCTCTTACTATATCCTTTGTTTTAAAGTCCAATTTGTCTGATATAAGTATTGCTACCCCAGCTTTTCTTTCATTTCTGTTTGCATGAAACGTTTTTTTCCATCCTTTTACCTTCAATCTATGTGTGTCTTTTGTTCTAAGGTGTGTCTCTTGTAGACAACATATGTATGGGTCCTGTTTTCTTATCCACGCAGCTACCCTATGTCTTGTGATTGGATCATTTAATCCATTTACATTTAAGGTTATTATTGATATGTAGTTGTTTATTGCCATTTTCTTCTTTAAAGGTGTATTTCTTTTTTTGCTATATTCTTTTCCCACTTTGATCTGTTTACACCAGGCCCCTTAACATTTCCTGCAGCATTGGTTTGGTTGTAATGAATTCCTTGAGTTGTTTTTTGTCTGGGAAGCTTTTTATTTCTCCTTCAATTTTAAACGATAGCCTTGCTGGATAAAGTAGTCTTGGTTGTAGGTTCTTGTTCTGCATTACTTTGAATATTTCTTGCCATTCCCTTCTGGCCTCAAGTGTTTCTGTTGAGAAGTCAGATGTCATCCTTATGGGGGCTCCTTTGTAGGTGATAACTTTTTTTTCTCTTGCAGCTTTTAATATTTTCTCTTTATCGCTTAGCTTTGGTATTTTAATTATGATGTGTCTTGGTGTAGGTTTCTTTGGGTTTCTCTTTAATGGAGTCCTCTGTGCTTCTTGGATTTGTGAGAGTTTCTCTTGCATTAATTTAGGGAAGTTTTCAGCTATGATATGATTGAACGAAGTGTCTATCCCTTGTTCTTTTTCTTCTTCTTGAGGAACCCCTATGATGCGGATGTTATTTCTCTTCATGTTGTCACAGAGCTCTCTAAGAGTTTCCTCTGACATTTTGAGTCTCTTTTCTCTTTTCTTCTCTGCTTTCATGTCTTCATTCCAGTTGTCCTCTAACTCGCTGATTCGATCCTCTGCTCTATCTATCCTGTTTTTAATTCCTTCCATTGTGGTCTTTATTTCTGATATTGTATTTGTCATCTCCGACTGATTCTTTTTTATACTTGCTATTTCTTTATTTAGGTTTTCATACTGACCCTCCATTGTTGTTCTAAGATCCCTAAGCATCCTTACAATCATTATTTTGAACTCCGCATCTGGAAGTTTGATTATTTCCATATCACTCAGTTCATCTCTCAAAGGTGTCTCTTGTGGTTTCATTTGGATTGCACTCCTTTGTCTTCTCATCATGGTGTTTTATTTGTAGAGTTGGTTGAGTCTAGGCTTGGTGTTGTCTGCCTCCAGTTTTCAGTTGTGTTATTTCTAGGTCTTCTTGGGTTGGTATCAGCTGTTATCTGTAATCCACTTTCGGATTTGGGCAGCTTTAAAGTCTTGATTTGCTTGTTTTCTTAACAGGTGATAGTTTTGTTTACTGATCTCAGCAGGGGGCTTCCTTGAAACTGTATCCAGGAATGCAATGGGTGTAACCTGAGACTCTGAAGGCCTCTTTAGCCAGCTAATCTCACTGGGGGCAGGGTGTTTTCTCAGCTTCAGTAGGGGGAGGTGTATCTCAGATCTCCATGGAGACCTGAGTTACTGCCCCTCCTCCCCACTTCTTGTTTTCAGCTGTGTCTTGTTGCGCTGATTGGAGCTGGAGAGATGTCCTGAGACTTCTGATCCGGAAGCACTTCAGTTCTGTTTTGTGAAAGGTTCAGTCCCTCCCCCAGCTATGGCCGCCTCCAGCACGAATGAGTCAGCCCTTTTAGCTCGTCTCCTGCATTCCTTATCCCCTCATAGTCTATCCCTCTCCCTGTCCTCTCCACCTGGGAGATAAGCTGGTCCTTTCAACGCACCTCACTCCCTGGTCGCCAAGCAAGTGGCTGTGAGCAGTAGTTTCTGCTCCCCTCCCTCCAAGATCCTCTCTGGGCTCTCAGCCCCACACCCCCTCCATTCCGGCAAGAAGAGGAGGTTCAGGCACTCCCTCCCAGGACTCCTGTGGCTTCTTCTTTGCTCCTTGGTTTTAGAGAGCCGTTCTTGCAGTTCAGAGTTGGTTTGTTTTTTTTTTTAAGATATTTTTATATTGCTTCTTTTTTTTTTATTGTATTTATTTTTAATGGGGTGACATCAGTAAATCAAGATACATATATTCAAAGATAACATGTCCAGGTTATCTTATCGTTCAATTATGTTGCATACCCATCACCCAAAGTCAGATTGTCCTGTCACCCTCTATCTAGTTCTCTTTGTTCCCCTCCCCCTCCCCCTTCCCTCTCCCTCTCCCCCTCCCTCTCCCCCCTCCCCCCGTAACCACCACACTCTTATCAATGTCTCTTGGTCTCACTTTTATGTCCCATCTACGTACAGAATAATGCAGTTCCTGGTTTTTTCTGATTTACTTATTTCACTCCGTATAATGTTGTCAAGATCCCACCATTTTGCTATAAATGATCCGATGTCATCATTTCTTATGGCTGAGTAGTATTCCATAGTGTATATGTGCCACATCTTCTTTATCCAGTCATCTATTGATGGGCTTTTTGGTTGTTTCCATGTCCTGGCCACTGTGAACAATGCTGCAATGAACATGGGGCTGCATGTGTCTTTACGAGTCAATGTTTCTGAGTTTTGGGGGTATATACCCAGTAGAGGGATTGCTGGGTCATAAGGTAGTTCTATTTTCAATTTTTTGAGGAACCACCATACTTTCTTCCATAATGGTTGTACTACTTTACATTCCCACCAACAGTGAATGAGGGTTCCTTTATCTCCACAACCTCTCCAAATTTGCTATTACCTGTCTTGTTAATAATAGCTAATCTAACAGGTGTGAGGTGGTATCTCATTGCAGTTTTGATTTGCATTTCTCTAATAACTAAAGAAGATGAGCATCTTTTCATATATCTGTTGGCCATTTGTATTTCTTCCTGGGAGAAGTGTCTGTTCATATCCTCTTCCCATTTTTTTATTGGATTGTTTGTTTGTTTGTTGTTGAGTTTTATGAGTTCTTTGTATATTTTGGATATTAGGCCCTTATCTGAGCAGGTGTTTAAAAATATCATTTCCCAATTAGTTGACTGTCTGTTTATCTTGTTATCAATTTCTCTTGCTGAGCAAAAACTTCTTAGTCTGATGTAGTCCCATTCATTAATTTTTGCCTTCACTTCTCTTGCCTGTGGAGTCAAATTCATAAAATGCTCTTTAAAGCCCAGGTCCATGAGTTTGGTACCTATGTCTTCTTCTATGTACTTTATTGTTTCAGGTCTTATGTTTAGATCTTTGATCCATTTTGAGTTAATTTTAGTACAGGGGGACAAACTGTAGTCCAGCTTTATTCTTTTGCATGTGGCTTTCCAGTTTTCCCAGCACCATTTGTTGAAGAGGCTTTCTTTTCTCCATTGTGTGTTGTTGGCCCCTTTATCAAAAATTATTTGACTATATATATGTGGTTTTATTTCTGGGTTTTCTATTCTGTTCCATTGGTCTGAGTGTCTATTTTTCTGCCAATAAACATGTTGTTTTGATTGTCGTGGCCCTATAATATAGTTTGAAGTCAGGTATTGTAATGCCCCCAGCTTCATTCCTTTTCTTTAGGATTGCATTGGCTATTCGGGGCTTTTTATAGTTCCATATAAGTCTGATTATTTTTTGCTCCATTTCTTTAAAAAATGTCATTGGAATTTTGATGGGAATTGCATTAAATTTGTATATAGCTTTGGGTAATATGGCCATCTTGATTATATTTATCCTACCTAACCAAGAACAAGGAATATTCTTCCATCTCATAATGTCTTTTTCGATTTCCCTTAACAATGGTTTATAGTTTTTATTGTATAAGTCCTTTACATTCTTTGTTATGTTTATTCCTAGGTATTTAATTTTTTTTGTTGCAATCGTGAAGGGGATTATTTTTTTGAGTTCATTCTCAAATGTTTCATTGTTGGCATATAGAAAGGTTATTGACTTCTGTATATTAATTTTGTATCCTGCAACCTTACTGTATTGGCTTATTTTTTCTAGAAGTCTTTTTGTGGATTCTTTGGGGTTTTCGATGTATAGGATCATATCATCTGCAAAAAGTGATACCTTTACTTCTTCTTTTCTGATATGGATGCCTTTTATTTCTTTGTCTTGTCTGATTGCTGTGGCTAGAACCTCTAGTACCACATTAAATAAGAGTGGAGAGAGTGGACAACCCTGTCTTGTTCCTGATTTAAGGGGGAAAGCCTTCAGTTTTGTGCCATTTAGTATGATGTTAGCTGATGGTTTATCATATATGGCCTTTATCATGTTGAGATATTTTCCTTCTATACCCATTTTGTTGAGAGTCTTAAACATAAAATTGTGTTGTATTTTATCAAAAGCCTTTTCTGCATCTATTGATAATATCATGTGGTTCTTGTTCTTTGTTTTGTTGATATGGTGTATTATGTTAACCGTTTTACGTATGTTGAACCATCCTTGAGATTCGGGGATGAATCCCACTTGATCATGATGTATTATTTTTTTAATATGTTGTTGTATTCGATTTGCTAGTATTTTGTTTAGTATTTTAGTATCAGTATTCATTAGAGATATTGGTCTGTAGTTTTCTTTTTTTGTGCCATCCTTGCCTGGTTTTGGTATAAGGGTTATGTTTGCCTCATAAAATGTGTTTGGAAGTATTGCTTCTTCTTCAATTTTTTGGAAGACTTTCAGTAGAATAGGAACCAAGTCTTCTTTGAAGGTTTGATAAAATTCGCTGGTATAGCCGTCTGGGCCTGGACTTTTATTTTTGGGGAGGTTTTTAATGTTTTTTTCTATTTCTTCTCTACTAATAGATCTGTTTAGGCTTTCTGCTTCTTCTTGACTCAGTCTAGGAAGGTTGTATTGTTCTAGGAATTTATCCATTTCTTCTAGGTTGTTGAATTTAGTGGCATAAAGTTTTTCATAGTATTCTACAATAATTCTTTGTATATCTACGATGTCCGTGGTGATTTCTCCTCTTTCATTTTGGATTTTGTTTATATGAGTTCTTTCTCTTTTTTCCTTGGTAAGTCTTGCCAAGGGTTTGTCAATTTTGTTGATTTTTTCGAAGAACCAGCTCCTTGTTCTATTAATTTTTTCTGTAGTTTTTCTGTTCTCTATTTCATTTATTTCTGCTCTGATTTTTATTATCTCCTTTCTACGGCTGGTTTTGGGTTGTCTTTGTTCTTCATTTTTTAGTTCCTTAAGGTGTGAAGTTAAGTGGTTCACTTGGGCTCTCTCTTGTTTGTTCATATAGGCCTGAAGTGATATGAACTTGCCTCTTATCACTGCTTTTGCTGCATCCCATAGATTCTGATATGTTGTATTGTCATTTTCATTTGTCTGTATATATCTTTTGATCTCTGCACTTATTTCTTCTTTGACCCATTCATTCTTTAAAAGTATGTTGTTTAGTTTCCACATTTTTGTGGGATTTTTTTCCTCTTTTTTGGAGTTGAATTCTAGTGTCAAGGCTTTATGATCAGAAAATATGCTTGGAACAACTTCGATTTTTCTGAATTTGCTGATGTTGTTTTTGTGGCCCAACATATGGTCAATTCTTGAGAATGATCCATGTACATTGGAGAAAAATGTATACTCAGTCACTTTGGCAGAGTTGGTTTTTCATGCTGATTTTTCCTAAATTGATTTGTATTCCAGTTTGGTGGTGAGAGCTGGGCGTCTGTGCATCTGCCTACTCCGCTGCCATCTTTGAACCTCTGTTTGTTTTTTTCTTTGCTTGCGCAGAGGATGTAAGTCTGAGTTGCTTAGACCAATAGAAGAAAGAGAAGAATGCTTCCACCAGGAAACCTCCATATTTACTCTTCTGCCATATGGAACTCTAATCCAGGCTTTTTTTTCCCCTTAAATAGATGTTGAATAAACTTTTCACTGGTTTGAGAAGATTTCAAGCTTCTCAGGATATCCACAGACTGAGAGGGCCCATCCTGAGGTTCTGTGGTGGTAGGGAGAAAGCAGAGTCTGTTTTATCCCTAGAATGGCTGCTAACCCATGGTCAGGATGTGCATGGAGCTCAAAACCAGCTCTTCCAGGGGACAGACTAACAGATCAATCACATGCCAGTGGCCAGATCACATGGGCCTGAGCACTGCCACATTTCTACAGGGAAAAGTCTTCTCTGGTTTTGAACTTTGGTATGGGCACCTGGCAGCTTCTCTGAGATTGTGCTATTTGTGTTAGCTCAAACAGATTATGATTATAATCTTTTAGGGTTCTCCAGAAAAATAGAATCAATAGGAGACAGATATAAATATAGAGAAAGATATATAGAAATAATGCTAGAGACTTATAGAAATTGGCTAATGCAATTATGGAGACTGAGAAGTCCCCTAGTCTACAGTCTGCAAGCTGAAGAACCAGGAAAGCCAGTGGTATAATTTAGTGTGAGTTTGAAAGCCTGAGAACCAGGAGCACTGATGGCCAAGGGCAGGAGGTGATGGATGTCCCAGCTGAAGAGAGCAAATTCACCCTTCCTTTAACTTTTCCTTCTATTTAGGCCCTCAATGTGCTGTACAATGCTCACTTGCAATGGTAAGGGAGGTCTTCTTCACTCAGCCCAAATTAGATTCAAACGCTAGTCTCCCCCAGAAACACCCTCACATTAACACCTAGACGTGTTCACAGTTATCTGGCCTCCCTTAGCTCAGTCACATTGCTACACAAAATTAGCCATCACAATAATGACATGAGCCTAACATTCTGTTATTCCTCCAATGTGCCTGTTCGAACTTGCAGGGATCCACCAGGTGAATGGTAGGTCCAGGCAAGAGTAGTCTACATTCTATGGGTGTGTGGTGGGGGTAGGCTTTCCTCTGGTGAAGGGACCTAAGACATAAGGGCTGTGACCCAGTCTGCTTGTCCAACACAAAGTTTATGTGCCTGGGCCTGGCTGGGGGCCAGGGATATAATGATAGAGAGGACAGACAGTCCCTGACTGAATTCACAATCAGGTAACACAGCAGACAAAGAGTTAAGGACAACACAGTGTGATAAGCACAATGGTGGGAAAATACTCCACCAACAGTGTGGCTATACCCTCTCCCTCATCCTCACCAGCATTCAGGGACACAATTTCAAGATTCTTGAAACAATTTGATGAAGTAAATGCTTAAAGAAAGTAATTTGAATTTGGAAGCCATTCTTCTGTCAGGGAGTGGCATGGCTCTGGAAAGGGAATCCTTTCAAGAAGGAGGCAAGAGCCAAAGTATGTTAGGTCTTAAATGCATGGCTAGATGATCCAGTCTTTGCCCTCTACGTGAATCATTACTGGTAACCTTTGAGGACAAAGGCTATGTATTTTTGCTTCTCTTGGTACCCAGCATAACATGGGCGAGGCTATCAGCTGTCCTCCAACATCCACTTTCTCCCATGCTGCAGGCATTGCGCCCCTGTAGAGACTACATTTTCCAGCCTCCTTGACAGCTAGGGGCAGCTTGATGGCTAACTTCCTGCCAGTTGTAAGAAACAGTGATATGTCCAACTTCCAGACCATATTCTTGAAAGGGAAGGTTTTCCACTTTTCTATAACCAAAACACGGACAGGGCAGGGCTGCACCAGCTTGTCCCTGTCCACCCCTGGAAGTATGGCAACCAGGGAAAGGGAGTCTGGGTCTCTGAGTGGCCCCAGGGAACAGAGCTGCCCACCTACCCTTGACTACCCCTACTGTCAACAGGTATATGGGAGAGAAATAAACTCCTGCTCTGTTTGGCAGTCTCCTTGTTATAGTGGGTTATTTTGTATTCTAACAATTATACTGGGACTGAATATGGTTGCTCATCTGCACTCTTAAATTATTTTTGAAAATCCATAAAACAAAAGTCAATAAGTGGCTGTGGAGATAACAAAGACCAACCAAATGACAAATGCAAAGGCTACTTGTCCAGAGCTAGCTATAGCAAGGCCACTGTCACTTGCATTTTGGCTGAGACTCAAAGGCCAACAGAAGGATGGGAAAGCTTTATAGTGGAGAAGAGCCAAGGCTCCAGGTGTGCCCTGATTGGAGGCTGGGGTCAGGATGAAGCAGGAGGGGGGCTGAAAAGAAACAGGGTTCCTATGTGATGGCTAGGCATGAATATTTAGCCTTCTCTGATAGGTCCTTAGTTAAAAGCAGGGTCATAAATTGGAGGAGCTAGAAGTTATTAATCAGATCCTGGCCATTTTGGGCTGATGGCTAGAGAAATTATTACTTAGCTTCCTGGATTGTCACTAGAGATAAGAGTCTGGCTTCCACAAGCCTGATTTATGGTAGGCTGGCTTCCTGGGCTGTATTGTCGATGAGAGAGGGGGTTCCCCAGGCAGGTGGCTGCAGGTTGGGGGAGAGAGCTCCATTTTTGTCCATTTGAATGTTGAGTCTCTCGCAGCTGCTTAGAACAGCACTACCCATAGAGGGAAATGGTGGTGCTGGGCAGTGTTTTAAGCAATCTCACAGGCACAGAACAGCGAAAGTAAATAGATGATTTCATCTGTCCCTGATGGATAGAGTGCACTATTGGGCTGAACTGAGAAGTAGCCAAATCACAGCAGCTAAAAGAGAAACTGAGGCTGGGGAACGGGAGTAGTGTGACCCAGGCTGGCCAGTGACAAGAGTTTCTCCTGATATTTCTGCAAAAAAGTAGCCCGTGGGCTTACTGCCCTCCCTTACCTTGGGCTTGGGCTAGGGAATAAGGAGGGCTCCTGGCCACCCTCCTCACCTGTCATAAACTGCCAGAGCCCGGGGAGTCCCAAAGCACACTTTGTGGATATGACACAACAGTGGTCACGGAGGAAATTTGCTTTTCTTAGCACGAAGCCAGTTGTGAGCAGGACCAAAGGCACGAGGAGGCCCTGCTCACCTGCAGATGTCTGGACGGCACCTCGCTGGCAGGCCTGTGCTCGCTTCAGATCTGTTTTCCGCTCCGGTTGCACTGGGACGAAGGGACTCTTCTTCGTGGGATCAAGAGCAGCATGCTGAAAGCTCACCGAGAGCTGTTCTCCTAATTGGGGAACACCTCTCCTGGTCATGAGCAGCAGACGTTCAAGGTCATGCACTTCAGTTTCCAAGAACATTGAGTGTTGATCTTCGCTGAAGACAAGTGCTGCTTTATGCTTTCTTCTCTCTCTCCCTGGTGTTCACTCCCAGCACTGCAGGCCCCTTCTACCCCAGGCTCTCCTGGGCCCTCAGAACTTCAGGCAATCCCAACAGAGTCTGGGCAAGGACTGCAGCTGGCTGTCCTGTGGTAGGCTCTTGAGTTTCCAGCTTAGCATTTCCTGAAGGGAACTCTCGGTCCTCTCCTAAAATCCTGTCCTTTCCCCCCAGTCTTCCTTGTTTCTATAACTGGCATCACTGTTCAGTCAGTGCATCAAGCCCCAACTTGAGAGCCATTCCTTTTTTTTTTAATTTTTTAATTTATCCATTGATAAGAGGGAGAGAGAGAAGCAAAAAAAGCATCAACTTGTTGTTCCACTTAGTTGTTCTGTTTAGTTGTGTACTCATTGATTGCTTCTTGTATGTGCCCTGACTGGTGATCAAACCTGTGACCTCTGTGTGCTGGGACAACATTCTATCCAATGAGCCACCCAGCCAGGGCCTGAGAGCCATTTTTTTTAAGTGAGAGGAGGGGAGATAGAGAGACAGACTCCTGTATGTGCCCATTCCAGGATCCACCCAGCAACCCCCTCTGAAGCAGATGCTTGAATCAATTGAGCTATATTTAGTGCCTGAGGCTGAAACTCTCAGACCAACCAAGCTATCCTCAGCACCCAGGCCCAATGCTTGAATCAATTGAGCCACTGGTTGTGGAAGGGGAAGAGGTAGAGAAGGGGGAGGTGTAGGGGGAGAAAAACAGATGGTCGTTTCTCCTGTGTGCCCTGACTGGGAATGGAACCTGGAACATCCACATGCCGGGCTGATTCTCTATCTACTGAACCAACCGACCAGGGCCTGAGAGCAATTCTTGAGTCTCTTCTCTTTCACCCCTCACTTCAGTAAGTCCTAACATGGCTCCCTTCAAAATATGTCCAGAAGAGATTAACTTTTTTCCGTCTCCACTGTCACCATTTCTCGCAACAACCTCTGACTAGTGCCTCCTACCCACACACTTGCCTCCCTGCAATCCATTCTCTTAGATGGGGCCAAGATGGTGCTCAGACTGTGTGCTGCTCCACATGAAACGGCCAAGGCAGCATGAACTGCCCGGCCCTCTCCCGCCCCCACTTGGCTCCCCTCACACTGTTTCACTGATGTATTGAGGAAGCTCAATATATCAACCTCTTTCTCCCTTTCAGAATGTTTCATGGTTTGAAATAGTCCTTCCTTTCCCACAGCTGGCTTATAGTCATCTTTCAGCTCTCATCTTAAATTTCCTCTCTGCAGAGAACTTTCTGATCACTCTGTCTAAACAGGGTCCCTGTGCCCTTTTCTCTCCCTGCTTTTTTTTAAAAACAGATTTTACAGTTGTTTATTTATTGCTCATTATCTATTTGATTGCCTTCACCATCAGATCTTGTTTATTACTCTGTTGCACCAGCAGAGAGTGGTGCTGTACAAATAATTTTTGAGTTAATGGATAGATGAATGAATTGGTAGAAGCATAGTCTTCTTGGGGCTTCATAGGATAAGACCAAATTCCTTTAAAGATCAGATGGGTATATAATTCCCAGTGAAAGCCACACTAAGCCTGGCCTTAGTCCATAAACTCAGGTAGGTATCACTTCAATTTAGTTCGATTCAGTTCAATAAATATTTATGGAGTGCCTAATATATGCTAGTCCATAGAGATATAATCACGAGCAAGGCAGACAGACAAAACTTACAGTCAAGAGAGGTGGGAGAAAATTAAATGTACAATTATAATATGGAACAGTGAAGTCTGTAACTATGATGTGAAAAGTAGAGGGTGCTATTACAGAACATCAATATCTGAATGTAGTCTGGGTGTTCATGGAAAGGACAAATAGCCCTCCTAAGCACTATGATGGCACCTTTTCTAAACATTTCTCAGGGTTTGAGAAGGGAGAATAGTAAAAGTCTGACTCCAATAAGAGTAACTTCCATGTTCTGAGTCCTACTAATTAACCAGGTGTTGTTCTAGGCAAGGGGTCCCCAAACTTTTTACACAGGGGGCCAGTTCACTGTTCCTCAGACTGTTGGAGGGCTGGACTATAAAAAAACTATGAACAAATCCCTATGCACACTGCACATATCTTATTTTAAAGTAAAAAAACAAAATGGGAACAAATACAATATTTAAAATAAAGAACAAGTAAATTTAAATCAACAAACTGACCAGTATTTCAATGGGAACTATGCTCCTCTCACTGACCATCAATGAAAGAGGTGCCCCTTCTGGAAGTGGGGCGGGGCCGGATCAATGGCCTCAGGGGGCCACATGCGGCCTGCAGGCCGTAGTTTGGGGACCCCTGTTCTAGGCACTTCACATGGAATGTCTCTTCTCCCTACCACAATCCTGCCAGGTAAGTGTAATTAGCATGTAAGTATAATTATATCAGGTAAGTACAATCCTGATACATATTATAAATGTGGAAACTCTAAAAGCAAACGCTATGCCCAACGATCCTGTTTTGGACAGAGTCCCCATGAAATTGACTGAGATAGAGATTGCACACAGGTTTGCTCTTAGAAACCCGACCTGCAAGGATGTAAGTGCAGCAGGTTTGGGCAGAGGGAGCAGCTGAGCAGTGCAGCGAGCGCCCCAGTGGTCTCGGCTGGTGCTATGTGGCTCAGAGTGTTCTAAACCGAGGCAAAGGGGTGGGCTTTGAACCCCTAAGTTGCCCAGTTACTGAATCCAGGCTGTCCCTTGGGTGCAGTAGCCCCCTTCTTCTGAGGGCAGTTCTAGGTGCAGGCAGTTAACTGTTAGCAGTTGGGAGAATGAGAAACAAGGTCCTAAGCCACATGTCCCTGCAGCCACCCAGCTCCTTCAGGGCAGCTTGCACGTTTCATGCTGACGTGTCCCCAGGCTAACTCATGGAGCCTCTTCTGTTCCGTGTCTACAGTCACTCTGTGCTGATATCATTGATTCTCACAATATTAAATACCATTTATATGATCCCAAATTTATATTCTCAGTTGAGGCCTTTCTTGTGTACTTCAGACTCATAGACAACTCTTTTGTTTTTTAATTTATTATTTTTATTTAGACAATTAAATTTAACAGGGTGACATTGGTCAACACCATTTGGACAGCTGATTATATTGCATACCATCATCAAAGGCAGATTTAACGGCAGGCGCACCGGGTGCATGCCCTGGGCCCTGACTTTTGAAGGGCCCCGCAAAACCCCAACTTTACTCTTTTTTCTAATGTAAGGGGCTCAATATTTTCTTCTGCACCCAGGGCCTCAACCGACCTTATCCACTTGTGCCCATCATCTAAAGTCAAATTGTCCTCTGTCACTCTTCATTTGGTTTTCTTTATGTCCCTCTCTTCTCCCCACCCCCTCCCTCTCCTCCCTTCCCCTCCGCCTGGTAACCACCACACTCTAATCTATGTCCATGAGTCTCGATTTTGTGTCCCACCTATGTATGGAATCATACAGTTCTTAGTTTTTTCTGATTTACTTATTTCACTCAGTATAATGTTATCAAGTTCCATCCATGTTGTCATAAATGTCACTATGTCATCATTTCTTATGGCTGAGTAGTATTCCATAGTGTATATGTGCCATATCTTCTTTATCCAGTCATCTATTGAAGGGCTTTTTGGTTGTTTCCATGTCTTCGCCACTGTGAACAATGCTGCAATGAACATGGGGCTGCATGTGTCTTTACGTACCAATGTTTTAGAGTTTTGACAGTAAATACTCAGTAGAGGGATTGCTGGATATAGACAACTCTTTATTCATCATCTTTACTTAATATATCCAAACATGAACTGATTCTGCCCTTCCCTATAACCAGTTCCTCACCTCCATTCATCCAGTTGCTCAAGCTAAGAACCTGGGAACACTCCTGTTTGTTCTTTTTCTCTGAGTCCTCATTCAATGCGTCAGGAAATTCTTCAAAATATATCCCACAGCAGCACCCTATTTCACTCAAAGTAAATGCTTATAATGGCCCAATCACTCCTCATTGCCTCTGTCAACTTATCTTCTACCACTTTCATACCACCCCATTCCTTCCAGACAAGCTTTGCTGTTTCTTGAACACTCCATGCATGTTCCAACCTCAGGGCCTTTGCACAGAACTCCAAATATCTTTATAGTTCACTTCTTTACCCACTTCAAGTCTTTGCTTAGATATCACCTGATTAGTGAAGCTTCCTTGAACATCGCATTTAAATTGTACTTTCCATTTTCTGTCCTTACTGAATTTTATCCCTAATACTCACCACCTTCTAACAAACTATATAATTTAATTACTATTAGGGGATTACTATTAAATTATACTATATAATTCAACTTGTCCCTTGAACAACATGGATGTTAGGATAGCTGACCCTCACACAGTCAAAATCCATGTAACTTTTGACTCCTTCCAAACCTAACTAGAGTTGTCTTTCAAGGTTCACAGGAGATTAATTCCAGCAACCCCACTGATTGGAAAGTCTGTGGGTGCTTAAGTCTCCTATATAACATGGTGCAGACCAATACCTATAGTTGACCCTCTACATCCATGAATTCTCAACCGCAGATCAAAAATACTGTTTTCAGCCTGATGAGAAGGTGGTGCAATGGATAGAGCATCAGCCTGGGATGCTGAGGACCCACCCCGGTTTGAAACCTCAAGGTTGCCAGCTTGAGCACAGGTTGCTGGCTTGAGCACAGGATCATAGACATAACCCCATGGTTGCTGGCTTAAGCCCAAACGTCGCTGGCTTGAAGCTCAAGTCACTGGCTTGAGCCCAAGGTCACTTGTTTGAGCAAGGGGTCACTTGCTTTGCTGTAGTCCCCAGTCAAGGCACATATGAGAAAGCAATCAATGAACATCTAATATGCCACAACAAAAATTGATGCTTCTCATCTCTCTCCCTCCCTATCTGTCCCTATCTGTCCCTTTCTCTGTATCTCTGTCTTTCTCTGTCTGTAAAAAAGGAAAAATAATACTGTTTTCAATTTATGATTTGTTGCATCCATGAATGTGAAACCTGGGGATATGAAAGGATTTATTGGAAAAAAAAATCTGCATGTAAATGGACCCATGCAGTTCAAACCCATTATTCAAGGGGCAATTGTATTATTTATTGCCAGTCTCCCCCACTAAAATGTAAACTTCATGAAAGTAGGGGCTTTTGTGTTTTGTCCACCATTGTCTCCTTGGGGCCTAGGACAGAGCCTGGTATGGAAGGAGAAGTGAGAATCCCCACCCTCCACCCCTCCTCCATTCTGAGGAAGAAGGAAGGGAGCCTGCAGGGGATTAACTGCTTCTGATAGTTCTCTGAAAAGGTGCATGGGCAACTTGCTACACAGAGAAAAGAAGATAGAATTTATCTGAAAACCCCTTTCATCTCTTTTCTTAAAAGTTTTTAAGACCTTAGTTTACAAATTCCAAAGCTTATTTTCTGACTTAACCTAAACTCACCATTCCATCCTAGAGTCATGTGAGTGACATATACCTCTAAACAAAGGGATCGCGAGCTCCTTGCATGAAAACCTGTACAAGGTATATAAGATGTAGGAAATCTAACTTCGGGGAGCACGTGTTTGGTTGCCTTGGGGTCATGCTGCTCCACCGGCTAAATAAATCCTACTTCCTTCATCAAGTTGTCTAGGCATCTTGTCCTCCTTTGATTGCTGCAATACTGGCACTCAGAAAGTGTTTGTTAACTGAATGAAACAGTAGAGAGGGCATTACGTGTGTCTCTCTGGTTAAAGGCACTATTCTTGCCGCCACCCCACACTGTACTTTTCCTGCATCACTGAATTCCTTCAAGACAGACGTAATGCC
The DNA here is from genome assembly GCF_036850995.1 of Saccopteryx leptura. Classification (NCBI taxonomy): domain Eukaryota; kingdom Metazoa; phylum Chordata; class Mammalia; order Chiroptera; family Emballonuridae; genus Saccopteryx; species Saccopteryx leptura. The sequence goes on from NC_089506.1 coordinate 128,660,012, forward strand.
ACTGCAAGGTCAAAAGCAAATCTTGGCCCTGGCCGGTTGGCTCAGCGGTAGAGCGTCGGCCTGGCGTGCGGGGGACCCAGGTTCGATTCTCGGCCAGGGCACATAGGAGAAGCGCCCATTTGCTTCTGCACCCCCCCTTCCTCTCTGTCTCTCTCTTCCCCTCCCGCAGCTGAGGCTCCATTGGAGCAAAGATGGCCTGGGCACTGGGGATGGCTCCTTGGCCTCTTCCCCAGGCACTAGAGTGGCTCTGGTCGCGGCAGAGCAACACCCCGGAGGGGCAGAGCATCGCCCCTGGTGGGAGTGCCGGGTGGATCCCGGTCGGGTGCATGCGGGAGTCTGTCTGACTGTCTCTCCCCATTTCCAGCTTCATAAAAATACAAAAAAAAAAAAAAAAGCAAATCTTGGTCCTGCATGAAGTCATACATTATAGCTGGAACAGTTTATGTGTCAGAGTGATTCCAGCTGTGCTTCGTTAGCTGGGTCAATAGAATTTCTCAGTGTGCTTCATAGGCAAAAATCTGGACCCTAACCAACCTGAGCCTAGAGAATGATGGTGTCAGGGCTTCTGGAACCTTCAGTATGCCAGATGCGAGATTCTGACTTGCTCAGTGATTTCCAAAGCTCTCTGTGCTTGTTCAAACTCACTGCTAAGGTGAGGAACCCCGAGTTGCACACTGATACAACCATCAGCCTTTTTATCAAGACAGACCCAGGCCTGCCTGTCTGCTCCCACTTCTGACCAACTCATTCATATTCTGATGCTGTTCAAAATTTATTGTTCAGGGAAATTGGAGCCGAGGAGCTTGGCCACCTTTAATTTAATCAGAACAACGTGTAAGTGGGTCCCTTTCTTATTTTAATGGGGTGTTTTAAGTACCAGAGCCAGCATGAAGTAGGGGAAAAAGGCCCCAATTTTGGAACTTGAAACCCAAGACCAGGCTAGTCTTGACTAGGTAGTTACATGACCTTGAGCAGAATTACTCACTCAGTCTAAACTTCATTTTCTGTTACACAATGAGGAACATTAGACCAATTAGCAGTGATAAGCTGGTGTGCTTCTGGTTGAATTCAGCCTGTATATTGTTTGTTTTGGAACTCAGCAGTTCTTTAAAATGAAATCTAGATGAGGCTTGAGGTCTTCGTTTTACTACAGTCTTCACGATTCCCTGTCGTCTTACTCTTGGCTGGAGTCACTCATCTCGGTTACCTGCCAGGACTTGAAGGCTGCCGCGTTTCCCATCTAGTAATAGAAATCCAATGATTCTAAGAAACAAAATTCTTCCTGTGAATAGTGGTGTCCAGTGAGCAAGGAGGGCAACAGCTTTTGAATTCTAGGATGAAGAAACAGATTATATGATCAATATAAACTTAGTTTGTTTAATATAAGCTATATTACATTTTTGCATTTCATTCCTTAATGATCAGATATTACTCTTACAAGGCCTCTGAACTTACAGAATATTTTCCGTAGCGTAAAGAGATGGAAGGAACTCCCTGCACCGAGGAGAACCTGGGCCAGTGTAGACATGCAGTGCCCTCAACACATGCACAGAAGCCTAAAGTATACACATCAAGAAAAATGAGTTTGAGGGAAAAACGTGTGATTCTCTCCTTGGGTGCCAGAAATAGAGAAATAGAAACCAGTGCCATCCACATGAGCTGAGGTGGAGGTAGCCGAAGGGAGTTCTGGACCCAGACTTAGATGCAGAGGTAGGAGACATGACTGGGGTATGTGCAAGGCAGGGGCGTGCGATGGAGCCCACAAAATAAGGCTCAAAGAGGAGCCCCTTGTTCAAATTATTAAGGAAATGCCAGGAGAAATAGAAGCTATGAAAAAGAAACCTAGTATGTTTGAAATGGGCATGTTTAAAAAAAACTAACAAAGCTTTTCTTGCCTTAAAAAACCTCCCTTACTGCATAAAGACTCAAGCTTCGAGCCAGTATATGAAGGGATGAGTCTATTTTTACAGCCAATAAAATGAATATTGATCATTCAGATCGTGAGATATCAGACCCTAAGGTGTTTAGCTTAACATGTATCATGTATAAGCTACCCACTTCATAGCTGATCCTGGTAGTCTGTGCCCTCTGGGTCTTTCATGAGCACCTGGCCTTGGGAAGCAATGTGGTGAGGCCAGCCGCTCTTTGTGGGCCTACCCCCCTCCAGAGGCCTGCACTGGCGCTCCAGGACAGGGCTGTGGGAATCAGCTCTATCGTGAGGAAGCCTTGACCACACTTTTTTCTAGCCCAGTGTGCCTGTGGCAAACACCAAACGGAAACATTTTGTCTTATTTAAAGGGAGAATTAAAAAAAAAAAAGATCCCTAGCATCAAAAGCTATTTTACTGATGGCAAGGGAAGGGATTTCAGGAAGGTATTCTTAGTATTACTATTCTCAATGAATATATATTGAATTAAATTATAAGTGTGTGTGTTACCCAATCTCCACTGTGTTATACCAAGATATTCTAAGACATTTGGGATAGGAAGAGGTTTGGCAGGAACCAAAGCATTTCAAATGGAAAAAACAGAACATTTTCTTTTCATAAAGGAGAAAATTTCATCACATATTCTCCAAATCAGATTTTTGGGACTGTACCCTTTCATTGATTCCAGTTCCTTTATAAGTGGGGAGGGTTGAAGGTGAGGATGGATATACCTCCTTGTTCCATACTTAGCAAAGATGTTCGTGCACTTGGAATCAACAACATTTGTACCAGACAAGACCACTGTTCCTCACAAGGGACATTAAATGTATTAATACATTTAATAATATGGTCATAGATGTTCAACTCTCCAAAGCTTTCTTCTTTGTGAGTGCAGACACAATGTCCTTAGCAGTCCCTGGATTCCTCCTTTTTCCTGGTGGAAAGTAAGAGAAAAAGGCTGGGTCCCACTGTCCAGAAAGCCTGGGGTCTTCTGGGACTGCATCGCACAGGTATCCAGGAATCCAGGATTAAACTGTTTTATTCATTTCAACTGCCTCTGTGACGAATGTCAACTGTCCCAGTCTATAGGATCTGTGTGGGAAAGGTAAAGGGGCTGGAAAGGAAGGATTGGAGGGTTGAAGTCTGCCCCTTTAACAGGTCCAGGTTTTCCTTTACAAGCAGGGGAAAGAGCTGTCTTATTTTTGAGAACCTTTAATGGTGGGATAATTTTAATTTCTGATGCATATAAATTACACATACTATTGTGTATTCTGAAGTTGGTGTTATTTTTCTGACTCAGCTAAGACAAATAGACTTCAATCACACTTTCTTGACCACATGGAAAACACATCATCACTATTTTTTTACAAAGCAGATGAGCAGCTAACCTCTGTTCCCTAAACCCATGACTGCCCTGTTCCAGTCTCTTGCCCACTTTGTCCCGTCACTGTTTGGAATGGTAGCTAGGTTTTGTGAAATGCATTCCTCTCACCAACTCACAAAGCATGAAAATAGAAGTTTCCTTTGCTCCTTGGGCCATTTTCAAAGGAGAAACTTTTAAAATAGTCCTTCTTCAGAAGTCACCAAAAAGATTAAAAAAACAGAAAGTTAAATGAATTACCAAGAAAGTGTGCATATGATTCTAATTTTGTTCTTTCAACTAATGAATATAATATGCCCTGAATATAATGCAACACTATTAACAAGAAAATAATAGGGCAATGGTCACATTTTTTGCCTATAATTGATTATCAGGATTTATATTGAAAATATTTTTTTACTCAACACTTGGAGGAGAGGGAAACGACATTTCTGTGCACTTAGAACAAGAAAGGAGAAATTTGTGTTTTGTTCACATCATTGGAACAATCTTTTAAAAGTTTGTGATTGTGTTGAATAGAGGTGTCTTTGATTTTTAGAATAAAATGTACAAAGAAGCAAAAACAAATAGAAATGTGTTTTGACCAAATTATATTGATCCAAATGCTGCTGTTTAATCCAAACACATACTGCTTCTCTCTCCCTCTCTCTCTCTCTCTCCCTCTCTCTCTCTCTCTCTCTCTCTCTCTCTCTCTCTCTCTCTCACACACACACACACACACACACACACACACACACGAAAATTCCAACCATCATAGATCACAATTGGAGGAATTTTGATTTGTGGTAAATGTAAGCTCCCCAAAGAAAGAGGGAATGATTAAAACCATCCCAGGAAAAGGTAATTGATCAACTCTGAGAACTCCACTCACAAATGCAACTTTGGGGGCTGCAGAGGGCATTGCAGATACTACCAGGGGGTTTGGGTTCCTTAGACACTGGTATCTGTGGCTATGTTAGAAGTGCTTCTTCAACTACAGAAGTCCAGAGCATTTTCCTCAGTGACTTTTCAAGCAGGCCCATTTATTACTTCCTTTTCAAAGTATGAAGGGAGTCCAATATCAGGCTGCAGCAGGCACATCCTTGCCTCTTGGTCTTGGGCTGCATGAACACAGAGCCAGAGGTGGGCAGACAGCTGGGTTTTGCTATAACTAAAGACACACATGAGGGAGGCTCCCTAAACATGCTGTCCTCCATTTCTAGATCTCTTCTTGTAAGGAGTTGACTTGTGTTGCCCAAGTATGACAAGCCAGAATTAAACATCAAGGAGTTTCTGAAAGAAAATTTGTTTTTGCCAACTCTGGTCACTAGATCCTTGACAACAATTGTTTCTTTTTAACTCGAAGATATTATTTTAACCCAGAACTTAATAACGAAAATAATAGAGACTATTTCTACCAGATGGAAGTAGAAAATGTACAGATGTTTTCTAAGTCATTAGACTAGCCCATGTAGTGGCATGCTATGTAGCAATAAAGAAACCTATTTTAGAAGAATTATTTGTTGACCTATAAAGATGTTCATGCTATGTTATTAGCACACTAAGCAATAGTAAGTACAGTATGATTCACTGTTTATAAAAAGTAAATTATTTACACTCTGCAGCTCAGACCTCTTCCAGTTTCTAAGCTCTTTGGCTTCCCTCTGACTTTTCTCTTCTCCCCCAGACCAGGAAGGCTTCATCTAATTTGGGAAGGAATGTCAGGAAAAATAAGGTATCATGTTTGAGCACTATTCTTCCAGATCTTTCAATTATGTTGTAAAAGTACAATTCTCAAACTGTCAAAAACAAACAAACATACAATTATCATACATACAGATGGCCAAATCATGCTAAAAGTTTTATTAACTCATTAACAAAGGAACTGGCAGCAAGACAAGAGCTGGTGTGAAGAAAATTTGAGGAACAGAGATTATATATATAGTTGGTGGGAAAGGAATACTGAAATAAGATTGCTAAACAGATACTAAGCAAGTTAATGTTCTATAGACATGTGTTGGGTTATCTTCTTTACCAGTCCTCCCCAAATAGCATCACACCACATCATCTTTCTACAAGTTAATCTCTAACTCACCAGGGTTATAAAATAATTGGGCCACAACCAAGGCATATTCCTTGAGTGACTCAGATGACCCCTTATAGAATTTTAAGACATGTCATGCAGCCATCTTTTTTCACCTTGTTTCCAAGTTTTAAATATTTTTTCTTGCATAATGACAAATTTTATATCCTAGTCCTTTAAGATTTGGTTTTTTAAAATGTCAAAGCTAAGATTTGATCCTTGTTCTCAGTTTTTCTGCCAAAACACTTCCTTTCTAAATCAAGGAAAGAATAGTCTTAAAGCAGTGCTGGGGTAGCTAAGAACCAAAGTCAAAGTCTCAGGAACAAGCAGTACCAGCCTCTTCTGGGACCGAGGCTGTTACTGGAGTGACAGGCACAGCGAATACCTAATACAGGGTTAATAATTATATTTTCTGAATGCTGAATGTAGAACTTCTAGCCCTTTCCTCCATCCCAGAATGATACACATAGTCTGCTACTCTCTGGAAGAAGACAGGAAGAAAACTCTCTGGTTTATTTGGCCAGTTGAAGGGAGAGACCTAAAGGTGGGTCTTCCCAACAAGCAGCCTACTGAGATCACCCTCCAGTAAAGCTTAGAATTATCAAGCTGAACCTACATATTCAGAGCTTTCAAACAGCCTTTTAGTTCCCAAGTGTGTGCGTGTGTGTGTGACAAAGACAGAGAGAGGGATGGATAGGGACTGACAGACAGGAAGGAGAGAGACAAAAAGCATCAATTCTTTGTCACGGCTCCTTAGTTGTTCATTGATGCTTTCTCATATGTGCCTTGACGGGGGGGGGGGGGGAGGGGGGGGCTAGAGCAGAACGAGTGACCCTTTGCTCAAGCCAGTGATCTTGGGCTTCAAGCCAGCAACCATGGGGACATGTCTATGATCCTATGTTCAAGCCAGGGACTCCACGCTCAAGTTGATGAGCTCGCACTCAAGCCGATGAGCCTGCACTCAAGCTGGCGACCTCAGGATTTTTAATCTGGGTCCTCTGCATCCCAGACTGCCACCGCTTGGTCAGGCCTAACTCTTAATTATGAGCAAGTAGTCAAAGAACTCCAGACTTCTGAGGAACGTCTCTAATTTGGAAGATAGAAATGCAAACACACGAATAAGAAAGCAACTTGAAGGAAACAGGTAGAAGAACACATTTTAAAAGAAAAGAACTATGAGTAATTGATATCAGAGAGCTAAGAGAAGATACTATATCCACGAAATAAGAATTGGGCATTATATGCACACCCCACTGCCACACACATGGAAGATCAAGTTGAGCACTTGCCATTACAAAGTAAAGCAAAAATACCAAGAAAATAGGAAAAAATTAAGAGGACTAGTGAAAGAGGTCCAAACGCCAAATAACAGAAGTTCCAAAAAGGGAAAGCAGAAAATGGAATGAGGAGATTGCTGATGAAATGATTCAACAAATTTCTGGAACTGAAGTACATGATTTTCTAGATTGGAGCAGCTTGACATGTGCTAACGCTAGAAGCAGAGGTAATAAGGAACATTTTAAAATTCTGAACCTAAAATTTTCAATGTATCAACACTATCATTCAAATGTGAGCACAGAATAAATTTTTAAACTATTCGCAGCCTCTAAAAATTTCCCTTCCGTACATCTTTTCATTTTATTTTGTCAAGAATCTACTACAGGATGTGCTATGCCAAAAGAAGGGGTGAAACTCAGAAAGAGGAGACTCAGTATAAATAAAATGGAGATCTAACAGAAGAGAGAAAAAAACAAGGGAATCTCCAGGATGATGGTAAAGCAAGATCTGAGGAGGACAACTGTGTGCCAGGGGCAGGGGTCACCCATCCAGAAGGCAGCAGTGTCATGTGTTGCTCAGATTGTCACCTGTGTCTTTCCATTATATCCTCCGCAGAAAAGATTAAAGCAAGAAAGAGGAAGACATGAGTCAAGAAAGCAGGAAATATAACTCTGGGAATGGCAAAGAGAATTTCCAGGATAACAACAAAGGGATGTTCATGATGATAGTGGCTGGAAAAGAAATATTTGACATTTAAAACTCTAAACATTTATTTTATATTTTCATCATGTAAAAAGGAAGCGTTTTTAAAAATTGGAAAGATGTAAAACAAAATATTAACAGTACAAATCATTGAGTGGTAGGATACTTGATCACTAGCTTCTTTGCTTATATGTAATTTGGGGGATTATTTAAAAATACAAGGTACTTACACAATAAAAAAAGACATAAAAAGTATTTTTTAAATCTCCAAATCTTTTTAAGTGTAGAATTCAGCAGGCTTTAGTATATACACAAAGTTGTATTACTATCATCACTGTCCAATGCTGGAACATTTATCTCTCCAGAAAGAAACTCTTATCTGCTAGTAGTCAGTCACTCTTCATTCCTCCCCTCAGTGCTTAGAAACCGTTAGTTTACTTTCTGTCTCTGTAGATTTGCCTGTTCTGGATATTTCATATCAGCAAAATCATACAATACGTCTTTTTGTGTCTGACTTCGTTAACTTAGCATAATATTATCAAGAATTCATCCGTATTTAGCAAGTATTAGTACTTCATATTTAAATAAATAATATTCCACCTTTTTTTGTGACAGACAGAAAGAGAGAAGGACAGAGAGGGATTGATAGGAAGGGAGAGAGATGAGAAGCATCAATTATTCATTGTGGCTCCTTAGTCTCCTTAGTTGCTCATTGATTGTGTTCTCATATGTGCCTTGACCAGGGGGCTACAGCAGAGCAAGTGACCCCTTGCTCAAGCCAGCAACAATAGGCTCAAGCCAGCAACCTTGGGCTTCAAGCCAGTGACCTTTGGGCTCAAGCCAGAAACCATGGGTCATGTCCATGATCCCACATTCAAGCCAGCAACCCCATGCTCAAGCTACTGAGCCTGCACTCAAGCGGGATGAGCCCATGCTCAAGTCAGTGACCTCAGAGTTTCAAACCTAGGTTCTCCGCATCCCAGTCTGGCACGCTATCCACTGCACCACCTCCTGGTCAGGCAGATATACCATATTCTTTACCTATTTAACAGTTGATGGATATTTGAGTTGTTTCCATCTTTTGGCTATTATAAATAATGCTACAATAAACATTTGTGTACAAGTTTTTATATGGACATATGTTTCTTAATTCTCTTGGGTAAATACCTAGCAGTATATTTGCTGGGCCATATGGTAACTCTATGTTGAACTACTTATGGAACTGCCAAACTATTTTACCAAGCAGCTGCACTATTTCATATTTTTGCCAGTAATGTTTGAGGGTTCTGATTTCTCCATGTTCTTGTCAACACTTGTTATTGTCTGTCTTTTTCATTATAGCCATTCTACTGGGTGGGAAGTGGTATTTCATATGTTTTGATTTGCAATTGCTAAAAATTAATGATGTCGAGCATCTTTTCATGAGTTTATTGGCCATTAGTATATATTCTTAGAGAAATGTCTACTCAAATCATTTGCCCATTTTAAGCTGGATTATATGTGTTTTTGTGATTAAGTTTTAAGACTACAGTGAGATTTTTGAGGTTAACCTCAATTATCTTTTTTTATAAAGATGTGGTAAAAAAAAAAAGATGTGGTAAAATCCTTAGCTATGTGGTTAAGGAAGTATGAATTATTGATATTTAGGCTTTTGCCATTCTGTATCACTCACAAACCCTTTCGTTGTCTTTCTGTTTTTTTTTGTTTTTTTTTTTGTGTTGTTTTGTGTGCCATGTTAAATGGAATTAAAATGGTAAGTTTTAAAATATCAGGAAGGATCTTTAATGGTAATTACAAAGAACTGTTCCTTGTCTGTCTGTAATTTGTAAATTTTTATTTTCTTAAAATTCCAAAATAAAATTAGCTATTTTTTAAATTATGAAATAAGTCTGTATTCACTGCAGCAGCAACAACAACAACAAAATTCAAGGACTTCCACTTTTTAGTTCTGCATGTACAGAGCTTGGAAGTCACCACTCTGTCTTAATAACAATTAAAAAGCTGAACAGACTGAAATATCAACGGCTCTTGGAGGCTCTGTAAGCGAGAGGAGGACAACAGACAGACTGCTTCCCCCCAAGATTGTGGTAGGCAGACAAACATAGACTGGAGCAGAGTCCCATGAATGGAAACCACTGTGAGATTTGGTGCCACCATAGGAAAATCTGAACTGTAACTGCTGGAAGCTCAGTGTGAATGAACTCTGGGGTACCCAGTCATGCGGAGCCTCTGCAGTTTTGTGAGATTTACCTATAGCTGCTTGACCAGGTACTCAGTAAATACTAGAGAAAATTCCTTTGTGCTTTGGCGGAGAGAAAATAAACCACTCTGAAATATGCCAGAGCACTCTGTTCTTTTTAACAAGGCTGACCTCAGAAGAAATTAATCCATCAGAGCCTAACCTGATAAGATTTTATCAGAACATAACTGACTTGGGAAAAGGGAAATCCCAGCACAGCCTACTCCCACATAAGGGAGAGAGAGAAAAGCAAAGCAAAACAAAATAAATCAAGCAGACAAACAAACATGAGAAACACTCTAGAAGTGAAGGATAAATGAAGACTTACTCACACAAACAAAAATTGAGGGAATTTGTTGCCAGTAGACCTGCCTTGCAAAAAATTTTAAAGGAAGTTCCTTAGAGTGAAGGAAAATGATATAAGTCAGAAGCTTGGATCTACATAAAGAAAAGGAGAGCATCAAAAGAGGAATAAGTGAAAGTAAAATAAAAAATTTTATTTTTTTAAACTTAGTTGATTTAACAGATAACAGTTTGTTCAAAATAATAATAGCTATAATATATTTAATTATACAAACATACATATACTTATGTCTGTTTATATATAAGTGAAATAAATGATAGCAATGATGCAAGGAATGGGAGAGAGAATTTAGAACTGTTTTGTTATTATAAGGTATTTATACTACTCATGAAGCATATATTGTTATTTAAAAGTGGACTTAGCCTGACCTGTGGTGGTGCAGTGGATAAAGCATTGACCTGGAAATGCTGAGGTTGCCGGTTCAAAACCAGGCTTGCCTAGTCAAGGCACATATGGGAGTTGATGCTTCTAGCTCCTCCCCCTTCTCTCTCTCTCTCTGTCTCTCCTTTCTCTCTATCTCTTTGTCTCTCCCTCTCCTCTCTAAAATGAATAAATTTTTTTTTTTTTTTAAAAGTGGACTTAGATTAGTTGTAAATGTATATTCCAAACTTTAGGACAACCATTAAAGAAAGTGTTTTAAAAAGTCTAACTGATATAAGAAAGGAGAGAATATGGAATCATATAAAATGCTCAGTTAAAACTACAAAAGGCGGCCCTGGCCGGTTGGCTCGGTGGTAGAGCGTCGGCCTGGCGTGCAGAAGTCCCGGGTTCGATTCCCGGCCGGGGCACACAGGAGAAGCGCCCATCTGCTTCTTCACCCCTCCCCCTCCCTTTCCTCTCTGTCTCTCTCTTCCCCTCCCACAGCCAAGGCTCCATTGGAGCAAAGATGGCCCGGGCGCTGGGGATGGCTCCTCGGCCTCTGCCCCGGGTGCTAGAGTGGCTCTGGTTGCAACAGAGCAATGCCCTGGAGGGGCAGAGCATCGCCCCTGGTGGGCAGAGTGTCGCCCCTTGGTGGGCGTGCTGGGTGGATCCTGGTCGGGTGCATGCGGGAGTCTCTATGACTGTCTCTCCCCGTTTCCGGCTTCAGAAAAATACAGGGGAAAAAAAAAAACTACAAAAGGCAGAAAAAGAGTAGAAGACAAAAATAACAATAAGCAAGGGCAACAAATAGAAAACAGTAACACAGATGGTCAATATTAATCCAATTATAGCAATAATCACTGTTACCATCAATAACGTAAATGCACCAACTAAAAGAGAGATTGTCAGAGTGCTCCAAAAAACAAGACTTAACTATAGGCAGTGTATAAGAAACACAGTTTAAATATAAACACACATATAATTAGAAGATTCAAAGTACCATGAATGGATTAAGAAAATATACCATGCTAACATTTCACAACTTCAAAAGAAGGCAGGAATAGCTATATCAATTTCAGAGAGAACAGATTTCAAAGCAAGGAAAAGTATTAGGGATAACATTAAAAGGGTCAATTCTCCAAGAAAACATAGTAGTCTTTAACATGTATGCACCTAAAAACAAAGCATCACAGTATATGAGGCAAAGACTGATAGAATTGCAAGGAGAAATAGATGAGTTTGCTATCATAATAGAACACTTCAATACTCCTCTAGCATAAATGGACACATCCACTAGTCAGGAAATCTGTAAGGACATACTGAACTCAACAACACCATCAATCAACTGGATATTATTGACATTTATAGACTACTTCATCCAATAAAAGCAGAATACACATTCTTCTCAACTCACATGGAACATCCACTAAAACGGACCACATTATGGTCCATAAAGCACACCTTAACAAATTTAAAAGATGAAAAATTATAAATATCTGCTCTTAGATTACAATGGAATTAAACAGTAACAGAAAGATAACTACAAAATCCCAAAATAAGAGTAAACAATGTACTTCTTAATAACACACATAAAAGAACAACTCCCAAGAGAAATTTAAAAATATTTTGAATGAAAACATAACTTACCGAAATTTGTGGGATGCAGTAAAAACAGTGTTTAGAGAGAAATTTATAGCATTGAGTACACATATTAGAAAAAAAGAAAGATCTAAAATCAATTAGGTTTCCACCTTAGGAAATTAGAGAAAAAGAACAAATTAAATGCAAAGTAAGCATAAGAAGATAAATAATAGGAATTAGAGCAGAGGAAAGTCATGGAGGTAGCACAGTGAGGTGTTCGGTGCACCTGTGTGCCCCTTTGTAGGCCTTCTGGCAGGTAGGACATGGCTGGGTGAATGAGAGGGCACTACCTGGACCCCAGCTGACTGCGATGCTTCTGGGGAAGTCCTGGCTGTGTTTCGCAGCCTGGGTGCCATGGAAAAGGCAGGTTTGTTGGGAAATACCATAACTGTTGGGGACTGCAAAGATTGGTTGAAAACCAGTGCTGAGAGAGAAAGAAGTGAAACTTCTGGGGGACAGGAAGAGTGGACAGGGTAATAAGGTGTCACTGAGCAGGGTGGGGACCTTAAACTGTCCAGGTGCCAATTTAGGGAGTGGCCCAGGCTTAATCAGGAATTTTAGAACACTGACAGCCCTCAAAGTCCACATCAGATAAGGACCCAGGTCAGCTTCAGACCTGAAACATGACTTTGCAGATATATAACTTGGTATTAGTGTAATGTGGGGTAGTTATTAGGGTTTTGGTTTTATTTAATCTTTCATAAAAAGGCATGGTGGTTCGTTGTTTTTTTCATATTAGTTTGTTATGCTTGATTTTCTGCTTTTCTGTTCCCCACTTGAAAATAATTGCTTATTTTGATAATTTTGAGATAATAAATGAATACTGAAAGGAGAAATGCACTATTTGTAAACCACTGAGCTCCTGTAAACTCACACTTAACAAATATTATGATTACTAATTTTTAAAAGTCTTTAGACCAGTGTTTCCCAACGTGGGGCCCACGCCCCACAGGGGGGCAATTCGATAGTTAAGGGGGGCAATTTGAAAATGGACTCGACACGACTTGAACTCTTTCGCCCCGGGCCATTTAAATGCAATGCTAGATATCGGTGCCAAATTTAACAAAAAATGCAATTCTTAAATAATTGCGGTAAATAATTATTAAGTATAATTTCATTTGACGAGACCAAAATATCAACTGGGTGATTGGCGTCATCAAGTAAACTTTGTCCTGGGTTCACCGCAGAGCGTGCCGTCTGCCGCGGGGAACCCCGGACATTTTAAAAACTCGCTAAACAACGCAGTTATTCTCACCTAATTGGCCCATCACAACTTCTGTAGTGTTTCACATCATTCAGTTGGTGTTAATTTGAAATAAGTGTCAGTCAAAACTGTTGTAAAAGTTCGTTGATTTAATAAATATACATATATATTGTATAGATATAATTGGTAAGTATTTGATTTTATTTTTATCAATATTAAACTCTTTATTAAGTACTTCTTGCATCAGGGCTAGAAAGCACTAATATTTTATAAATATTATTGGGGCTATAATAGTGCATGCACGACAATTTTAATTTTAGAAGCATAACTTTCCAGAAAATTTTGTCAAGTGGAAAAAATATAGATACCTTTTGATTTGCGGTGGTAGTGTAGTAAATGTGTTGTATACATTTAAATAAATATGAATTTTTAGTATACGTTTACTCTATGTCACATTGAATATATTTTAACACATATTTTAATATTAGTTTTTAATTGATCTTATTTTTATTTCTTATAGCCCATGGTAAAGTGAGTGTTGCAAGCAAGAAAAAAACTCGTCAATATTCGGAGGAATATTTAAAATTTGGGTTCATACCCGCTGTTCACAATGAGCGGATTCCTTTTTGTCTTTTATGCCAGCAATGCTTGACCAACGAATCAATGAAACGAGGTCATCTTGAGGCGCATTTGAAGGCGAAACATAGTGCTCATATTAATTCAGATTTGAGTTACTTTAAAACTTTAAAGAAAAATTTTGAAAAAAGAACAACATTAAAGTCTCTATTTACTGCTCAACTTCAACTAATAATCATGTTCTTGAGGCTAGTTATCAAATTTCTTTATTCATCGCTAAAACTGGAGAAAATCACACTATAGTAGAGAATTTAATAAAACCATCAATATCAGCATTTCTTAAAACGGTTCTTGAAAAAGATGACAAAGATGTAAAAGCTATGCCACTCAGTGACAATACTGTTAGCAGAAGAATAGACGAAATGAGTGAGGATATTGAAAAGCAACTTATTGAAAAGCTGAAAACAAGAAAATTCTCCTTGCAAATGGATGAATCAACTTTGAGAGACAGTGAGGCAGTATTGATAACTTACGTAAGATATATTGATAAAGGATATTTTGCTGAAGAAATGTTGTTCTGTAAAAGATTAGAAAGCACCACTACCTCCAAAGATATATATAATAAGCTAAAAAACTACTTAGATGTCAATGATATACCAATGAAAAATATAACATCTTGTGCTGCAGATGGTGCTCCCAATATGATGGGCAAGAAAAATGGCTGCTTAAAATTGATGAAAGATGCGAATCCAGAAATGATTCTTGTGCATTGTGTTATTCATAGGGAAAACTTGGTAGCTAAAAACATCTCGCCTGTTCTGAATGAAGTATTACATACAGTAATAAAGTGTGTTAATGCTATTAAAGCTAGTGCCAAATGTGAGCGTCTTTTCAAGCTATTTTGTGAAGAACAAAATAAAGACCATGTGAGACTTTTACTTCATACTGAAGTAAGATGGCTATCTAAAGGAAACTGTTTGAAAAGATTTATGGAACTGTTTGATACTCTTAGTGATTTTTTAAGCAACAAACCTGAAATGAAGTATCTGTTAACAATAGATGGTAAAGCATTTGTGAGTTATTTAGCCGATATCTTTGAAAAACTAAATATATTAAATAAGCAACTTCAAGGAACAAATAAAACTCTTGTCGATGCAAAAGCAAAGATATTTGGTTTCATTACCAATATTGAGTTATGTCAGAAACATATTAACAACAAAAACTTTAAACAGTTTCATTGGCTCCAAAAATGTGAAATAACTGATACCACTTTACTTGTTATTGTCAATCATTTGAATATTCTATCGGCTGATTTAAAAGAAAGATTTTCTGATTTAAAACAAATTGATTTCCTAACATGGATGATGCAGCCAATGTTAGTGGATTTGTCTGATATATCAAATATGCAGTATCAAGAAGAACTCGCAGAATTGCAAAATGATGAGTCAGTTAAAGCTTTATTTAATATCAAAGGAGTGATGGCATGGCTTTGTGAGGAAACAGAAATCAAATACCCAAATTCAACCAAATGTGCAAGAAAACTATTGCTACCGTTTCCATCCTCATTTTTAGCTGAATGTGGATTTAGTGCTGTAAATGATTTACTGGTAAAAAAAAGAAATCGGCTGGATATAACACAACGTGGAGACTTGAGACTAAAGCTAACCAAATTGGAACCTAATATAAAATCTCTGTGCAGCAAGCATCAAGCACAAGGATCACACTAAATTAAAATAATTAATTAATATAGAAAAATCTGTATTAAAATTATTTGGAATTTAAATTTCTGTTTTTCATTATATGTTTTGAAATTTTACTTATTGTGTTTTGTTAACAATTTCATAGTGATTTCTTCCTAGAACCTATCATTTATGTTTAATAAGTGAACAAATCAATTTTTTAATGTTAAAAATTATGTATGTTACATAGGGGGGGACATAAAAATTTTAGAAAGGTTAAGGTAGGACGTGGCACAAAAAAGGTTGGGAAACACTGCTTTAGACATTTATTTGAAAATATTTATGTAAATTATCTTTAATTAATATTCAATCACAATGTTTTTTTTCTTTCTTTTTTTTTTTTTTAGAGAGACAGATAGACAAACAGGAAGGGAGAGAGATGAAAAGCACCAACTCGTAGTTATGGCACCTTAGTTGTTCATTGATTGCTTCTCATACATGCCTTGACCAGGAAACTCAGGCCAACCCAATGACCCCCTTGTTCAAGCCAGCGACCTTGGGCTTCAAGCAGCAACCTTTTGGGCTCAAGCCAGTGACCATGGAGTCATGTCTGTGATCCCATGCTCAAGCCAGCAACCCTACACTTAAGCTGGTGAGCCTGTGCTCAAGACAATGACCTCTGGGTTTCAAACCTGGGACCTCAGTGTCCCAGATCAACTCTCTATCAACTGCACCACCACTGGTCAGGCTATTCACAATGTTTTAATCATATATCCATAAAGTGTGTTATTAGTAGATGTACCTAAGTATATTCTGTACTTATGATAGAATTTTCTTGTGTGTTAAATATATAATTAGTACTCTTATGTTTTTACTTCCTGTTAAACAGTATCTTTTATGCTTTATATTTCAAATAGTACTAGAGAATCTAATCGCTACATGCCTTTCTCCCTTAAGGTATGTTTGATATGATCTGTAAACTCAGGTTTCGAATCATAGAAAATCGTGATATCACTAGTACTGTAACTACAAATAGTAAGTTGTGTTAGAAGAGGATCACAGACTGTGATGCCTACAAATCAGGTTTGCCTTTTCTCTGCCCCTCAAATATCTGTCAGTACTTCTCATTGAAAAGGTCTTGACTGGGCCCTAAGTGGTAGAGTATCCTACCAGCGTATGGATGTCCCGGGTTTGATTCCCAGACAGGGAACACAGGAGAAGCAACCATATGCTTTTCCAACCTTTCCCCTTTCCCTTCTCTCTCCCTCTCTTGCCCTCCCACAGCCCTGGCTCCATTGGAGCAAGTTGACCAAGGTGCTGAGGATGGCACCATGACCTCACCTCAGGAACTAAAATGGCTCCAGTTTCAATGGAGCAACAGCCCCAGATAGGCAGAGCATCAGCCCCTGGTGGGCTTTCCAGGTGGTTTCCAGTTGGGCACTGTCTCTGTACCTCCCTGCTTCTTACTTAAGAAAGATACAAAAAAAAAAAGAGGTCTTGACTAGTAAAATGCCCTTTTATGGCCATTGCTTGCTTTGATTAGAGAATGTTACCATACTGACCTCACTTCAACAGAGAAAAGAAATTGATAATAAAGAGAATGGGAATGAGACCCTAGAATCACAGAAGTTGGGCTAAGAAAACCATGTGTGAGATGAAGAGGTGGGAGGCCATGAGGGCTGACAGGCTACAGATGGCATGGATCCCAGCTCCAGGCCAGCAGCCCAGGTAGAAAAGGGTAGAAAATACACGTCATGAACTAGGTATGAAATGACCAGTAATGTAATAAATAATTATTTTAAAAGTCTATCACCCATTTTTGCACATATTTTGGAACAGACACAAGGGCTGGGAAATTTAATGATAGATATAAAAATGACAATGAATGTGTTCTGGCCCAGCAGTTCTATTCCAGGAATTTATAAGACTGGCATAATTATAGATAGAAAAGTGTCTGTATGTGCAAGGTGTCTCTTTGCAACATCATTTGTAGTAGCAAAGAAGACAAAAGCATTGGAAACAGCCAGCTGTCAGGGAGGATTGCTTAAGAAAGTCATGAAAAATTCACAGAGGAATATTATACAGTGGTGAAATAGGGGGAGGAGGCCTGGCTTTTCAATACCAAGATCTCTCTGGAATACATTACTAAATAAAAAAAATGAAAAGCATATATTTGTAATTACTTTTATATGTATAAAATATTGCTAAATATATAAAAAGCAGTTAACAGCAGCTCCTCAAGGCAGGAAAATTTGGTAGCCAGAAATGAGATGTTCACTGTTTTATGTACTTTTTTTTTATCATGAATCATGTGACTGTTCAGCCTCAAAATTATTTTTAAAAATTATGTTATGAATAGGGTCTAAAATAATTAAAGTCATTAGAAATCTCATAGACTAATAATGTTAAATAAATAGAAATCAGAAAAAAATAGAAATCAGGTTTTAAATATTAAAAACAGTATGAACCTGATTTCTATAAACATAACATATACAGGTAAAAATTATAGAAATTATTTTTTCTCTTGTATGAAATATATTTTCCAAACTTTCTACTAATAGTATATTTTTCTTTTATAATCAGATAAGCACTGTGTGACTTATTTTCAACAACATATGCATATCTAAGTTCAGTTAAAACTGGTTATTGATTTTGTGGAAATTTTGTAACTGGAGAACTTTATGATAGTTGACAATTTTTCTTCCCATGCTAATGAGCTGTGGGGTTTTCTTACCCGTGAAACCCAGGGTCTGGATTTCTGAGGAAGTGTGAGGCCACTGGGCCCTGTGTGTGAGGCTGTCCATACACGTTGGTCATCTCTTACCAAGGGTCAGTTTAAAACTCAGTATGCACCATGGCTCCAGTGGACAAGTTCTCCAGAGATTTGGATGTTGAACAACATTTAGAAATAAAACACTGCAAATTAATAAAAATTAGAGCAGAAGTCAGTGAAGTTAAAAACAGAAAACCAACAGAAAAAAAATCAACAAAACCAAAAGTTCATTGAAAAGAGCAGTAAAATTGATAAACTCTAGCCAGACTAACTAAGAAAAAAGAAATGAAAGAGGAAAACCTCACTACAAATCCCACAGACATTAGAAGGATAATAAGAGAATACAATAAACAACTCTATGCCACCAATTTCATTGACTAGATGAAATGCATCAATTCCTTAAAAGACACAATCTGCCAAAATTCACAGAAGAATGAATTAGAGGCCCTCATTGATTTGCTCAGTGGATAGAGCATCAGCCTGGTATGTGGACTCGGTTGATTTGAGTATTAGCCCCAGACAGATTCTGGTCTGGGTGTATGTGAGAGCCTGTCTTAACTCTCCTCCTCTTACTTAAAAAATATTATTATAGGTGACCAGTGTCACCTCAATGAATTAAATAATAAAAAAAAAAATTATCATAGACCTAAATGTAAAACCTAAAACTAGAAAACTCTTATAAGATAACACAGGAGAAAACCTATATGGCCTTAAATATGGCAATGACTTTTTAGATACAAATAAAGTGTGATCTATAAAAGAAATAACTGATAAGCTGGACTTCAAAAAATTAAAACTTTCTACTCCAAGAAAGACAGTATCAAGCTAATAAGACAAGTCACATACTGGGAAAAAATATTTGCAGAAGACATATCTGATAAAGAATTTATATACAAAATATAGAAAATACTCTTAAAACTCAACAATAAGAAAATGAACGATCCTATTAAAATATGGGTTAAAGACATGAACAGACATCTCACCAATAAAGAAATACAGATAGCTAATAGCATATACAAAGATGTCATCAGGAAAATGAGCAACAGTGAGATCTCACCACACGCCTATTAAAGTAGCCAAAATCTGGAACATTGACAAGCAAATGCTGGCAAAAATGTGGAGCAACAGGAACTTTCATTCATGGTTGGTGGGAATGTAAAATAGTTTAGTCACTTAGGAAGACAGTTTGGTGATTTCTTACACAACTAGACATATTCTTATTATATGATCCAGTCATATATGCAAAGGAGTTAAAACTTATATCCACACAAAACCTGCAAATATGTTTATAGTGGCTTTACTAAGTGCCAAAATTTGGAAGCAATTTGAAGATGCCCTTCATTAGATGAATGGATAAAATAAACAGTGATATATCTAGAGAATAAACTATTATTTTTTTGATTGATTTTAATTTATTGTGTTTACACAGATTCTAATGTTGCCCTGAATGCATCCCCCTTCCCCATATTCCACTCAACATCTCCCTTGCGCCCCTCCTCATAGCACCCAGCCCCCTTCCCTTCAGGTTTATCCCATCCTATCATCCCCCTTCCCTCTGTCCTCCCTTTGTCTGATTCCTTTGATCCCGCCTCTGTCTCAATTCCATTCCTTGGTTCACAATGTTCATTGGATTCCTCAAATGAGTGAGGTCATATGATTTTTTTCTTTTTCTGCCTGGCTTATTTCACTTAACATAATAGTTTCCAGGTCCATCTATGTTGTCACAAAAGGTAAGATTTCCTTCTTTTTCATGGCCCCATAGTATTCCATTGTATCTATGTAACACTGCTTTTTAATCCATTCGTCCATTGACGGACACTAGGTCTGTTTTGAGATCTTCGCTGTTGTGAACAATGTTGCCATAAACATGGGGGTGCATTTCTCCTTTTGAAACAGTGCTATGGTGTTCTTGGGGTATATTCCTAAAAGTGGGATGGCTGGGTCAAAAGGCAGTTTGATTTGTAATTTTTTGAAGAATCTCCTTACTGTTCTCCACAGTAGCTGCACCAGTCTGCATTCCCACCAGCAGTGCAGGAGGGTTCCCTTTTCTCAACATCCTCGCCAGCACCTATTCTGTGTTCTTTTGTTGATGAGCGCCATTCTGACTGGTGTAAGGTGATATCTCATTGTGGTTTTAATTTGCATTTCTCTAATGATTAGTGATGTTGAGCATTCTTTCATATGCCTATTGGCCATCTGTATGTCCTCTTTGAAGAAGTGTCTATTCATTTCTTTGGCCTATTTTTTTATTGTATAGTTTATCTTCCTGGTGTTGAGTTTTATAAGTTCTTTATAAATTTTGGTTATTAACCCCTTATCAGACGTATTGTCGAATATGTTTCCCATTGTGTAGTTTGTCTTTTTATTCTGTTCTTATTGTCTTTAGCTGTGCAAAAGTTTTTTAGTTTGATATAGTCCCATTTGTTTATCCTGTCTTTTATTTTACTTGCCCGTGGAAAAAAATCGGCAAATATATAGCTGCGAGAGATGTCAGAGAGCTTACTGCCTATGTTTTCTTCTAAGATGCTTATGGTTTTGTGGCTTACAATTAAGTCTTTTATCCATTTTGAGTTTATTTTTGTGAATGATGTAAGTTGGTGGTCTAGTTTCATTTTTTTGAAGGTAACTGTCCAGTTTTCCCAACAACATTTGTTGAAGAGACTGTCTTTACTCCATTATATGCTCTTACCTCCTTTGTCAAATATCAGTTGTACATAAAAGTGTGGGTTTATTTCTGGATATTTTATTCTGTTCCATTGATCTGTATGCCTGTTCTTATGCCAGTACCAAGTTATTTTGAGTATAAGGGCCTTGTAGTATAACTTGATATCAGTAAATGTGATGCCTCCCACTTTATTCTTCCTTTTCAAGATTACTGAGGCTATTATGTTCTTTTTGGTTCCATATACATTTTTGGAATATGTGTTCTATATCTTTGAAGTAAGTCATTGGTATTTTAATTGGTATTGCATTGAATTTATAAATTGCTTTGGGTAATATAGACATTTTAATGATGTTTATTCTTCCTAACCATGAGCATGGTATATGCTTCCACCTGTTGGTATCTTCTTTGATTTCTTTTATCAATGTTTTATAATTTTCTGAGTGCAAGTCTTTAACCTCCTTGGTTAAATTTACTCCTAAGTACTTTATATTTTTGGTTGCAATAGTGAAGGGGATTGTTTCCTTAATTTCTCTTTCTGACAGTTCATTGTTAGTGTATAAAAATGCCTTTGATTTCTAAGTATTAATTTTATATCCTGCACCTTGCTGAATTCATCTATCAGGGCCAGTAGTTTTTTGACTGAGACTTTAGGGTATTCTATATACAATATCATATCATCTGCAAATAATGATAGTTTTACGTCATCTTTTCCAATTTGGATGCCTTTTATTTCTTCTTCTTGTCTGATTGCTGTGGCTAGGACTTCCAGGACTATGTTGAATAAGAGTGGTGAAAGGGGGCAACCCTGCCTTATTCCTGATCATAAGAGGATTTCTTTTAATTTTTGCCCATTGAGTATAATGTTGGCTGTGGATTTGTCATAGATGGCCTTTATCATGTTGAGGTATGTTCCCTGTATTCCCACTTTGCTGAGAGTTTTGATCATGAATGGGTGCTGGATTTTATCAAATGCTTTTTCTGCCTCTATTGAAATTATCATGTAGTTTTCTCCTTCCTTTTGTTTGTGTGATGAATCACATTGATTTATTTACGAATATTGTACCAGCCTTGCCTCCCCAGAATAAATACCACTTGATCATGGTGTATGATTTTTTTCACATATTGCTGGATCCGGTTTGCTAATATTTTGTTGAGGATTTTAGCATCTAAGTTCATCAGGGATATTGGCCTATAATTTTCTTTCTTTGTGTTGTCTTTGCCTGGTTTTGAAATCAGAATTATGCTTGCCTCATAAAAGGCGCTTGGAAGTCTTCCTTCCTCTTGAAGTTTTTGAAATAGCTTGAGAAGGATAGGAATTAGTTCTTCTTTGAATATTTGGTAGAATTCACTTGTGAAGCCATCAGGCTCTGGGCCTGATGGGAGTTTTATTGGGAGTTTATTGGGAGTTTTTGATAACTGTTTCAATCTCCTTTGTTGTAATCGGTCTGTTTAGGTTTTCTGATTCTTCCTGGTTGATTTTTAAAATATTATATGTTTCAAGGAATTTGTCCATTTTATCTAGGTTGTCTTTTTGGCATACAGTTCTTCGTAGTATGTTCTTACAATCCTTAGTATTTCTGTTGTGTCAGTTGTTATTTCTCCATTCTCATTTCTAATTTTATTTATTTGAGTTTTCTCTCTTTTTTTCTTAATGAATCTGGTTAAAGGTTCATAGATCTTGTATACCTTTTCAAGGAATCAGCTCCTGGTTTCATTGATTTTCTGTATTATTTCTTTAGCCTCTATGTCATTTATTTCTGCTCTGATCTTTATTATTTCCTTCCTTCTACTATCTCTGGTTTTTATTTGCTGTTCTTTTTCTAGTTCTTTTAGATGCAGGGTTAAGTTGTTTATTTGAGCTATTTCTAGCTTCTTAAGGTATGCCTGTAATGCTATGAACTTCCCTCTCAGTACTGCTTTTGCTGTGTCCCATAAATTTTGAGTTGTTGTACGCTCATTATTATTTGTTTCTAGAAATATTTTTATTTCTTCTTTGATCTCATTGTTTACCAATTCATTATTTAATATCATGCTATTTAGTTTCCACTTGTTTGAGTATTTTCAGTTTTTCTGTTGTGGTTGATTTCTAGTTTCATGCCATTGTGATCAGAGAAAATGCTTGATATGATTTCAATCTTTTAAAGTTGTTGAGACTGCTTTTGTGCCCTAACATGTAATCTATCCTAGAGAATGTACCACGAGCACTTGAAAAGAATGTATATTCTGCTGCTTTAGGGTGAAAGGTTCTTAGATATCTATTAAATCCAGTTGATCTAGTGTGTCCTTTAAGTCTGCTGTTTCTTTGTTAATTTTCTTTCTTGAGGATCTATCTAGTGATGTTAGTGGGGTATTGAAATCCCCTACTATAATAGTATTGCTGTTGATCTCACCCTTTATATCCATCAAAGTCTGCTTTATATATTTAGGTGCTCCTATATTAGGTTCATAGATATTTATAATGGTTATATCTTCCTGTTGGATTGCTCCCTTTATCATTATGTAGTGACCTTCTTTATCCCTTACTATAGCCTCTGTTTTAAAGTTTGTTTTGTCTGATATAAGTATTGCTACCCCAGCTTTTTTTTTTATTCCATTTGCATAAAACACTTTTTCCATCCTTTTACCTTCAGTTTATGTACATCTTTTGTTTTGAGGTGTGTCTCTTGTAGACAGCATATGTATGGGTCCTGTTTTCTTATCCATGCAGCTACCCTATGTCTTTTGATTGGATCATTTAATCCACTTGTATTTAAGGTTATTGATATGTAGTTGTTATTGCCATTTTATTCTTTAAAGCTATTCCTCTTTTGCTCTATTCTTTCCCCCTTTGATCTGTTTACAACAGGCCACTTAACATTTCTTGCAGCATTGGTTTTATTGTAATGAATTCCTTGAGTTTTTGTTTTTTTGTTTTTTTTTTTTTGTCTGGGAAGCTTTTTATTTCTCCTTCAATTTTAAACGATAGCCTTGCTGGAAAAGTAGTCTTGGTTGTAGGCTCTTAGTCTACATTACTTTGAATATTTCTTGCCATTCCCTTCTGGCCTCAAGTGTTTCTGTTGATAAGTCAGATGTCATCCTTATGGGGACTCCTTTTTAGATGATAGCCTTTTTTTTCTTGCAGCTATTAATATTTTCTCTTTATCTCTTAGCTTTGGTATTTTAATTATGATATGTCTTGGTTTAGATTTCTTTGGTTTTCTCTTTAATGGAATTCTCTGTGATTCTTGAACTTGTGTGACTTTTTCCTACATCAATTTAGGGAAGTTTTCAGCTATGATTTGATTGAACAAAGTCTTTATCTCTTGTTCTTTCTCTTCTTCTTCAGGAACCCCTATGATGCAGATGTTATTTCTCTTCATGTTGTCACAGAGGTCTCTTAGAGTTTCCTCAGATTTTTTGAGTCTCTTTTCTTTTTGCTGCTCTATTTTTGTGCCTTCATTTATCTTGTCCTCTAACTCGCTGATTTGATCCTCAGCTTCATCCATCCTGCTTTTAATTCCTTCCATTGTGGTTTTCATTTCTGATATTGTATTTGTCATTTCTGACTTATTCTTTTTTATTATTTTAATGTCATTTTTTATACTTGGTATCTATTTAGGTGTTTGTTATGTCTGTCTATTGTTGTTCTAAGATCTTTGAGCATTCTAACAATCATTATTTTAAACTCTGCATCCAGTAATTTGGTTATATCTGACTCATTCAAGTCCTTTTCTGGGGATTTTTCTGGATTCATTTGGGTTACATCTCTCAGCCTTCTCATTTTGTCTGGGTATAAGAAGTGTGTGGCCACTGGAATCCAATGGGTGTGGCCTCTGTGTTTCCTAGGTGTGATCTGTCTACAGGCCTGCCACCCTTCCTGCCACTGTCTTGGGCGTTCGGGTATGGGCATTGCTGGTGCCAGCCTGCTGCAGCAGTTGCTGCAGTTTCCACCTCTCCTCCACGGGAGGGGCTGTGTTCACATGCCTGGTCTACAAGCCTTGGCTGGCCTTGGCCTTCGCCCTGCCCCTTGGCTGGGGCTGCGTGCTTTGCTCTAAACTGTTATTCAGCACTAAAGATAAATGAGCCCTCAAGACATGAAAAGACATGAAGGAAATTAAATGCATGTTACTAAGTGAAGGTAGTCAATCTGAAAAGGCTATATACTCTCTGATTTCAACTACATGGCATTCTAGAAAAGGCAAAAACTATGGAGATAGTAAAATTCAGTAGTTGCCAGAAATTGGGCGGGGGTTTAGGGGACAGATGGTGGCAAGGGATGAATAGAGAATTTTATCCTTCTCTTGAAGACCACAGAGAATTTTTATGGCAGTAAAGTACTCTGTATGATACTATAAATGGTAGATACATATCATTACACATTTGTCCAAATCCATAGAATGTATTACACCAAGAGTGAACCCTAAGTAGATTTATGATTTGTGAGTGTAGGTTTATGAATTGTAACAAATGTTCTACTTTGGTGAAGGATGTTGATTATAGAGGATGCTATGCATGTGTGAAGGCAGGGGATATAGGAAATCTTAAACTTTCCTCTCAATTTTGCTCTAAAATTGCTGTAAAAAAAGTCTTAAAGCCTTACCTGCTGTGGCGCAGTGCATTTAACATCAACCTGGAGTGCTGAGGTGGCTGAGGTTGGAGTGTAAAACCCTGGGCTCGCCTGGTCAAGACACTTATGAGAAGTAAGCAATGAACAGCTAAAGTGAAACAACTGTGAGTTGATACTTCTCACTCTCCTGCTCTTTTCTCTGTAAAATCAATAAATAAAATCATTAAAAAAGTATTGAGACAACACAAAAGTGAAAATCACCTGTAATTAGACCTCACAAATAGAACAATTGCTAACACTTGCCAAAAATCTACCCAGACTTTCTAAGTATATATGTACACACACACACTATTAAAATTGGAATGTACTATGTATATATTTTTGCTACTTGCTTTTTTATTCAACAGTGTGCTTTTGACATGAATAATATAAATCTATATTTTAATTTTTAATGGTTACATATTATTCCATGTATTGGGAATGTGCCATAATCTGTTTGACCATCTACTAATAGATATATTGCATCTATATATGTCTATGTATGTGCACATGTCTGTAGTTACTTGATTATTCCATATTATAAAATTTGAGGAATGGAATTAATGAGTGAAATGGAATGTCCATGTACCATTTTGATACATAGTGGCAAATTTCCCACCAATTTATATATCCAACACTGTTAATAAGAGTATTCACTTCTCCAACACTAAGTATTGTTGATCTTTTTAATCTTTGCCAATCTTTTAGGCAAAAAGAAAACATTTCATTATTTAATTGGAATTTTTTATTTCCAGAAATGTTGGACATATTTCCATGTGTATATTGGCCATTTGTGTATTTGTGTTACCTGTTTTTTAAATTTGCTTATCTGGGTGTGCTGTCATTTTTTTTCCATAGGGATGTTCATACTGATTTATTAGAACTCTTTTAGGAATACTGATTCTTTGTCCTGCATAATGCACAATTATCTAATTTAAACATAGTTTTCATGAAGTTTGTCTGTAACTTTAATTTTTCTTTTCCACTAGATTTGCACAATTCTGGAATATTCAATGCAGGCTCTGTAAAATACCTATTGTTAGTTACGTTTGAGCATTTTTTTTCTGTGTATAGTATTGTGTTTAAGTTTGCTTACATTCTGAAGTGCTCAATGATGAGAAGGAATTTATGGATTTAGACTTGTTAGTCAAAAGAGAACAGTCTTTATAACTATTTTAAAAAAATAATTCTATTCTCCTATTCTCTACCTGTGCTCAAAGCCTTACTTTCTAATCTTTCTGGCATGGCCAACCTCCATCCTGTGTCATCTTGTTAGTTTGAGTTCATCAGTTACAGTCTGAGGGGCTCACCATGAATAATAAAGACATCCATGATCCTCAGGATATTCCAAGGATTTAGAGGTTTCCTCCCAGGAACTTGGGAAAAGGCCAACCACCTTTTTTTTATATAACAATGGTGACTAATACAATAGCATAATTTCTGGTGTACTCCACACCTCCTACTTCAGAAAAAAAAATGCCCTAACCCAGTAAACACTTATCTTTTAAGAGAATGCATCAGAAGGAAGTCTCATGGGGAAATCTGGGGTGCAAGTATGGCTCTGCAGTTCAGATCCTGAGTGGGTATAGAAGAGAGTCACGGCCTCAACCTGAGGTCAGAGGCCTCCCATTAGTTGGTCCTCCCTAGCACACACTCTGAAATCTCACCAAACTGTTAATTTTTTTCCTGTGAACACTTTTCTTATTAACCAGTCCCTGGGCACTTTCCAGTGGAAAATGGAACTGCTGGCTTTCCCTGGCTCCTGTTTATAGTCCAGCAGATTGACAGATGACTCAAGCAATTACCATACTCCATGCTGATGGAATGCAGGTGGAGGGGTGAAAGCAGGGGAACGTAGTAGTCCATCTGGGTCCATGGGACCAGTGATGGGAAAAAGAACTGAAGAGGAGCGAAAAGCAGAGACTGAAATAGTAGAAGTCACGATATTTAAACAGGAGTCATTTAAATGAGAACATGTCACCTCAGAGCCAATGAGACAGCAGCAGATGGGATGTACCTGTCCCATGAGAGCCTCACAAAGCAAAATCAAGCACCAGAGCCCAAAATGGAAATGGGGAAACCAAACCAGACTCCATAGATATCCTTCAGCAAATAAAGTCTCAGCTCCCAAAACAACAGGTGTTGCTCAAACAGGGAGCACCTAACATCCCTTGCACCTCTACATCTTCTAACTGGGGAGCACTCCCCAGGAGATTTTAGAGTGTGCTTCTGTGATTATTCTTAGAGGAATCAGTTTTTACCACGAACACTCATTTTTAAATGAAGTCTGATTGCTCTGGCTACAAAAAACAGCTGGAGTTAGATGGCCCAACTCTCTGAGTCTGCTTTGTGAGGGGACAACTTTAACTCCAGTGATGAACTCACTAGAGTATTGGAGAATGGGGAGAAAAAATCTGGTAGAGCTTTTCTCCTAGCTGTTGTTAAAGGCAGCATGCAAGAGCTACCAGAACAAAGGAGAGTCAGGAGAGGGTTGGCTATACTTTATGTTGACCATGTCAACCTAACCCAAGCCCCAGTACACAGTGAAAATTGAGCTGATATGTGAGGAGGGTGGCTGGTGAAGGAGAGGCCTCTACTTAAAGTTATTATCTTGTTCATTCAGAAATGCCCCTTCCTCCGAGGAGTGTTTCTGTTCATTATCTACTTGTATCAGGGAAGAGCATTTGGGAGGTCTCCATGACATAGCAGGTGACCTCACTCTCCTCCCCCTCTTACAGAATTGCTGCTCCTATGTGCAGACACAAGGGGAAAGGCTATTCCAGAAAGATTCCATTTCAGTCTCTAAAGACTGACATTCCAGGGACAGGTTTATGCTTTCTGAGTTGCTGTTCATCAAGACAGGAGCCAATAGTGACTTAAGGGAAGAAGAAGCTGAATAATAATAAGCAATGGCCAAGAGCAGAGTGGAGGGTGGGGGCAGTCTTCCAGATTAGGTTTGTAACTCCTTTGACAACTGGGCTGAGGGCCTTTGTTAATATTTCTGTAACTGCAACACAGGCTTTTATTTCCCCACCCCTCCCCATCTCCACATAGTCCACCCTGCAAACGTGTGGCATCTCTTGTCAACCTCAGGGGGTCTTGGGGGTCTAGAAGGTCCCCTGAGAGGTTTCAAAACTACTGCTGGGGGAGGCATGCTGTTACTTTTTCAAGTTGCTACTTAGTTACAAAAATCAGTGCTGTTAAAGACAATACTTTAAAAAGTAGAGGTGGCAAGTAGTCCCTCAGACAGTTAGTATTCCAGAAGTGGAGGTTGGGGGGTTCTCTAGAAGCACATTTGAAAGTAAGTAATGTAAAAGATGGGAAAGACATGTTTTTTTTGGTATCTTTAAGAGTGCCCTGGGTGGAGGGCCTCAGGCTCCCAGGCCAGGTCAGCCTCAGCAAAAGATGTGAAGGAAGCAGCCTGACCTCTGTGCTCCCTTGTCTCTTTTCCATGCCTCCAACTCCCTCCCCACCCCCACCCCAACCCTCACTCTGCATGCTTGTCTCTCCCTTTTACCAAGAATTATTTGACAGAAGGAATTGTGTGACTGATGGTAGTTGCTGTGTTACCCCTTCCATAAGTACTTGGGGATGACCATTTGGAAAAAAGTACTTCTAGCCATTGTATTTGCATTTTCCTTAGGTGATGAGGACATGTTTTGGAGGAAGATTATAGGGAATAAGCATATTTAACTATTTTTTCCTTCCATAAATGATTATTGACTACCTAATATACTCTGGACTCTGGTGGGAGCAAGATGAAGGATTCTTCATCCCCTTTTGATCTTTCAACGTCAATGTTATGGCTGGTTTCTTCCTAATTTACTTGAGGGCAATATTCACCACAGTGAATATTGACTTTCTTTCAAACTCATCATGTTCTATTCTTAATGAGGGAACCATTGACCCTTTTTGAGTCAAATTATATTACAAGGGTCCCAAACTTAGCTGAAAATTGCTCTGAGTCCTGTGTAGTTGGCTCCAAATTTCAATTTCTAGATCTCTCTCTTGAATTCCATACTCATACCTATTTGGATGTCTAACAGGTACCTCAAATTCCACATGTTCAGAGCCAAACTCACTTTCTTCCTGAGGAATGTCTCCCTCCCCCTCCTCTGTCTCCTGTATTACCAAGCATCTTCTGCACCTACCTAGCTGTCCAAGCCAGCAGCCTTCTTGATGACTTTTCCTTGACCAAGTCTTTCAAACCAATCACCAAGTCCTGACTATTCTATCACTTACAGAAGAATAAAGCTTTTTGATGTGTTTATATAAGAATTGACCACAGGCGTGCTTTAATTTTAAGCACTTTGCAGGGAGAAAACTAGACTAAGCAGTCAGGTGCTTTCTCTCTAATAGTCTATAATATAGTGAGTGGTAGATGATTTAAAATAATTATAGAGTTCACTTCCAACTTAAGCAAGTAAATTCATTTTCCCATAACAAACACATTTATGACAAGTAAATAATTTCTTAAAAGAATGCGTTCCCTATTCTCTGAGATTATCACAAGCCTTTAAAATGTACATTTCTGGACGTCAGAGTAATGGCGCGGTAGGAAGCGATACCGATAAATCTACCCCAAAACTCAAAAAGATCTTCAACCAGAAACAGAAAAACCTATCCTTGGAGCCTTCAGATGTTTTGCAATACACCTGAAGGTATGGTCGAGCGAAAAATTGGCTAAATATATAATCAAACCCCGAAGGAAATAGGGAGTAAGAAATGCTCCGCCTTCCTCACTAACCTAAACAGGGCGGCTTTCACTGGGAACTGAGAATATAGAAACTAAGGCGGGCAAAGGGGGTGAATAGATTCAGGCCGCGGCACAAATGGCCGAACCAGGCTGTGGCACAGAGATCCAAGCCGAGGAAAAACTGTTCCTGTCACAACCCGGGCAATACAAGCTAACACTTGCGCCAAACCCAGACAAAGAAAGACAAGTGGGGCAGCCATTTTCCCCGATCTCTGGGTCGGCGTGCGCAGATAGTGGGCAAGAAATACTTTCCAAAGCCCCAGGAGTGGGCGCCAGTGTTACCCCACAGAGAGGCAGAGTCAGAGGCCTTTGTGTGGGCCAAAAGTGGAATCTCTGGGCTACCCCAGTGCCCTGAGGGAGCCGAGCACAGGGAGGGAGAGAGAGTCAATTCCAATGCTGGAACTTTTCCGTGCAGGAGGGGGATTCACTCAGAGGTTGAGGCAGCTGGCCTGATATCCTGGACGGCGCACACAGAGAGTGAGCGAGAGATTCCTCCGAGTGCCTCAGCAGTGTGCGCCTATGTTATCCCACAGAGGGGCAGAGTCAGAGGCCTTTGTGTGGGTCAAAGGTGGAATCTCAGGAACGCCCCAGCGCCCTGGGAAAGCCGTGCACGGGGACGGAGCGAGAGCCAATTCCAATGCCGGAACTTTTCCGTGCGGGAGGGGTATTCACTCAGAGGGTGAGGCGGCCAGCCTGATATCCTGGTCGGCGCGCACGGAGAGTGAGTGAGAGATTCCTCCGAGTGCCTCGGCAGTACGCGCCCGTGTTATCCCACAAAGGGGCAGAGTCAGGGGCCTTTGTGTGGGCCAAAGGCGGAATCTCAGGCCGCCCCAGCACCTTGAAAAAGCCGCGCTCGGGGACGGAGCGAGAGCCAATTCCAACGCTAGAACTTTTCCGTGCGGGTAGAGGTTTCACTCAGAGGGTGAAACGGCTGGCCTGATATCCGGGTCTGCGCATGCAAATAGTGGGCAAGAGATTCCTCCAAGTGCCTCGGCAGTGCGCCCATGTTACTGAACAGAGTGGCAGAGCCAGAGGTTTTTGAGTGAGCAGAAGCCCCGCCTTATTATGCTAGCAGGTCTGACTGACTGAGCCTCACCCAGAGCCCTGTGCTGAGTGGGAATAGAGTGGGGAGTTGCCAGCTCTTTGAGCCTCTTACTATCCAGGCAGAGGCAGCAGCAACCCCATAGCTGGATTATCAGGCTACTAATTGAGGAAGGAAAGACTAGGAGAAAGGTTCCAGGAACAGACTCTCTCACTGGCGGAGCCTATAAATGCTAATGAGCCTCGACTGCCAACAAGACTGAAGCACGATACACGACATCGCCATAGAGACTTATCAACTGCAAACTTCTACCTGAGTGTGCCAAAGGGGCAGAACCCAGGGTACAGAGTCACCGACCAGGAAGAGGGAGAGAAAAGAAAAAGCAAGAAGATAACCTCTCAAAATCAACAATAATCAGCAGACTTTATAACCTATCCCATTTTATTATATTTGTTCATTTGTTTCTCTTATCTTCATTCTTGATTTTTTTTTTCCTCCTCCAATTTGGTCATTTAACTCTCTGCCGGTCTTACTCTCTCCTCTCCTTGAACTACACTACCCATAAGTGTTACATCTCCCATTATCTTTTCTTTCCTCTTCCTTTCTCTCTATGAGGGTTGCACTCCAAAACCCTTAACTCTCTCTCTCTCTCCTCTTTTTTCTGTTTTCTTCTTTTAGTGGTTTTCTCTTTTTTTTTCTCTCTCTCTCTTTCTTTTCTCCCTCTATATTAGTTTCTTCCTTTCTCCTTTACATCTCCTCTCATTCAAACCTCAATAACTAACAATATCTTATCTGGGACTCAAACTTATATTTGTGGTATTTTGGGGGGTTTTACTTCACCTTTTTAACACACTAGCAGTGCTCCCATCCCTGGCTCTCCATTTTATCTAGTTCTTGTTCCACTAAATACAATAGTAATTTTTTAATTTGTCCCCCCATTTTCCTATTTCCCTCTTATTCCTCTCATCATAACTCTTAGTCAACCAACACCTAAAAACAAATCATTTTATTCTTCACACAAATTTTTTTCTTATTTGCTTTTTGTGGGTCCATTCACCCTTTTCTTTTTCTTTTATTTATTTATTTTGTTGCCCCTTTATTACTTCTCCCCAATTCAGGCCCTCCATTACAGGCATTGTTTGTTCTATTTAGTACAATATAATTCACAGTTCACCACAAGATTTTCTCAAGAAAGAGGGGAGAGGAGAGGAGAGGAGGAGGGGGGGAATAATTTCCTTTTTTTAAAATTTTTTATTTTATTTTATTTTTCTTTATTTCATTATTAATTTTTTTTAAAAAACAACTCTTTTCGATTTTTAATTTTTTTTACTTTTTATTCTTTATTAAATCTCATTAATATTATCAACAAAACCACCCTCAGATGCCATTAAGGAAAAGAAAATCAAATATCATGGATACAAAAGAAAGAGAGCTAACACAGCTAGATGAGGAAAAATCTATGGAGAAAAAATTTAATATATTGGAAACCTTGGAGCTAAATGACAGAGAATTTAAGATAGAAGTCCTAAAAATCCTTTGAGATATACAAGAAAACATAGAAATGCAATTTAGGGAGCTCAGAAAACAACTCAATGAACACAAAGAATATATGTCCAAGGAAATTGAAACTATAAAAACAAATCAAACAGAGATGAAAAACTCAATTCATGAGCTGAAAAATGAGGTAACAAGATTAGCTAATAGAACAGGCCAGATAGAAGAGAGGATAGTGAAATAGAAGACAAGCAACTTGAGGCACAACAGAGAGAAGAAGAAAGAGACTCAAAAATTTAAAAAATGAGATAGCCCTACAAGAATATTCTGACTCCATCAAAAAGAATAACATAAGAATAATAGGTATATCAGAGGGAGAAGAGAGAGAAAATTGAATGGAGAACATACTCAAACAAATAATAGATGAGAACTTCCCAAGCCTGTGGAAAGAACTAAAGCCTCAAATTCAAGAAGCAAACAAAACACCGAGTTTCTTAACCCCAACAAACCTACTCCAAGGAATATCATAATGAAATTGGCACAAACCAACGGCAAAGAAAAAATTCTCAAGGCAGCCAGGGAAAAAAAGAATACAACATATAAAGGAAAGCCCATTAGATTATCATCAGATTTCTCAGCAGAAACTCTATAAGCTAGAAGAGAGTGGACCCCAATATTTAAAGTCCTGAAGGAGAGGAACTTTCAGCCATGAATACTATACCCATCAAAGCTATCCTTCAAATATGAAGGAGAAATAAAAACATTAACAGATACAGAAAAGATGAGGGAATTTATCATCAGAAAACCCCCACTCCAGGAATTACTAAAGGGTGTTCTCCAATCAGATACAAAGAACAACAACAAAAAAAAAAAACACAAAGCCACAAGTAAAAGCTCCAAGAAGAACACCATAAAACAAAATTTAAACTATGACAACAACAAAAACAAAGTGGGGGGGAGAGGATGGAGATTAACAGTAGCAAAGGACGATGGAGTGCAAAAGTACTCACAAAATAGTGCTCTACAATGAACAGAGTAGGAACGTTTTTCATTACTTAAAGGTAACCACCATTGAAAAAACCACCACAGAAGCACATGAGATAAAAAAGATAGCAACAGAGGAAAGATGTATGGAATACAACCAAATAAAAACAAAAGATAGAAAAACAAAAGAGAAGGATCAAACAAGACACAAAACAAACAGAAAGAAATCTATAAAATGGCAATAGGGAACTCACAAGTGTCAATAATTACACTAAATGTACACGGATTAAACTCAACAATAAAAAGGCATAGAGTACCAGAATCGATTAAAAAAGAAAATCCAACTGTATGCTACCTACAGGAAACTCATCTAAGTAACAAGGATAAAAACAAATTCAAAGTGAAAGGCTGGAAAACAATACTCCAGGCAAATAACATCCAAAAAAAAGCAGGCATAGCAATACTCATATCTGATAATGCTGACTACAAGACAGAAAAAGTACTCAGAGACAAAAATGGCCATTTCATGGCTAAGGGGACACTGAATCAAGAAGATATAACAATTCTTAATATATATGCACCAAACCAAGGAGCACCAAAATATATAAGACAGCTACTTATTGACCTTAAAACAAAAACTGACAAAAATACAATCATACTTGGAGACCTCAATACACCGCTGACAGCTCTAGATCGGTCATCCAAACAGAGAATCAACAAAGATATAGTGGCCTTAAACAAAACACTAGAGCACCTGGATATAATAGACATCTACAGGACACTTCATCCCAAAGTGACAGAGTATACTTTTTCTCCAGTGTACATGGATCATTCTCAAGAATTGACCATATATTGGGCCACAGAAACAACATCAGCAAATTCAGAAAAATCAAAGTTGTACCAAGCATATTTTCTGATCATAAAGCCTTGAAACTAGAATTCAACTGCAAAAAAGGGGAAAAAAATCCCACAAAAATGTGGAAACTAAACAACATACTTTTAAAAAATGAATGGGTCAAAGAAGAAATAAGTGCAAAGATCAAAAGATATATACAGACAAATGAAAATGACAATACGACATATCAGAATCTATGGGATGCAGCAAAAGCAGTGATAAGAGGGAAGTTCATATCACTTCAGACATATATGAACAAACAAGAGAGAGCCCAAGTGAACCACTTAACTTCACACCTTAAGAAACTAGAAAAAGAAGAACAAAGACAACCCAAAACCAGCCGAAGAAAGGAGATAATAAAAATCAGAGCAGAAATAAATGAAATAGAGAACAGAAACACTACAGAAAAAATTAATAGAACAAGGAGCTGGTTCTTTGAAAAGATCAAAAAAATTGACAAACCCTTGGCAAGACTTACCAAGGAAAAAAGAGAAAGAACTCATATAAACAAAATCCAAAATGAAAGAGGAGAAATCAACACGGACACCGTAGATATACAAAGAATTATTGTAAAATACTATGAAAAACTTTATGCCACTAAATTCAATAACCTAGAAGAAATGGATAAATTCCTAGAACAATACAACCTTCCTAGACTGAGTCAAGAAGAAGCAGAAAGCCTAAACAGGCCTATTAGTAGAGAAGAAATAGAAAAAACCATTAAAAACCTCCCCAAAAATAAAAGTCCAGGCCCAGACAGCTATACCAGCGAATTTTATCAAACATTCAAAGACGACTTGGTTCCTATTCTACTGAACGTCTTCCAAAAAATTGAAGAAGAAGCAACACTTCCAAACACATTTTATGAGGCCAACATAACCCTCATACCAAAACCAGGCAAGGATGGCACAAAAAAAGAAAACTACAGAACAATATCTCTAATGAATACAGATGCTAAAATACTAAACAAAATACTAGCAAATCAAATACAGCAACATATTAAAATGATAATACATCATGATCAAGTGGGATTCATCCCAGAATCTCAAGGATGGTTCAACATACGTAAAATGGTTAACGTAATACACCATATCAACAAAACAAAGAACAAAAACCACATGATCTTATCAATAGACGCAGAAAAGGCTTTCGATAAAATACAACACAATTTTATGTTTAAGACTCTCAACAAAATGGGTATAGAAGGAAAATATCTCAACATGATAAAGGCCATATATGATAAACCATCAGCTAACACCATATTAAATGGCACAAAACTGAAGACTTTCCCCCTTAAATCAGGAACAAGACAGGGTTGTCCACTCTCTCCACTCTTATTTAATGTGGTACTAGAGGTTCTAGCCAGAGCAATCAGACAAGACAAAGAAATAAAAGGCATTCATATCGGAAAAGAAGAAGTAAAGGTATCCCTTTTTGCAGATGATATGATCCTATACATCGAAAACCCCAAAGAATCCACAAAAAGACTACTAGAAACAATAAGCCAATACAGTAAGGTCACAGGATACAAAATTAACATACAGAAGTCAATAGCCTTTCTATATGCCAACAATGAAACAATTGAGAATGAACTCAAAAGAATAATCCCCTTCACAATTGCAACTTAAACAATAAAATACTTAGGAGTAAACATAACAAAGAATGTAAAGGACTTATATAATGAAAACTATAAACCATTGTTAAGGGAAATCGAAAAAGATATAATGA
Source organism: Saccopteryx leptura (assembly GCF_036850995.1). NCBI lineage: Eukaryota > Metazoa > Chordata > Mammalia > Chiroptera > Emballonuridae > Saccopteryx > Saccopteryx leptura. Next base: position 128,696,347 of record NC_089506.1, read on the forward strand.
GATGGAAGAATATTCCTTGTTCTTGGTTAGGAAGAATAAATATAATCAAGATGGCCATATTACCCAAAGCAATATACAAATTTAATGCAATTCCCATCAAAATTCCAATGAGATTTTTTAAAGAAATGGAGCAAAAAATTATCAGATTTCTATGGAACTATAAAAACCCCGAATAGCCAAAGCAATTCTAAAGAAAAAGAATGAAGTTGGGGGCATTACAATACCTGACTTCAAACTATATTATAGGGCCATGACAATCAAAACAGCATGGTATTGGCAGAAAAATAGACACTCAGACCAATGGAACAGAATAGAAAACCCAGAAATAAAACCACATATATATAGTCAAATAATTTTTGATAAAGGGGCCAAAAACACACAATGGAGAAAAGAAATCCTCTTCAATAAATGGTGCTGGGAAAACTGGAAAGCCACATGCAAAAGAATGAAACTGGACTACAGTGTATCCCCCTGTACTAAAATTAACTCAAAATGGATCAAAGATCTAAACATAAGACCTGAAACAATTAAGTACATAAAAGAAGACATAGGTACTAAACTCATGGACCTGGGTTTAAAAGAGCATTTTATGAATTTGACTCCAATGGCAAGAGAAGTGAAGGCAAAAATTAATGAATGGGACTACATCAGACTAAGAAGTTTTTGCTCAGCAAGAGAAACTGATAACAAAATAAACAGACAGCCAACTAAATGGGAAATGATATTTTCGAACAACAGCTCAGATAAGGGCCTAATATCCAAAATATACAAAGAACTCATAAAACTCAACAACAAACAAACAAACAATCCAATAAAAAAATGGGAAGAGGACACGAACAGACACTTCTCCCAGGAAGAAATACAAATGCCCAACAGATATATGAAAAGATGCTCATCTTCGTTAGTTATTAGAGAAATGCAAATCAAAACTGCAATGAGATACCACCTCACACCTGTTAGATTAGCTATTATTAACAAGACAGGTAATAGCAAATGTTGGAGAGGCTGTGGAGAAAAAGGAACCCTCATCCACTGTTGGTGGGAATGTAAAGTAGTACAACCATTATGGAAGAAAGTGTGGTGGTTCCTCAAAAAACTGAAAATAGAATTACCTTATGACCCAGCAATCCCTCTACTGGGTATATACCCCAAAAACTCAGAAACATTGATACGTAAAGACACATGCAGCCCCATGTTCATTGCAGCATTGTTCACAGTGGCCAGGACATGGAAACAACCAAAAAGCCCGTCAATAGATGACTGGATAAAGAAGATGTGGCACATATACATTATGGAATACTACTCAGCCATAAGAAATGATGACATTGGATCATTTACAGCAAAATGGTGGGATCTTGATAACATGATACGAAGCGAAATAAGTAAATCAGAAAAAACCAGGAACTGCATTATTCCATACGTAGGTGGGACATAAAAGTGAAACTAAGAGACATTGATAAGAGTGTGGTGGTTACGGGGGGATGGGGGAGAGGGAGAGGGAAAGGGGGAGGGGGAGGGCACAAAGAAAACTAGATAGAAGGTGACAGAGGACAATCTGACTTTGGGTGATGGGTATGGAACATAAGTGAACGACAACATAACCTGGAGTTGTTATCTTTGAATATATGTATCCTGATTTATTGATGTCGCCCCATTAAAAATAAAATTATTAAAAAAAATTATTAAAAAAAATTTACATTTCTGAGAGAATAAGTAAGAGCTTTGTAAACAGTTGCATATCTTGGCAAACCCCTTTCCCTTTCTTACTGAAAATCTTAACCATAGAGAGGAACTGGCATCATGATTTGAGACATAGAACAAGTATATTTTAATCTTATTTGAGACCATTGTCCCATGTGGATTATTTTTTCACTATAATCCTGTTGTCACTAAAATGTAAATATGGAAAATTCTATAAGCTTTTCAACCTTATTTTGCTGAGAAGGGCATTAAACAACATAGCACTTAATTTCTTATGATAGGCATGTCAACAATATGATTTCTCTTGTCTTTGTTTTAGCTGCTACAACAGAATACCATTCTTGATGACTCAAATAATAAACATTTATTTCTCATAGTTCTGAGAAGTCCAAGATCAAATCACCAGCAGATTGAGTGGCTGGGGAGGGCCCATTTCTTGGTGCATAGATGGCCACCTTCTCACTGTTTCCTCATAGAGTGGAAGGGGTAAGGAAGCTCTCTGGAGTCACTTGAAAGGGCACTAATCCTATTTATTAGAATAAAGGGCTCCTATATCATGACCTAATTTAATCACCTGTCAAAGGCCCCACCTTCAAATACCATCGGTTGGAGATTAGGTTTCTTTTTCTTTTTAATATTTTATTTTATTTTTTTAAGTTTTTAATTCATTTTGAGAGTGGGGGGGAAAGAAAGAGAGAAGGGGGGAGGAGCAGGAGGCATCAACCCCCATATGTGCCTTGACCGGGCAAGCCCAGGGTTTCTAACTGACGACCTCAGTGTTCCAGGTCAACGTTTTATCCACTGTGCCACCACAGGTCAGGCAGGGATTAGGTTTCAACATAAAATTTTTGGTGGAACACAAATACTAAGTCTATAGTACTTCCCTTTATAGTGCTTCTCATAGAATACCATGGTGACCTAAGTCTTCAATTTTAACAGATGTTAATTGATATTTGAGATGTAACTTTTTATTCCATAGTCCTAAAATTACCTTTTTTTCTATCTTCTTTCTTACCATCACCACTGTCATCCCCTGAATTTAGGTCCCATCATAATTTGCTTTGAGAACTAACCACAATCTCTAATGGGAACCCCCTTTCCAGCCTTGCTACCTTCCTAACTATTCCCCAGACTGAATGATGTTTCCTGAGTGTACTGATGTGCTCTTGTAATTCTTCTGTTTAAAGCTATTTATGGGCATTCTTTTTCTCATAGATTAAATAGTAACAACTCTTCAGAGTGGCATAATAGGCCCTGTATAGAAAATAGGTGAATGCAGACTTGTGATATTGTGATTTATAATAAGAAATACATATTTGGTCTTTGTCCCCTAAAAGCCTTGCGATTTCTTAAGTGATAAGAGTGATAAAGATGTCTTAATATTCATGCAGTCCCCTTTCAACACACCTGAGTTTATGTTAATGAGGTGACTTTCAGGGAGCTGGAGGAATGAGGGCTGGTAGCCAGAGCACCCAACCAGGAATACAGAACTGGAGCTTCAGTCTCATCTCCCTCCTCCATTCCACATCCCCACCCTTGGCCTCCAGGAGGGGAGAGGGGCTGGAGGTTGAACTAGTTGCCAATGGCCTATGTTTTCATCAGTCAAGCCTCTGTAATAAAGTCGCCATAAAAACCCAAATGGACAGGGTTCAGAGTCTCTGGGCTGGTGAGCACCTGTAGGTGCTGGGCGGGTGGCAGCCCCTCACCCCTTCCCACACACCTTGCTCGCCGCACCTCTTCTTCCTGGCTGTTCCTTTTATAATAAAATGGTAGATTTAGTAAGCTGTTTTCTTGAGTTCTGTGAGCCAGTACAGCAAATTAATTGAACCTGAGGGGATGTCGTAGGGACCTTTGATTTCCCGCCAGCCTGTCAGAAGCCGGGTGACAACCTGCACTTGCCACTGGCATCTGAAGTGAAGGAGGGGGCTGTCTTGTAGGACCGAGCTCTCAATTTGTGACATCTGTTGCTACCTATGAGTAGATGGTGTCAGAATGGAATTGAATTAATTCCTGGTGATGTGGAAAACAACACACAAACTAAATTCATCCCTAAAATATTTCTTTCATTTCAGTCAGGATTCAAAAAGAGAAAAAGAAACCACTCTAGATATTTTAAGCAGAAGGAAATTTAACATAGAAAATAGGCTGTTTATGAAAGTGTTGGAACAGCCTGTGACACAGCTAGGTTTCCAAGAATGCCATCACGACTGGCCTGCAGGAGCAGATACTACCTTTGTCAAAATCAAGAAATCAGAACACACTGCTAAGGCTAAGATCAAGGAATTAGGAAGCTGCTACCATCATCACAAGAACAAAGGCACCATTAAACTAGCAACTAATCAATGAAATGCTGCTGCAGAAAAGCTCCCTGACTTGAACAGAAAACAGCCAAGAGCATCAGGACGATAGCCTCTGGCTCAGCTCCACTTTCTAAATTTTGAGCGGTACAGGTGATTGGTGGAGTCTAATTCATACCCAAACCTCTGGTTGCAAGGGAATCTCAGAGAAGTATTCTTCAGATGTCCAGAAAGACAAATAGAATAGGAGGTAGGGATGGATGCTAAGTGCCCACTGACCTCACCCAACATACCTTTCTCTTGCCTTCCGTTATTACACAATATTCTGAATTCCCCCCTAACCTTGTAAGGCCTCATCTTCTGCCTGATCCTTACATCTTGTTGTTACTCAAGACTCAGACTTACCCTTTTCTCATTCTATATTCTCTTTCTGGGCAAATTTAGACACTCAGTAGGTAAGGATTCTAAAATCATTCTCTCCAGCCAGGTCTTTTTCACATGTTACCCATATTTCTCACTACCTACTAGATTTCTGCCTAGATATGTCACAGACATCCCAAGCTGAACATATAACCAAAACCAAATTGATCATTTCCCTCTTCAAACCTGCTCTGTCTCCTGACCTTAGTAAATAGTGATATAATCTGTTTTATTTCATAAGCAAGAAACCTGGGAGTTATCCTGGACTCTGCTTTCTCCTTACCTCTCATGTCTAATTAATTCTCAAGTCTTGAGAATTGTATATATTAAATTAAAAATCTCTCATACCCACCCATTTCTATTATCATCTCCAACCTGAACTCCAACTGATTTCCTGGTCTCCAGTCTTGTCTTCCTTTGACCTGTGTCCCATATTGTATCCAGCAAGCTTTGTCAAAAACATACATCTGATTTCTTAAAACCCCATGGCTCTGTAAACCTCTAGGAAGGAGTCCAGAGCCATTAATACAGCTTCTAAGGATTCAAGGCTAATATTCAGCTTGTATTTACCTGTATAGCTAGTTATACTGGCTGTTTAGTTATTGAAATTCTCCCATACATTGGAACTATCTCCCTTATCATCTCACTATCTATCAAATAGTTAATGCCAAATCTGTTCTGATTGGTTGATGCTTATGCCAATCAGTTTTCCCAAAATTAGAGACTACTGGGCACTGCATGGCTTCTACCATGAGAGGGTTGGCTCCTGCCTGTGTCTTGGTGCTTCCGTCCTTGAAATCGTAGGTGAGTGTTGCTTGGAGATTATCCTGGTATTCCTTAGCACACCACTGGATGTGCCCAAGCTCTAGCCCTTGTCCTGGCAAAGTCTCCTACCAGAGTATTCCCAGGCTTTGTGGTAGGGGTGATGAACATACTGGAAGTCCAGGACCCTCTGAGGTTGTGGCCAACTCTGACAGGCCAGTGCTCCCTCAGAGTCACCTGACCACAAGCAGGAACTCTAACCTCTGCTGGACTTCGGTTCCCGGGTACAGGGTCAAAAGGGGGAGAAAAGACAGGCAGATAGTAAAAGGTCCTGGTCAGGAGCAGGCTTCCTCAAGAATGGTGGACACCCCTCAGAAACATAGGCACCCACAAGGGTATGGTGAGAGCAGTGCGAAATTCAACTCTGTGGAATTCCTCCTCTGTTTATTGGAAGCGCTTGGTTAGATATCACCCCATACCCATCTGTCTCAGGCATTTAAAATATTAATTTTAGCCTGACCAGGTGGTGGCACAATGAATCAGCCCAGGACGCAGAGGACCCAGGTTTGAAACTCCGAGGTTGCTGGCTTGAGCACAGGCTCATCCAGCTTGAGCACAGCTTACGAGCTTGAACGTGGGGTCACTGGCTTAAGCATGAGATCATAGACATGACCCTATGGTCGCTGGCTTGAGCCCAAGGTTGTTGGCTTGAGCAAGGGGTCACTCACTCTGCTATAGCTCCCTGGTCAAAGCACATATGAGAAAGCAATTAATGAACAACTAAGGTGCCACAACAAAGAATTGATGCTTCTCATCTCTCTCCCTTCCTGTCTGTCTGTCCCTATCTGTCCCTCTGTTTCTCTCTTTTTAAAAATAAATAAGTAAAATATTAATTTATTACTAAATGTGAGAGCTAATGGGCATAAAGTGTCAGCTCTGTTCTACTCTAAATGTACATTAATTCAGTTGAGGACTATAGATATGTTAATCATTTTATGGGTGAATAAACTGAAGTCCAGAGAGGCTATCTACAACCTAAGTGGCTGAGCCAGGATTCTATACTTGCAGCTCAGGACTTAACTGCCAACTGGAGCCTCTCATCTAGCCTGAAAGATTAAGTCAGACTGAAGTATGTTTTTCCAGTATATAATTCTCATGATTCAGTCAATATAGAGGTTTTTTTTTAAGTGAGAAAAGGGGAGATACAGAGACAGACTCCCGCATGCACCCTAGCTGGGATCCACATGGCAATCCCCATCTGGGGCTGATGCTCTGCCCATCTGGGGCCATGCTCGCAACTGAGCTATTTTTAGTGCCTGAGGCTGAGGCTTGATGGGGCTATCCTCAGCACCTGGGACCAAGAAGATCAAATCAATCAAGCCATAGCTGCAGGAGGGGGAGAGACAAAGAGAATGAGAGAGAAGGGAGGGGGGAAGAAGCAGGTGGTTGCCTCTCCTGTGTGTCCTAATCAGGAATAGAACCTGGGACTTCCACACACCAGGTCAACAGTCTACCACTGAGCCAACTGGCCAGGGCCTATATAGAGATATTGAATAGATAAAAATCTAAAACAGTTATTATACAGGCTAAGAAATTTTGTTAACATAATTGTCATTGTTCAGCAGATGCTAGGAAAAAAATTCAGCATCTTGAAAAATATCACTGAAGTTAAGTGAATTCTCCTCTTACTGAGTCTACATATTACTTTATGTCCTGCAATTTAATGGGAAAATCTTTAGAAATGTTTCATTGTGACTCAGGGACATGATTTATCCAACAGCAGGTACATCAAACAAAGAAATCACATATATGAGCAACTGGTATTATTGCTTAAATCTCTTAGTAAGCAAAAGATTGAATAATGCCTATAAATTTAGCATATTTAGAGAATAAGTGGAATACATTTAAATTTAGGTGCTTATATAATTATTTACCAATTTATATTCATGTCTCTGTTGTTAAATATTGTTCTCTCATTCCTGCAAGGCCTGCAGAGACTATCTCTCCCCCAACCCCGGCCAGGTCTTCCTTTGCTACTCTTCCTCTCACGCAGTGCTCCAGCCATTTGGGAAGCTTCCGCTCTGGTTCCTCACCTCTTCTTGGAACATATTTTTCCTTACAACCTCAGTACTGACCAACAGCTCAAGAATCACTTCCTCCGGGAGACTTTCCCTGCCCTCTGGAATAAAGTCCTTGACTATACATCAGCAGAAACCTCTGGTCTTCCCCCAGCAAAACCTCATGAACTATTACTGTGACCCCTTTATCCTGGCCTGCCTGGTGAGCCAGGCTATAAGCCCAATGAAGGCTGAGCGACCCTAGTCCCACTCCCTGCTGCATCTCCAGGGTCTAGCACATGGCCTTGAACTTGAGCTATTCAAACAGCTATTTGTTGAACAAATGAACATCTGTGTATGATCCCTGAAAGCATTTTGTATTCACCTTTAAGTTAATAGAGTATATAGATTTTGTTTTTAAATTGACTATTAAAAGTTTACAGAAAGTTAAATTCAAATGATTTTCTAAGGGAGTTAAAATTGGGATTGGAACTCAAGGTTCTTGACTGTGAGAAGTTTTTCTCTGTGGGCTGTTGTTTAAGTAAAAAGGACTTCTCATTGTTACAAGAGTTTTCCTTTGTTGTCCAGGGTTCCTGCTCTCCTGCCTCTACCCACAACTCACCATCTTCAGAATCTTTACATTTGAGCCTGGGCAGCCCCTCATGGCGGTCTGATGTGAGTAGTCTTGTTCACAGACCTTCGCCTGGTAGTTTTTTCCTTTTTAAAAAACACACAAATGTTCTCTTTGGTTAATCTGTGGTTAAAATATTCTTGAACATTTCAGACCTCAGCTTCTTGGTGATCTCATAAATTTTCCACAGACTGTGTGTCATTTACAACCTAAGGATGTGGAAGGAAACTCAACTTTAAAATGCACTTCCCAGTAGTTTCAGCCTGAAAGGTGATATGTCTGTTTTTCTAACATCACAATGTCACTGGAATATGCATTGGCAAAATTTCTAGACCAGATTTCTGGGGAACTGGATCACTTGTCTGAGACACAGTTAAATTAAATACACTAAAATCCCAACAAGCCTTTTGGCTCCTCTACTTCAGCTACACAGATGACTGCTTTGGAGCCCAGGTCCTGGGAGGAGAGTATTGTCTAACTGCTACTAGAAGTGCCCTCCTAACGATGTCATTAACCCTTTGAGTAGTGAGTTCTTTTCATGCTCACTGACCCTTGGGAGTGAGTTTTTTAATTTTTCTTTTTTTCCCCAGAAAATGAAATTATTTATAGTTCCAGTTACAATTTTATTAACTTAAAATCATGTTTGTTTGATAACCAATTTATGAAAACAAGAACATACATTTGCCTTTTTTTTAATGTTGCCTTACACATTTTTAAAATAAAAAATTTTATCATCTCATGCAATTCTCGTGTACCTCCCGTAAATAATGAAGTTATTGTTATCAGCAGAATCTCAAATATGTACTCGTATATGATTATATTCTTAGGATAATTTATAAGTATTTTTATTTATTCCTTACATTTAAAAAATTTTCAAACTGTGGTATTCCTCAAAACATGGATATAGACAAAGTGGTTTGTTAAATTCAATACACATCAGCCTTGTGTCCCTCCATTTACGACCCTTCTTGTAGTGTGCTGACATACGAAGCATTTTCGTTGTGGTTTATCCTTTGAGGCTGTTGCAGGGTCTGGCTTTGGGAAGTGATGCCCTGAAAGACGAAGGCTGTCTCCTCCTGATGATGGTCAGCCTCCTCTGGGTTATTTCCTTTCTAGCTCAAAGTTTAAAGACATACATGTAGGATCGTACCTGGATGGCCAGAAGGCACGAGGACGTACATGAACATATGTACTACTCAAAGGGTTAAGAATATCATAAATGCTATAAGCGGTCTGACCATTGGTTCATATAGCTCAACATTCATTCATTCATTCATTCATTCAACACACATTTCTGTCCTAGAGGCTATGGGCCAGACTCTGTGTTAAGCCCACATGAATCAGACACAATCTCTATGCAATTGGGCAGACAATTACAGTGCTCTGATGAAGGTATTTCACTGGTAAAAGGATTGAATACCCTTGCCCTAGAGAAATTGGGGCAATGAGTGTTTGTCTTCCTTGAAGAGTCTCTTGGGTCTTGAAGAATAGAGGTAGTTCACCTTTCCTAGAAGACATTGGTAAGAGAACCTCAAGGCAACAGTGTAACAATGGCATAGTGTAGAGAAAGAGCACTCTATGTTCCAGAAACTTTTAGGAACTTGATGTGCTTAGAACACAGGTGTCTCTATTAGGGGCACCAGGAACACATCTATGTGAACCTGGTGATTTGGTCTTCATATGGTGACCTTAACAACCATTATGTCTAATATTCAGGAAGTTACCTGGCCTCCTTTTGGACCCATTTTTAAATTTTCGTCTTGAACACCTTATTGGTGTAATGAGTTCCACTTACATGCTGTAGGCTGTATAAAAATGTACTTCCTTTTATCTGTCCTAAAATACTCCCTTAAGTGATCACCAGCAGGGTCAGTTTTTCCTCTTTTTATAATTATAGCATTTTGGTACTCCTATCTAATCCCCAGGCATCACATAGATAGAATGGATTTGAGAGGCACCATTGAAATCCAGACTGGGGTAACTGTGTCCACCTCAAAGCCGAATTCCATCCCCTTTTAACTTCCACCTCACACCCACAGGCTACATGTTGCTTTTGTGTAACACTTTCCCTCTTTGATGACCTCCCTCAAAGTTAATGTTATTCTTTTGTTTTTAAAATAAAACCAGAAAATCAATTCATTAATATGCTATGAGAACTGCATCTTCTAAGTGACTCATGGTGGCCAGAGCAGGACATTCTCCCTATGCAGCCAGAAAGAATGTGAGCGTGGACTCTTGGTTAGAAGGATCTAGATGTTGAGTGGCACCAGGTACTGAGCCTGTGGTGTCCACCTCCATAATAAGGACACACTTGGCACCTGGGCTAGACCAGCCGGGTCTGAGGCTTGTCTTGATTCACCTCAGTCAGGCCTGAGATGAGCCCAGCCAAGGTGACATTCTAGAAAGTCACCTGCTTCTGATACCATAAAGCTAAAAATGTTGTGGGAAGGGAAAGTCCTTAAAGGTGTAATAAAAAAAATAAAATAAAAAAAAAATGGCCCTGGCCGGTTGGCTCAGCGGTAGAGCGTCGGCCTAGCGTGCGGAGGACCCGGGGTCGATTCCCGGCCAGGGCACACAGGAGAAGCGCCCATTTGCTTCTCCACCCCTCCGCCGCGCTTTCCTCTCTGTCTCTCTCTTCCCCTCCCGCAGCCAAGGCTCCATTGGAGCAGAGATGGCCCGGGTGCTGGGGATGGCTCTGTGGCCTCTGCCTCAGGTGCTGGAGTGGCTCTGGTCGCAACATGGCGACGCCCAGGATGGGCAGAGCATCGCCCCCTGGTGGGCAGAGCATCACCCCATGGTGGGCGTGCCGGGTGGATCCCGGTCGGGCGCATGCGGGAGTCTGTCTGACTGTCTCTCCCTGTTTCCAGCTTCAGAAAAATAGAAAAAAGAAAAAAAATAAAAAAATAAAAAAATAAAATAAAAAAAAAGGTGTAATAAAAGGTAGCTTTGTAAACAATTTCCCTTATGCCCTGGAATCCTTGTGATTCTGTCCTGAAACAGAATGCTATTAGGCAGAGCCATTCTGGAATTTTTTTTGTGGTTTTTATTTTTTTTGTATTTTTCCAAAGTTAGAAGCAGAGAGGCAGTCAGACAGACTCATGCATGAGCCTGACTGAGATCCATCTGGCATGCCCACCAGGGGGTGATGCTCTGCCCATCTGGGGCATTGCTCTGTTGCAATGGGAGCCATTCTAGTGCCTGAGGCGGAGGCCATGGAGCCATCCTCAGCGCCCGGGCCAACTTTGCTCCCATGGAGCCTTGGCTGCAGAAGGGGAAGAGAGAGATAGAGAGGAAGGAGAGGGGGAAGGTGGAGAAGCAGATGGGCGCCTCTCTTGTGTGCCCTCGCTGGGAATCAAACCCAGGACTTCCACACACTAGGCTGATGCTGTACCACTGAGCCAACCAGCCAGGGCCCCATTCTGGAATTGTTAAAGAAAGGACAGCATTCTAGTCTTGAACAACCCTGGACAAACTGTTAGTTTCTCACATTTGACTTTTCCTGCTCCATGGTTCTGTCCAGGGCCATTTCCCCTGGGTTTCCCCTTGCTTCTTGGCTCACCTCACCTCAGCCTTCTCACTCTCCCTGGGCAATGTCCTCTGCTCTCACAGCAGTCAGCAGAATGGGGACTGGATAAATAGCACAAATGCAAGTCTGACCTCAAGTGAAGGAGAGAGGGGAGGAAGGGCAGGTGGGAGCATCTTAGACCACCCAGAAATGTAAGGAAGTTTGACAAGACTGCAGGGTGTCCTGGAGCCAAGCTGCCATCAGAAGAGTTCTGGCCTCCAAGAGACAGGCTGCCATGCTCAGTTCTGGTCAGGAGTGCCTGTGGAATGCATGGTTTCTGCACATGGTGGTAGAGTTCAGAGTGCAGCAGTGAGTCTTGGCAGCTAAGATCCCTGAACTTGGAGGTCTGCGAGGCCTATGGTCACAGCTGCCACACCTAGAGTCTTCTCACTTCATCCCCACAAGGCCAGCTTAGACTCATCCTTCAAATCTTAGTTTAAACATCATGTGCTCAGGAAAGCTGCCCCAAATCTTGGAATTGACTACGTTTCCCTTCTTTCTGCTCCCATAACACGTAACTCTAAGTTCTGGTTCAATTCATTGGGAACAATTTTTTTCCTGTTGCATGAGGTTTTAGAACTGTTTCTATATATTTCTGCATCGCTGATTCCAAATCTGAAATCCATTTTTTGGTACATGCTCCAGTTTTTATGCAATTTTAATTTATTTTTGTTACAGTTAATGGCATGCATTGGTTTTTCAGTTGGATTTAAAGGGCAATGGCTCTTGGATTGAACATAACCACAAGGCAATTAATGTTTTACAAACATCACTTTTACATAATTGTAGTTGTTTTTAAATGTAAAAAATTATTATCTGATAAAAAAAACCACCCTCTTATTTTGTTTTAAGATTGAATCATGGCTTCTTCAAATAGGCGTAAATGTAAGAATAGTCCTGACACCTTCTGTTATATATGTGGCTGTTACACACTTCAACGTCAAAGGCGCAATATTTCATCATTTGTGACACGTGCATATATTGCCTATTTTCAGCAGTTCCAATTGGTTATTCAACTTATCTGTGAGAAGATTATAATGACATAAAAATTGTCCTTGACTTTCTGAAGTATGAGGAGCATAACTGGATCATTTGTGTGTGGATCTTAAAATGGTAAATTTCCTGCTAGGACAACAGAGAGGTTTCACGAAGTATCCTTGCTTTCTGTGTTTGTGGAACAGCCAAGCTCAGGAGAAACGCTGGACACAGAAAGAGTGGCCGAAACGTGAATCTCTGGAAGTATGGATGCAAAATATTGTGAATGAACCTGTAGTTAATCGAGACAGGATCATTTTTCCCCACTTCACATCAAACTTGGCTTAATGAAGCAGTTTGTTCAGGCTTTGAATAGAGAAAGTGAATGCTTTCAACATATTATTTCTGCTTTTCCTGCCTTGTCTTTCGAGAAGATAAAAGCAGGTGTATTCGATGGACCTCAAATTCAAACCCTTATACGTGATGAAGAATTTGCCATGAAGGTGAATAAGGAGGAGAAAGCTGCATGACAGTCTTTTGTGGCAGTTACAAAGAACTGCCTTGGCAACAAAAAAGCAGAAAACTATGAACTTCTGGTTCAAAGGGTGCTGTTGGCTTTCCGCGACATTGGATGTAACATGAGAGTTAAGATTCACTTCCTGAACAGTCACCTTGATAGTTTCCTGAAAATCTTGGAGCTGTTAGTGATGAGCAGACTACTGCTGGAGCATCAAATGAGATTGTCTTCAACAAGTACACAAACACAAGAGCTACAAACGCACATTTTTGCCTGGATAGAATTTAAATAAGTTTTGTGCAAAGTTTATGATTAAAATAAGTGTTTTAATATGTTCTATTTCGAAACTGTAGACAAATTCTGATGCAATCATATCTTTTAGTGCAGGGGTCGGGAACCTTTTTAGCCGAGAGAGCCATGAACGCCACATATTTTTAAATGTAATTCTGTGAGAGCCATACAATGACCTGTGTACATTATGCATTATCCAATAAAAATTTGGTGTTGTCCCGGAGGACAGCTGTGATTGGCTCCAGCTACCCACAACCATGAACATGAGCGGTAGGAAATGAATGGATTGTAATACATGAGAATGTTTTATATTTTTAACATTATTATTTTTTTATTAAAGATTTGTCTGTGAGCCAGATGCAGCCATCAAAAGAGCCACATCGGGCTCGTGAGACATAGGTTCCCAACCCCTGTTTTAGTGTATTTACTGCATTATATAAATTATTATATTTTCACAAAGATGATGTCCAAGAAGACATTCTACTTCCTTATGTTAAACTAAATGTTGAAAATTTTACAATAAGATGAAAACCTAAAATCTTGAATTGCAAAAAAACTGTAGCTTACAGAGAAAAACTAATGTCAGATTTGGGATCAGCACACTCGAGTTAGGTAAGAACAAGTGTTTTTGTGGATGCAACAAATCTTTGTTTCCAGTGTTATCTGAATCTCCAGGTGCACTCTGAACTTCAAAAGGGCTCGAACTGTGTCTATATTGTTCTTCACTGAATCTACAGTACCTGGGAGGACCTGGATCCTCAAAGACATTCAATAAATATTTCCAGACATAATAAATGGCCAGTCACTGGGCAAGTGAGATAACTCAGATTGTGTGACAATCTTCGTTTCACAGAATATGCTGCTTCTGAAATTGTTCTTGGTACAAGTTTCACCTTTATGGGGTATTTGCAATGTTCATGCAGAGTTTTAGAACAATTTTAAAAACTTTTTGAGGAAAACATTTTGAGTTAGAGCTATGTTCCTGAGTCACAGTGGCTGTTTTCCTAACTCTACCTCAGAATACAGTCTGGAGCAAGACAGATGGAGACACAGGATCCAGTGCTAACTTATCCTGGTCCTGCTTTGATCATTATGTTTCTTTTCTGGAGACCTGAGTTCATACTGCATTTTCTCCTCGGGTTAAGAGCCCTAGCAGACACACTAGCTGTGGGAATGTGTTGGCTCATTCTGACGCCAGCCCAAACCTGGACTGTATTACTATTACTGTTGTTTATGGACTACACATTCCAGAGGGCAGGGAAGCTGGGGCAAGTGAGTGAAGGGAGGATGTGGATGGGGACATCACGGCAACCCAAGGTGTTTTCCTGGAAGGTAGACCCCTTGAAAAATATCACAGGGGTTCAGAGAAGACACATTTGCCTAAAAGCAGATGAGAACTGCCTAACGAGTGAGAAGAGAGGTACAAACAGTGGAGACCCAGGCACACGATTTTGCTTCAGGTGTAAATACGGGTCTCTGAGGTTATTAGACTCTGAAATGGTCACTTAGTTCCAGCAAATACTATTCACTGGGAAAAATATGGGCAGTTTTGTGGTTTGAAGTGGCACTTCCTGACAGAGAAATCTGTCAATCCATTTAAGATGCTCAGAACTGTGTCCCCTCAAGATGTCCAAAGTGCCTCAGCCAAGTTGGCCACGGCCCTAGGAAACATTACATGCTGCTGAGAACCATGTGTGTTGGCAGAGGCACCGCTCCTGCTGTGTGCATAGACCAGGCCAACCTCATCCCACCAGGGACAGCCCACTGGGTCCCCTCTTGGCTCCCAGAGTGCCCATTGGAAGCACCTATAAACAAGAGGACCTTCCTGGGCCCCTGAAGTTGCACAGCATGCTTGGAATGAATATCGGCATTGGAGAACCCAGCGAGATCTGGCTTCAAGCCGTGACTTCACCAAGTCAGCACTGTGACCTCAGGCTGTTTCCTTAAATGACTTTTTCTATAAAATGGAACTATAGCAGCCTTTCTCACAGGTTTGGTACAAGGGTTTCAGATAATGTATGTAATTATCTAAATGTATTATGCATATTAATGTATGTATTTGGCACACAGTAAGTGTTCAATAAATGGGAACTATTGTTATTTAACTCAGTGGGGAGTGCAAAACAGACCTGGGCTTGGCCCAAGCTTTTATCATTTATGAACTGTCTGATCTTGGGCAGGTTCCTGAGCCCCTCTGAGCTTGTTTCCTTATTTGTAAATTGGGAAAAATACTACTTACCCTTCCATAGTGTTGTAAGAATTAATTTAAGAAAGATGCCTAGTTCGGTTCCTGGCACATAATAGTACTCAATAAAAGTTTTCTGTTGGGATTATTTGTAGATCAAAGTAGGAATGAAAATTCTTGATGTTGGTTTGTACAGAACAAGTATGTATAATCATAACAGTCCAATTTGAATTGTTCTGTGGGAAATAAATTGCCTTTTAAAGTAGGCTGCCTTACTTCCTCAGGTTAGACTGATTCTGTCCTGTGGGCAGCAGAGGCTGGGGACTGGCCCAGTGCCGGGGGTCAGGCCTTCCCCCCACACCCCCTCTGACAGGGGATCCTGCATCTGTGTGTTCTCCAGGAGACATTTTCTCCTCCAGCGTCAGGTCCCCTGAGGAGAGCTACAGCAATAGGTCACCATTATTTAAACTGCCACAGAATTTTCAGACCATGAGACTCTTGTCTCTCCCCAGTCTGGGCTGGCCTGTCCCCAAGAAGAAAGGAAGCCAGGAGGTGGAGGAGGTTATAAAACCCTTTTATATCCATCCTGGCTTTAATTGATTTCACAGCAGGGGAAGAAAAGTGAGAATCTTTCCACATAACCTTTGAGGCAGGAGTTCTGTGGTCAGGAAGCTCATCTGGGTGAGCTGGAGTTCGTCTGTGTGTTCTTAGCCTCTTCCCCACAGCCAGCTCCCATCAGCCCCTGAGGGTCCTCTGGGTAACCCCTTTAGACACAGGCTTGGAAAGAGGGGTGGTCCTGCCTCTGCCCTGGGCTGCCTTGGTCTCCAAATGGTCCCAACTGCACCCCTCAGAGGTGCAGCCCACACTTTCCCTCGGAGGTGCTAGCTGGGGCTTCCCAGTGTCTTAGATCTAGATACCCTTGGCTCAAACCCTGAGGAAGCTCAACATCCCCTTGGGAACTTTCACATTTGGTCTCTCAAATTTTCTGCACCTTGTAGCAGGACTCCCCCCCCCCCCCAATTGAATGTGTAGTGTCTTTTCTCAGGATTTGGTGGTTGTAAAGAATACCCCCATAACACTACAGAGAAAACAACAAACATGAGCATCTTTGAATTTTCAGTTCATAGAAGACTGTTCAGCCACCTAGCCATGGATATGGTATTTGTATGTATTTGTTAAGTATTTTTTAATATAAATTCTGCCTCTAGAGAAGGAACTAACGGAAGAACAAACTGATGGAGATACTTTGTCTATCTTTTTAACCTTTCAAATTTTGCCCAATTTACATGTGTAACAACTATTAAGTGCCTGTATGTATGAATCACTCACATACACCACATTCCATTTATATGTAACATGAGCACCATGTCTGTTGCATTGTCTCCCTGCTCTGTCTCAAATGCTCCAGCCCCTTCTCTCTGCAGAGCCAGTCCTCCAAGGACTAATTTCAAAAGTGTTCTTTACCCAACTCCTCAAGTGTAGGCAGTTCTATCCTCTCAGAACCCCGACAATCTCCAGCCTTGGTAGGGGTGGGGCCAACTCACTAACTGTCTCATAGTGTGACTATTTCCTGTGGACAGCATTCATCTCTGGTCAGCTTCATAAGGGTAGAGACTGGCCATTGCTTGGTTTCTTTGGATCCTTCATAACATATAGCTGAATGAATGAATGAGAGACAAAGGTAAAACTTGACAATTCTGCAGGAAAAGGGCATGACTAAAACAAGATTCCCGTTGGAAACAGTATCAAGGACCTGGTACAAGCTCTGGCTGCTCCCTGAAATCGCTGGGATGATGAAAATTAGAAGCTGCATGTCATTGGGTCATTAGCTGTCTCTCTTCTGCAGCAATGAGAACAGCAGGGGCTTTTCCGGGAAATGCATTTTGGATGAACACCCTGATATGGGAACATGGAACTCTGTGGACAATTTGTGGACCAGGTGTCTGAAACTAAGACTTTAACAACTAACTACTTTAAAAAATTTTAAATGATGATGGAATTAAGCCTGCTAATCAGCTGATTTTATGATGGGGAGATTACCCAGGAGTAATCACCGTGGATTACATAAATCCACAGTGCCAGCTTTGAAGATGGAGGAAGGGGCCGAGAGTCAAGGAATGTAAGTGGCCTTAGAAGTGAAGAAAAGAGCTGTATTGCCTCCAGGAAGGAGCACAGCCCTGCCAATGCCTTGATTTTAGCTTTGTGGGAACCACGTCATACTTCTGACCTAGAGTACTATAAGATTATAAATTTGTGTCATTTTAAGACCAATGTTATTTAGGCCATAAATGGCTTATTATGGCTGCAAATAGGAAACCAATCTATGAGGGACACCAATAATTCAGTCTAAATCCCTACTTCAGGAAAATTCTTCTCTAATTCTTCACCATTTAGCACCTCACTGTGTAGCTGCTGTACTCCAGATTTATGATGCTTTCACCATTTGTTCCAAGAACAACTTGCTTTACTTTGGTGTAAACAGAGAATTTATCCTGATTATGTCCTTGAAAACAAGAGAATCTGTTCCACAATTAAAGTGCCCATCTCTAGAAACCCAAATGGCAGTTCTCCTTTACAACAATCCCCAAATGACAGTTCCTTTACTAAAATAGTAGCGACTTTGAGTTCATATTCTCGAAGTGCCCTGATACATAAATCAGATTATCTCTCCAAGTCATCTTCCCTCCATTCCCAGTGCTGTCTGTGAGGGTCAGGCTGCTCTATCTCTTGCTAAAAGACTGGAGACAGAATTGCCCCACCCCATTCCATTCTCCAACACTTCAGTTGGAAAGGTATTTTCTATAGTTTGACTATCCTTCTGTTTATAAACATTCAATGGCTCCCCATTGCTCTCAGGATAAAGCACAAAACACTTACACAGCCTCTAAGGCCCTGAATGACCAGCCCCCGCCCACATTTCTAGCCTCATTTGCAACACACATAGCGCCAGCACCAGAGTGGTCCTATCACATGTGTGGACACAGAGCAGCAGAGTGCTGAGCTGTGGAATAGGCTGTGCAAAACAGACCCCCAGAGTTTTGTGGAATCATGTCCATAAGGCATGGCTGCATCTGTTATAGGTTGAATTGTGTGCTCCCCAATTTTTATGTTGACGTCCTAACCTCTCGTACCCCAGAACGCAACTTTATTTGGAAAGAGAGTTGTTGCAGATGTAATTAGTTAAGATGAGCTCATACTGGAGGAGGGTGGACCCCGAATCCAACATGACTGGCACTCTTATAATAAGGGGACGTGAACATGCACACAGAGAGCACGCCCTGAGAAGACTGGAGTGACGCTGCTACAAGCCAGGGAACTGCCGGAAGCTGGGAGCCCGGGCTGGGACCCGGCTGGGACAGACTCTCCTCAAGGGCCTTCAGAGGAAGTGTGCCCCTGCTGACAAGTGGATTTTGGACTTCTAACCTCTTGAACTGTGAAGCAATAAATTTCTGTTGTCCTAAGCCACCCACTTGGTATTTTATTTCGGCAGCTAATAAACAAGGAAACTGACACAGTGGCCCCACTAGTTTCACATCACTTCAGTTCTCCAGCATTTGCCACTGGTCCACATAGCTTTCTGTGCAGAAACGTGTATGCAAAGCAGAGGGTGTGAGAGGAGAGACGCTTGCTTGCATTTCCAGAGGTCCACAAAGTCTGTTACAATGAGAAATGAGTGCCCCAGGCCCTGCAAACTCTCTAACACTGCTTCCCAGCTTCATGGAAACCAGTTGCTAACAAGAATTCACGAAGGCAAAGACTAGTCAGTTTGCCCTCAATGGATTTGGTTCTGTTCTCTTCTCCTTAGAGATAATGAGTCCTCAATAACAACTCTGTATTCTCAAAACAGTAAATGTTGCTGTGAGAACAAAGCATGGAGTTAATCTCTTTCCTTTACTCCTCTTTTCTGCTTTCACGCAGCCTACCCTAATCCTTGTGTTCTCTGAATTTAAATGAAAATGGACTTGGCCCCTCAGTCCCAGTTAAAGACAGGAGGAGCCAGCTTGGCATGTCTGTGTTCTAAAAACTGCCCTGAGCAAAATTTATACGTGAGAAAAAACTCTGCTGGGGGAATGGTGAACACAACTAGTCACTGCCTTTCTCCAGCCAGGGGGCAGTTCTCAGGCAAATCCCATCATACCCTGGGAAGAAGAAGACAAGTTGGGCAAAATGGCTCTGGTTTGGGTGGGTGAGAACAGAACAAGAGGTCAATTTGCTCATCCCTGAAGGGCACCTCTAGGTGGAAACACACCCATAGGTGAGGCTGGTGAGGTGAAAGCCAGGCTGGGGGGGGAAAGATGAGAGGGACTAAGGAGGAGAAGAAAATAGTAGAGAGAAGAAATAAAAGTCATAAGGGATAGACTGATAAGAAAGAGGTGTTAGGGCTGACACAGGGAAAGAGAGTCCTGGCTGCCTGACTAGTAACCTGTGGTCAGGCCTTGGAGACCGTCCATGGGCTCCGCAGTCCAGTCCTTGTCAGTGTGGCCAGACAGAGATGGGCAAGGCTGACTTTCATGTGGAAGGACCAGGTAGTGCCATGCAAGAGTTTCAGGAAAAGCCAACCTACCTCCCAAATGTCTTCGCCAAAAGCCTGCTGTTTGCCTCAACTTTCTTTGCCATTTGTCCCTATGGATTCAATCTTTGTCTTGTAGCAAATAGTTAAAGCTAAGACTTCTTGAATGTTTACATGTTCCAAGCACTGTTCTAAGTTGCTCATGTATTAACTAAATTGATTTGCACAACAAGCTTTGTGAGGTAGGTGCCTTTATCATCACCGTCGTCACATTTCAGATGAGGAAACTAAGGCACAAATGGTGGAGTAGCTCACCCAAGGCCATCAAGCTGGCAAGTGGTAGAGCCAGAATTTGAACCCAGTCTAGCTGGTCCCAAAGTCCACATTGTTCCCACTGTATTATGCTAATTCCCCAAATGAAAACCAGTACATCAGGAAATTTACCACCATGGTATCCAAAGCCATGTATTGCTCCCTAATTGGGGTTTTGTAGGATGAGAGGCTGTTTTGAAGATAATTAATGAGAAACATTTGGAACCTTGGCCTCTGAGTGTCTTTCTGCTGTCCTCCAGCTGGGTTCACTAACAGTTACTGTTCACACTCTCATGCCTCCCCACCCCACACATACCCTGAGGTGTGACTAAAAAGCAGCACAGGAGATTCCACAAATTATAAAATTTAGTCTCATTCATGTGCAATAATGTATCCGGGCAGCTCAGCTGGCTGGCAAAGCTGTTACATCAGGTACCATTACTTAATTTTTGGAAACCAAATTACAGCACTGGGTGATAGAAAAAGAAATGCTTGTCATTTGAGTTTACTGACACTTTTCTCTCAGGAAAGATATCAACTAAGCTTCTAAAAATAGTAAGATTACATAATAGCATTATTACCAAAAACAATAACAACTATTACAAAAAATAGTTCTCTTGGGTAACTTTTTTTTAATTTTTTTATTGATTTTAATTTATTGTGTTTACATAGATTCAAGTGTCCCACTGAACATATCCCCCCACCCCCGTGTTCCCCTCAACATCCCCCTTGCCCCCCTCTCCCCCCTTCCTTCCAGGATTTGCTTTCCTGCTCTCTATAATGCTGTGTTATGTATATACAATTTCACCACTTTCTTCCCCTTCTCTGATCCCATCCTCTCATCCCCTTTCCCTCTGTCTGCTTTCCCTCTGGACCCTTTGATTCCGCCTCTACCTCAATTCCATTCCTCAGTTCATAGAATACTAGATATATTACCATCATTTCACAGCAAAACTCAAACCAATCAGAAAAAATCCCCACGTCCCAGGAAAGAAGAAACTCAAACACAAAAAGCTGAGCAGGTGTTAAAGCAAATGGTCCAGAGGGATATCAGAACAGGTGCTGGCACGAAAGGTGAGTTTTAAGATCCACAGAAAAAAGAATTTGTCCACAGACTGCCAGGTAATATGAACAGAAACTGACCTCTTTGAACAAAGCTAAAAGCCAGGAAGGGCTTTTCTTTCTTTCTTTCTTTCTTTCTTTCTTTCTTTCTTTCTTTCTTTCTTTCTTTCTTTCTTTCTTTCTTTCTTTCTCTCTCTCTCTCTCTCTCTCTCTCTCCTTCCTTCCTTCCTTCCTTCCTTCCTTCCTTCCTTCCTTCCTTCCTCCTTCCTTCCCTCCTTCCTTCCTTCCTTCCTTCCTTCCTTCCTTCCTTCCTTCCTTCCTTCCTTCCTTCCTTTCTTCCTCCTTCCTTCCCTCCCTCTTTCCTTCTTTCCTTCCCTCCCTTTCCTTTCTCTCTCTCTTTCTCTCTCTTTCCTTTCTCTCTTTCTTCCTTTCTTTCATCCTTCCTTCCTTCCTTCCTTCCTTCCTTCCTTCCTTCCTTCCTTCCTCCTTCCTTCCCTCCTTCCTTCCTTCCTTCCTTCCTTCCTTCCTTCCTTCCTTCCTTTCTTCCTCCTTCCTTCCCTCCCTCTTTCCTTCTTTCCTTCCCTCCCTTTCCTTTCTCTCTCTTTCTCTCTCTTTCCTTTCTCTCTTTCTTCCTTTCTTTCTTCCTTCCTTCCTTCCTTCCTTCCTTCCTTCCTTCCTTCCTCCCTCCCTCCCTCCTTCCCTCCCTTCCTTCCTTTCTTCCTGCCCTTTCTTCCTCCCACCCTCTCTCTCAATCTTTCTCTTTATTTTTAAAATTGATTTTAGAGAGAGAAAAGAAGGGAGGGAAGGAGAAGGGAAAGAGGTGGGGAGAGAGAGGGACATCGATTTGTTGTTCCTTTTATTTGTACATTCATTGGTTGATTCTTGTATGTGCCCTGACCAGGGATCAAACCCCCAACCTTGGTGTATTAGGATGACACTCTCACCAACTGTACTACCTGGCCAGGGAGAAAGGGCTTTTCTTGCCATGAAAAGAGACTATAAAACTCTGCCCACTGGTCTAAGGAGCAGCAGGAAGCTGACCATCTGCCCAGCATTGTGAGTGGCAAAAGAATCAACTTCTGGACACTAAACTTCCAAAATTGTGCCATGTGTGGGTGTTAGTCAAAATTTCTCCAGAGAGACAAGATGGCACTGGAGTAGGCGGACGTACCAACATCTACCTCCCAGAATCAAAGTGGATTACAAACTAATTTTAAGAACTATCATCTGAAAAAACCAACTTTGGACTTAACTAAGAGGACTCTTCAACCAAGGAACACTGAGGAAGCCACACCGAGACTGGTAGAAAAAGTAGAAACGTAAAGAGGGCTGCCCAGCTCCCCGGAGCAAACGGCAGCTGAGAGAGACTAGTGTGGTGGGAAGTGAGTTTAGCAGAGAAGGGAGGGTCCTGAGTCCCAGGAACAAAGCCCAAGCCTGCAGCCCCAGAGCCCAGAAGAGGCGTAAGGACAGTATTTAGCCAGAAACAAGTCAGGATACTGTTTGTGAGAAAGTCTGATTTCTTAGACCCAGGATTCTTCTTAAAGGGACCACGCAGAACACCTCTCTCACAACCACTCACCAGGGCCTCCAGGGAATGGGGAGAGAGGAGAGGACCAGAGCAGCAGGAAGAGAGTGTAATCTAGGAGGCACAGGGAGAAACATTTAGGGAGACAGCCACCCTAACCCCTGGGACAAGTCACTCCCCAAATCTGAAGTGAACATTTCCCCCGGAAACAGCAATACCAGCAAAGGGAAGCAGGAGAGCAGCCAAACAAGCTCCCCCCGCAGCACTCAGAGCAGAGTTGCTTAGAAGGAGGGAGCTTTCTGGTCTACAGTAGTGAGTGTTAGGGGCTGAGCTGTGGTGCCCGCACCCACGCGGCTGAGGGCTCGCCGGAGGGCGGGCGGCAGTGGGAGACGGAAGCACGGTTCTATTGGCCAGGGCAGAAGCCGGCTGGCCACCACTGGGCCCAGGTGTGAGCTCAGTCTTGCCCGGCTGGAGAGGAGGGGGCGTGCAAAAGCAGTCAAGCCCAGCTGCCGGCAGCCTGAAATCCAGCCTGCGGGAGAAGGGCAGATCCCCGGAAAGGGTGGAGACCAGCCCCTGAACAAGGGTGCAGGAGCACAGCCTTGCCCCACCTGTGCAACTGAGGCTTGTGGTCTGACTTGGGAGCCAAATCCTCCCGCGGGTGTGGACCCAAAAGCCCAGAACAGGCAGAGTTCCACTATTGAGCTGAGCATGGGCACGCAGTCCTGCCTGGCTGGTAAAGCCAAGGCTAGCAGCCATTCGACGAGTGGGATCTTCCTGCAAGGGCAGGGCGAAAGCCCGGGAACACGCGGAGACCCGCAGCTGAGCAAAGGTGCTCGCCATTGCCCTCAGGACTGAGCATAACATCATACATGGAAGCGGGGCAAAGGCCAAGGCCACAAGGCTTGTGCACCCGAGCAAGTGATCACAGCCACTCCCGTGAAGAGAAAATGCAGAGGCAGAAAAATGCAACACAAATAAACCAAGAGAAATCCCCAGAAAAGGGCCTAAATGACTCAGATATAACCAAATTACCAGATGCAGAGTTTAAAATAATGATTGTTAGGATGCTCAAAGATATTACAACAACAATAGATGGTCATTATGAAAACCTAAATAAAGAGATAGCAAATATAAAAAAGGGCATTGAAATAATAAAAAAGAATCAGTCAGAAATGACAAATACAATATCTGAAATAAAGAATACAATGGAAGGAATTAAAAGCAGGATGGGTGAAGCAGAAAATCGAATCAGCGAGTTAGAAGACATAATAAATAAAGGCACAGAAGCAGAGCAGAAAAAAGAAAAGAGACTCAAAAAGTCTGAGAAAACTCTAAGAGAGCTCTGTGACAACATGAAGAGAAATAACATCCGCATCATAGGGGTTCCTGAAGAAGAAGAGAAAGAACAAGAGATAGAGACTTTGTTCAAACATATTATAGCTGAAAACTTCCCTCAATTAGAGCAAGAAAACATCTCACATGTTCAGGAAGCACAGAGAACTCCATTAAGGAGAAACCCAAAGAAATCAACACCAAGACACATCATAATTAAAATACCAAAGCTAAATGATAAAGAGAAAATATTAAAAGCTGCTAGAGAAAAAAAGACTATCAACTACAAAGGAGCCCCCATAAGGATGACTTCTGACTTCTCAACAGAAACACTTGAGGCCAGAAGGGAATGGCAAGAAATATTCAAAGTAATGCAGAACAAGAGCCTACAACCAAGACTACTTTATCCAGCAAGGCTATCATTTAAAATTGAAGGAGAAATAAAAAGTTTTACAGACAAAAAAAAACTCAAGGAATTCACTGCAACCAAACCAAGGCTGCAAGAAATGCTAAGGGACCTGTTATAAACAGATCAAAGGAGAAAAAGAATATAGCAAAAGAGGAATACAGTTTTAAAGAATAAAATGGCAATAAACAATTACATATCAATAATAACCTTAAATGTTAATGGATTACATGATCCGATCAAAAGACATAGGGTAGCTGTGTGGATAAGAAAACAGGACCCATACATATGCTGTCTACAAGAGACACACCTTAAATCAAAAGATGCACAAAGACTGAAGATAAAAGGATGGAAAAAAATATTTCACGCAAATGGAAATGAAAAAAAAGCTGGGGTAGCAATACTTATATCAGACAAAATGGAATTTAAAACAAAGACCATAGTTAGAGATAAAGAAGGTCACTATATAATGATAAAGGGAGCAATCCAAAAGGAAGATATAACCGTTATAAATATCTACACACCTAATATAGGAGCACCTAAATATATAAAGCAGACTTTGATGGACTTGAAGGGCAAGATCAACAGCAATACTATAATAGTAGGGGATTTCAATACCCCATTAACATCATTAGATAGATACTCAAGAAAGAAAATTAACAAAGAAACAGCCGACTTAAAGGACATACTAGATCAACTCGATGTAATAGATATCTTCAGAACCTTTCATCCTAAAACAGCAGAATATACATTCTTTTCAAGCGCTCATGGTACATTCTCATGGACCACATGTTAGGGCACGAAAGCGGTCTCAACAAATTTAAGAAAATTGAGAGCATATCGAGCACTTTCTCTGATCACAATGGCAATAACCTAGAAAGCAACCACAACAGAAAAACTAAAAAACATTCAAACACTTGGAAACTAAATAGCATGTTATTAAATAATAAATGGGTTAAGAATGAGATCACAGAAGAAATTTAAAAATTCCTAGAAACAAACAATAATGAGCATACATCAACTCAAAATTTATGGGACACAGCAAAAGCAGTGCTGAGAGGGAAGTTTATAGCATTACAAGCATACCTCAAGAAGCTAGAAAAAGCTCAAATAAACAATTTGACCCTATATCTAAAAGAACTAGAAAAACAACAGCAAGTAAAGCCCAGAGCTAGTAGAAGGAAGGAAATAATAAAGATCAGAGCAGAAATAAATGACATAGAGGCTAAAGAAAAAATACAGAGGATCAATGAAACCAGGTGCTGGTTCTTTGAAAAGGTAAACAAGATCTATGAACCTATAACCAGACTCACCAAGAAAAAAAGAGAGAGCACTGAAATAAATAAAATTAGAAACGAGAGTGGAGAAATAACAACTGACACAACAGAAATACAAAATATTGTAAGAAGATACTATGAAGAACTGTACGCCAAAAAACTAGACAACCTAGATTAAATGGACAAATTCCTTGAAACATATAATCTTCCAAAAATCAATCTGGAAGAATCAGAAAACCTAAACAGACCAATTACAACATATGAGATTGAAACAGCTATCAAAAAACTCCCAAAAAAGAAAAATCCTGGGCCTGATGGCTTCACAACGGAATTCTACCAAATATTCAAAGAAGAACTAACTTCTATCCTTCTCAAGCTATTTCAAAAAATTCAAGAGGAAGGAAGACTTCCAAGCTCCTTTTATGAGGCGAGCATAATTCTGATTTCAAAACCAGGCAAAGACAACACAAAGAAAGAAAATTATAGGCCAATATCCCTGATGAATTTAGATGCTAAAATCCTCAGCAAAACATTAGCAAACCAGATCCAGCAATATATGAAAAATATCATACACCATGATCAATTGGGATTTATTCTTATGAGGCAAGGCTGGTACAATATTCGCAAATCAATCAATGTGATTCATCACATAAAAAAAAAGGAAGGAGAAAATCCACATGATAATTTCAATAGATGCAGGAAAAGCATTTGATAAAATCCAGCACCCATTCATAATCAAAACTATCAGCAAAGTGGGAATACAAGGAACATACCTCAACATGATAAAGGCCATCTATGACAAACCCACAGCCAACATCATACTCAATGGGCAAAATTTAAAAGCAATCCCCTTAAGATCAGGAACAAGACAGGGGTGCCCCCTTTCACCACTCTTATTCAACATAGTTCTGGAAATCCTAGCCACAGCAATCGAACAAGAAAAAGAAATAAAAGGCATCCAAATTGGAAAAGAAGAAGTAAAACTATCATTATTTGCAGATGATATGATATTCTATATAGAAAACCCTAAAGTCTCAGTCAAAAAACTACTAGACCTGATAAATGAATTCGGCAAGGTGGCAGGATATAAAATAAATACTCAGAAATCAGAGGCATTTTTATACACTAACAATGAACTGTCAGAAAGAGAAATCAAGAAATCAATCCCTTTACCATTGCAACCAAAAAAATAAAGTACCTAGGAATAAATTTAACCAGGGATATTAGACTTGTACTTGGAAAATTATAAAACATTGATAAAAGAAATCAGGGAAGATACGAACAAGTGGAGGCATATACCGTGCTCATGATTAGAAAGAATAAACATCATTAAAATGTCTATATTACCCAAAGCAATTTATAAATTCAATGCAATACCAATTAAAATACCAATGACTTACTTCAAAGATATAGAACACATATTCCAAAAATTTATATGGAACCAAAGAGAACACGAATAGCCTCAGCAATCTTGAAAAGGAAGAATAAAGTGGGAGGTATCACACTTCTGGATATCAAGTTATAATATAAGGCCATTGTACTCAAAACAGCATGGTACTGGCATAAGAACAGGCATATAGATCAATGGAACAGAACTGAGAACCCAGAAATAAACCCACACTTTTATCAACAACTGATATTTGACAAAGGATAAGAGCATACATTGGAGTAAAGACAGCCTCTTTAACAAATGGTGTTGGGTAAATTGGACAGCTACCTGCAAAAAAATGAAACTAGACCACCAACTTACACCATTCACAAAAGTAAACTCAAATTGGATAAAAGACTTAAATGTTGGCCATGAAACCAGAAGCATCTTAGAAGAAAACATAGGCAGTAAGATCTCTGACATCTCTTGCAGCAATATATTTGCTGATTTGTCTCCACAGGCTAGTGAAATAAAAGACAGGATAAACAACTGGGACTTTATCAAACTAAAAAGCTTCTGCACAGCTAAAGACAATAAGAACAGAATAAAAAGACAAACTACACAATGGGAGAATATATTTGACAATGCGTCTGATAAGGGGTTAATAACTAAAATTTACAAAGGACTTGTAAAACTTAATACCAGGAAGACAAACAAACCAATCCAAAAATGGGCAAAAGAAATGAATAGACACTTCTCCAAAGAGGACACACAGATGGCCAATAGGCATATGAAAAAATGCTCAACATCACTAATCATTAGAGAAATGCAAATTAAAACCACAATGAGATATCACCTCACACCAGTCAAAATGGCACTCATTAACAAAACAACACAGAATAAGTCCTGGCGAGGATGTGGAGAAAAGGGAACCCTCCTGCACTGCTTGTGGGAATTCAGACTGGTGCAGCCACTGTGGAAAACAGTATGGAGATTCCTCAAAAAATTACAAATCAAACTGCCTTTTGACCCAGCTATACCACTTTTAGGAATATACCCCAAGAACATCATAGCACTGTTTGAAAAAAAGAAATGCACCCCCATGTTTATGGCAGCATTGTTCAC
Organism: Saccopteryx leptura; assembly: GCF_036850995.1. Classification (NCBI taxonomy): domain Eukaryota; kingdom Metazoa; phylum Chordata; class Mammalia; order Chiroptera; family Emballonuridae; genus Saccopteryx; species Saccopteryx leptura. The sequence continues at coordinate 128,724,666 of NC_089506.1, forward strand.
AATAGCGAAGATCTGGAAACAGCCCAAGTGTCTGTCAGAGGACGAGTGGATTAAAAAGCTTTGGTATATATATACTATGGAATACTATTCAGCCATAAGAAATGATGACATCGGATCTTTTACAACAACATGGATGGGCCTTGATAACATTATACTGAGCGAAATAAGTAAATCAGAAAGAACTAAGAACTATATGATTCCATACATAGGTGGGACATAAAAATGAGACTCAGAGACATAAACAACAGTGTTGGGGTTACAGGGTGGGGGGGAGGAGAGGGAAGGGGTTGGGGGAGGGGAGGGGCACAAAGAAAACCAGTTAGAAGGTGACAGAAGACAATTTTATCAATGTCACCCCATCAAAATTAAAAAAAAAAAAAAGAATGTGTCTCACAGCTAATTCAGGCAGTTAGAAGAATAGTATAAGAATGCTAAGTCTGCTTCTCAGGCCACATCCTGCAAAAGGGGCCCCAAGAAAATTGGTGATTTGGCTCTTCAGATTTTGCCAATTGGATTTAAAAAAAAAAAAAAAAAGGACAGGAAAACCCTGAAATGGAACTAACAATACATGAGCATAAATTTAAAGGACTTTTAGATACTGGAGCTGATGTCTCTGTTATTGCTAAGCTACATTGGCCTCCTTCCTGGCCCACTCATGCAGCAGCCACAGAATTACAAGGTATAGGGCAGAGTAAATCCCCTCAACAAAGTTCTAGTTTTCTACATTGGGAAGATTAAGAAGGTCATTCTGGATTTTTTAAGCCTTATGTGCTCCCTGGATGGCCAATTAATTTGTGAGGTAGAGATGTTTTGAAAAATATGGGAGTGTTGCTTGTCAGTCCTAATGGTTTAGTCAGTACTCAGATGCTTGATTGGGGATTTTTGCCCACCAAGGGTCTAGGGAAAGAACAGCGAGAATTTCTCACCCCCATAGAAGTGGCACCCAATACCAGAAGGTGTGGATTAGGATATCAAAATTTAGCATAGTTGCCTTGGTAGCTCCTGCTACCTCAATAATGCATTGTGCAGACCCAATTACTTGGAAATCAGATAATCCTGTATGGGTAAACCAATGGCCCCTTTCTCAGGAGAAACTTAGGGCAGCTGCTCAATTGGTACAAGAGCAGCTACAGCTTGGGCACATTGAACCATCTCATAGCCCATGGAATACACTTCCATATTTTGATCTTGTCGTCTCCTGGATTATCAAGGGGCATAAGTGACCCTTACAGTTTATGGGTTTTGAGCCTCAAAATTATTGTTGTTTCTTTTTTCAAAGGATCAACAAGAATGGCTCTGGGAAACTTCCACTAAATGGCAAATCGCTCTTGCAAATCAATGGACAACTTTATACTGAAACTGTCAACTTAAAATCAGCTCAAAGTCTAGAATTATATGCCATTATCATGCCTTTTCAGCATTTGCTATACTCCCCCTTTAATCTATATACAGACAGCAAATATTTACTTATGGTGTTTCCACTATAAAGACTGCTGTCTTAAGAACAAATGCTGATGAACTATTTCAGCAGTTCCTCCTTCTTCAAAGACTTGTATGTCAACATAGAGCTCCATGTTTCATAGGACATACTTGAGCTCACTCTATGCTCCCTGGAGCTTTAGCACAAGGGAATGCCCTTTTTTTTTTTTTTTTCTTTTTTGTATTTTTCAGAAGTTGGAAATGGGGAAGCAGTCAGACAGACTCCTGCATGTGCCCGACCGGGATCCACCTGGCACGCCTACCAGGGGGGAATGCTCTGCCCATCTGGAGTGTTGCTCTGTTGCAACCAGAGCCAGAGCCATTCTAGCACCTGAGGCAGAGGCCACGGGGCCATCCTTAGTGCCCGGGGTGGCTTTTCTCCAGTGGAGCCTTGGCTGCGGGAGGGGAAGAGAGAGACAGAGAGGAAGGAGAGGGGAGGGGTGGAGAGGCAGATGGGCGCTTCTTCTGTATGCTATGGCCAGGAATCGAACCCGGGAATCCTGCACACCAGGCCAATGCTCTACAACTTAGCCAACCGGCCAGGGCCTAGGAATGCCCTTGTTGATCAAGCTACCCAAAAGAAAATTATATGGGGCAACCATGACAGATTGAGCAATTCAGTCTCATACTATTCATCACTAGAACGCTGCAGCCCTGTGTAAACAGTTTCAACTTTCTTGAGAAGCAGCATGGCAGATTGGGAAATCCTGTCCAAGGGGTCCTATACTACAATCTGCCCCTTCATTTGGAGTTAACCCTCAAGGACCCCTACCAGGACAACTTTGGCAAATGGATGTTACTCATATACCTTCATTTGGCAAACAGTCCTATGCCCATGTTACAGTGGATACATATTCTGGATTTATAGTAACCTCTGTCAGAACAGGAGAGGCTGCTAAGCATGTTATATCTCATTGTCTGTATGCATTGTTCTATTATTGGATTTCCTAAACTGGCTAAACTGAAAAGGCTCCTGCATATGGAGCAAAAGCATTTACTGTATTTTGTCATGCTTACAATCTTTAAAGTTAAGGTATTATTAAAGTGTACCCACCAAATATTTTAAGGTCAATTTAAAAAAAAATTTAAGAGGGAGTAGTCATATCCTAGAACTCCTATGGGTCTACCATATCATGCTTTTTACTTAAAAAAAATTTAAATTTCTTTAGAATGCTGATGAACAGGAGACACCAAATCTTTTTCGCCTGCAAACTACTACCTTCTTTATTAGATCCTGCTAATAACAGTTTTGTCTTTTTCCAAATAGCTCCCGATATATGGAAAAGATTTATATAGGCGGATGGGGATCCTCAAACCCCTCAGTGAGATCTTCTGAGCATGGCTTTTAAGATACCTAGAGGCAGAAAACGCCCAATAGAGATCAGGGAACTACCAGCTTTTAGGATATGCCCTTAAAGGCTCCAACACCCCAAAGGGGTCTCATAGGATGCTATCTGGGTCCTGCTTCAATAGTAGAAAGGAAGGTTGTTGAGCTAAAGCCTGCCAGACTTACATGCCTCTGCTGTGAGGAAAAAGGGACACTGGAAGGTAGGCCTCCCCCTTGCTCCTCTAAGGGAGGGTTCAGTCTCTTCTAGCACTGCTCCAGCCACCTATGACCTAAACTTGCCCAGAATGCTGGGGTTTGCCACTGAAGGCTGAAGGTGCCCAGGTCTGTCAGCCTCATCTACGACACTGTGGATGAGCCTAGGATATTTCTTCCAAGAAGCAGGTAAACTGATCTCATTTGCACAAGGGCAATGAGATCTTGCATGAATAGTCAGGTTTTTTATTCTTAACTATATCTTGCATGAATAGTCAGGTTTTTTATTCTTCCCTCAAAGATCTCTGTTGTGGGTGTTGATAGTCCTATTTTCTGATGCTTTGTTTAATATATAGTGTTTCCTTTTTTCCTCCTACCTCAATACCTCACTCATATTTCAGGCTGGGACCTACTTCTAATATAGAGCTCTCTTTCCCCTTTTTGCCAACTTCTATTATGAATCTACCTTTGCCACCCAGCTTAGTGTATCCCAAGGTTCTCTTTACCACACCACAGTCGCAGAGCTCTAGGGAAAAGCAACCTGGTCTCATCTCTTCAGGCAGAGGAGAACAGAAGCTCCATATCCACACATGCTGCAGATGGCTTTTCCAGTCTACCTGAATCATTACCAGCTAGAAGCAGCAGTCATTGGGACTTGGACGTGAGCTGCAAAGTATAGAATTGTGACATCAATTCCAGTGCCATGCGGACTTTTCCTGGATGTGGACTTTTCTTGGACTCCTGCTCCTTGTGACAGCTCCTAACAGACTGAACTGGGGTTGGGTTGCATTTTTCAGGGATTTGGCATGGTGTTGGGGCCAACTTGGACTTGGTGAACATGTTAAGGACACTACTCTTTTATGGATTCTTGCTGTATTGGCCAAGAGTTTGCTTAAAGGTTTTAATCACTGTAAAAAAAAAATAGAAGACTGGATAAAGAAGATGTGGCACATATACACCATGGTATACTATTCAGCCATAAGAAATGATGACATCGGATCACTTACAACAAAATGGTGGGATCTTGATAACAGTATACGGAGTGAAATAAGTAAATCAGAAAAAAACAAGAACTGCAGGATTCCATACATTGGTGGGACATAAAAATGAGACTAAGAGACATGGACAAGAGTGTGGTGGTTACAGGGGGTGGGGGGAGGGAAAGAGGGAGAGGGGGAGGGGGAGGGGTACAAAGAAAACTAGATAGGTGACGGAGGACCATCTCTCTTTGGGTGATGGGTATGCAACAGAACTGAATGCAAGATAACCTGGACATGTTTTCTTTGAATATATGTACCCTGATTTATTGATGTCACCCCATTAAAATAAAAATTTATTTATAAAAAAAATTTCTCCAAACTGTAACTGAAGAAGGTTATAGAAAAAAAAAAAGACTCCAAGAATGGATCCCAAAAAGGCCAATGTGAACTGAGTGATACAGACGCCAGCTCCAGGCTGGCCCACTAGGCTCTACAGGAAACTACCTACTGAGAATGAGCTCATGGTAAACATGTCTGACATCATGAAGAAAAGAATTATCCTGAAATAATTTAGAGGTGGGAAAGTTTATATCCCACAAACTATAGAATGGAACAATATGAAAAGGTGTTTAAATGAGTATGTTAAAAATATTCAAAAGAGGAAAAATAAAAGCCACAAAGCAATATCCGGTCATAATAAAAAATGACCATGCAAAGTCAAGAAAGCATCATTTTCTGATATTATATACACCTGAAAAAGATAAGAAAATGAATGGGAAATAATAATGGTACACAATAAGGTGGTTAGGACAAGCTTATTATAGAGAAATCAATGGTCTTTCTACATACATATAAAAGCAATATCCACTTAGAATATATACTAACAGAGACCCAATTCAGAATAGCCACAACAAAAATATAAAATACATAGAAATATATTAAGAAATATTTAAGATCTATATGAAGTAAACTTTATTTTTATTTAAAAATTTTTTTAATGATTTTTAGAGAGAGTTGAAGAGAGAGAGACAGCGACACAGAGAGAAATATCAATTTGTTCCACTTGTGCATTTATTGGTTGATTCTTGTATGTGCTCTGACCAGAGATCGAATCTGCAATTTCAGCATGTTGGGACAACACTCCAAACAAGCTACTTGGTCAGAGCCTTATATGAAGAAAACTTTAATATGCTACTTAGAGATGCAAAAGAAGACTTTAAAAAATATAAAGACAAAGTCCATTCATGCATAGGAAGATGTGACATTAAAAATGTTTGCCTTTGCCCTGGCTGGTTGACTCAGTAGATAAAGTGTTGTTGACCCAGTGTGCAGACATCCTGGGTTTGGTCCTGGTCAGGGCACACATGCAAAACAACCATCTGTTTCTCTTCCTCCCCCCCTCCACCTCTCTCAGCCAATGGCTCGGTTGGTCTGAGCATCAGCCTTAGGTGTTGAGTGTAGTTCAGTTGGTCCAAGCATCAGCCCTGGGCATTGAAGCTAGCTCAGTTGGTCCAAGCATCAGCCTCAGATGGGGGATGTCAGGCGGATCCTGGTTGGGGCGCATTTAGGAGTCTGTCTCTCTATCTCCCCTCCTCTCACTCAAAAAAAAAATGCTTACCCCTAAGTTAACATACTTTTGTTTATTTTTCAGAAATAGAATTAGAAAAAGATCACAAAAAAATTTCCAAAATTTGATGAAAATTATATACCCACAGATCTAGGAAGTTTAACAAAACAAAGATAAACCACACAAAAACACATCATAATCAAATTATTGGAAACAAGTAACAAAGATGAAATCTCAAAAGTCAGCCAGAAGAAAACAAAACAAACACATTACTTATAAGAGAACAACGATAAATATTCCATTGATCTCTCATTAGGAACAATGGAAGCCAAGGCACCGAGTACCTACTCTCAGGCTGTGCAGTTTTGTTTTGTTTTTTTTGCTTGCTGGCCCTCTGCTTAAACCATGCTCCACCAGATCTTTGGTCAGGCTAACAAGCATTCAAGCTTCATTCCCCTCTTTGTGTTTATTGGATCAGGAGGTACTGGGGTAGCACTGTATGTCTTGCACCAAGCATTGTTGAGTCCAGATGTCTGTTGTAACAGAAAGAATAGCCCAGAACACTGGAACAAACTGAGTCCCAATGACCAATACAAATTCTACTCAGTGAATGTAGATGACAGCAAACTCAAGAAAGAAGGTCAGACTTCTAAATGAAATGTTCCACTATTAAGCTGCTTAGAATGAAAGTCTTCCAAAAGCCTTCCACACAATTTTCCACTTAACCAGGAAATATTTGAAACTTGGGGGGAAACCTCCTCCCAAAACAATGGAAGGCAAAAGAAAACAAAGCAACATCTTTCAAGCACCAAAAGTTACAACTATTAATCTAAAACCTATAAATAAAAAAATGTTCTTCAAAAATACAGACAAAAATAAAAACATTTGCAAGTAAACAAAAGATAGGTGAATTTATTCACATCTAACTTGCACTAAAAGAAATGAAAAAGGATATTTTTAAAGCTAAAAGAAAAAATTCCAGATAGAAATTTGGATCTATACAAAGGAATAAAGAAAACTAAAAATGGTAAATATTTAATATAAAATGATAAAATATAAGATACTTATTTCTAATTTATAATTCCTTTACAAAGACGTTTTTTTAAAGCAAAAATAATAACAATGTATTGTGGGATTTACAACATATACAGAGATAAAATATATGAGAATGATAATACAATACAAAGGGTGGGAGAAGTATAAATACACAGATGCAAAGATGTATAATATTTGAAGATAGGTTGTGATAAGTTAAAGGTGGTTACTGTGAACTCTAAAACAACAACTATAAAATAAAGTAATAAAAGAAGAGTTATAGTCAATAAAACAATAGAAGAGATATAATAGAATATGAAAATACTCAAATCCAAAAGAGGGTAGAAAAAGATAAAAAGAAGAAACAGATCAATTGGGACAAATAGAAAAAAACAGCAATCTATTACATTTACACTCAACTATATCAATAATCACATTAAATATAAATTGTCAAATACTCAAAATAAAAGGTCTAGGTTGCCAAACTAAATAAACCCAACAAGTGTTATTTATAAGAAAACGCACTTTAAATACAAAAAGTCAGAGAAGTTAAAGGCTGAGATGGGAAAAGATATACTAGACAAATAATAATCATAAGAAAATTAGATGGTTATATTTATATCAGATAAGATTTAAAGACAATGGTTATTGTTAAAGATAAAAAAGACATTTTATAAAAATAAAATGGTTGATTCATTAAGAAGACATAATTCTACATATTTATACATTTAAAAACAGTTATTGCACCCTGGCTGTGTGGCTCAGTTGGTCAGTGTCAACCTGATACATCAAGGCTATGAGTTAGATCCCCCATTGGGACACATACAACAATCAACCAATGAATGTGTAAGTAATTGGTTTAAAACAAATCAATGTTTCTCTCTCTCTTTCTCTCTCTAATCAATCTATCAATCAATAAATAAAATAAAATAAGTTACAAAAATACATAGAGCAAAAACTAACAAAACTGAAAGAAATACCAAATGTCTGATTTTTTTTAGTAAATAAGCAAATAGAAAGTCAGTAGAGATATAGAAGATCTGAACCATACTTGCTTCACTTATGGTTATAAAACATCATACCCCAAAACAGCAGAACACCTCTTCTTTTCAAGTTCACATGCATGATCAATCTACAGACAATATCACTGGGCCATAAAACAAGTCTCAATGCATTTAATATCATCCAAATTATACTTAATATATTCTGTAACCACATCAGAATTAGAAATCAATAACAAAAAAGATATATGGAGAGATTCTAAATATTTAGAAATTAACACATTTCTAATTAGTTTATGGGTCAAAAAAGAAATCAAAGGGAAAATTAGAAAATGTAGGGTGGGAAAAATAGGTTTATAGTTATTTGTATGGAAAATAATACAATAACTAATAAATAATAATAATAACATAAAATAAACTGATATGCATAGTCACAACAGTAAACCTACTTTTTCCCCATCCTGTATTTTGAACCGAAAGATTATGAAGATACAACATATCAAAATTTGTGGGATGCACGTGTCTCCTTGGGCAAGGGAAACTAAAGGAAAAAAAATAGGATTACATCAAACTAAAATGTTTGTGCACAGCAAAGGAAACCATTAAGAAAATAAAAAGACAACCCACTGCATGGAGAAACATATTCCTCACTGATACATCTGATAAGGGGTTAATATCCAAAATTTATAAAGAATACATATATTTTAACATCAAAAACAAACAAACAATCCAATTAAAAAATGGGCAAAGGACCTGAATAGACACTTCTCCAAAGAGGATATACAGATGGCCAGTAGACTCATGAAAAGATGCTCAATGTCACAAATCATTAAAGAAATGCAAATCAAAGCCATAATGAGATTTCACTTCACATCTGTTAGAATGACAACATGCAGTAAGTGTTGTCAAGGATTCAGAGAAAAAGGAACCCTCAGAGAAAAAGGAACCCTCGCACACTGTTGGTGGGAATGCTGATGGTTGCAGCCACTGTGCAAAGCAGTATTAAAAATGGAACTTCCTTAAGACCCATTGTTGGGTAAACAAGTGTTTTTTAGGTTTGCTCGCTTGTATTGGGGCAGTGTCATGAGTGTACAGTCTATGGAAGGTGCTTGCCCTCAGGACGGCAGACTGCATTATTGCCAGATTGCCTGCTGCCATGGGGAGGGGCGACTGTTTGCTGTTGTTTGCTGGAGAAGGTGTATTTCTGCCTGGCCTGTTTTTCTGTAGAGTGCTGAGGGGTTGGAAGCCCTGCTGAGGCTGGTGGGGGCCTGTGAGTCCGGAGGGTGAGTTTGGAGAATGAGTTTGGTTATGGAACTGGAGACCGAGTCGGGGCTTGAGAGCCCTGAGAGAAGGGGAAGTGGTCTTCTCTGCCTGTTTTCTTGTCTGCCGTTAGGAGACTTTAATAAACAGCATGGCCCACTATTTTCTGGCTCCACAGTTCCTTTACTGTTTGCCTGAATCCAATGTAAACCTGCATGGCCATGGCAGTGGCCACGGGCCTACCACCCAGCAACTCTATTTCTGGTAATATATCTGAAGAAACCCAAAACACTAACTCAGAAGAACATATGCACTCCTATGTTCATTGCAGTATTACTTAAACAATAGCCAAGATTTGGATGCAGCCCAACTGTCCCTCAGTAAATGAGTGCATAAAAAAACTGTGCTACATTTACACAATGGAATGCTACTCAGCTGTAAAAAAGGAAGGAAATCTTACCCTTTGCGACAGCATAGATGGACCTGAAGAGTATTGTGCTAAGTGAAATACGCCAGAGAAAGACAAATACTATATGATTTCACTATATGTGAAATCCAATGAACAAAATGAACTATCAAGCAAAATAGAAATAGACTCATAGATAATAAAGAACAGACGCAGCTGTCAGAGTGGATGGGAGGGTTGTGAGGCTGGATGAAAAAGGTGAAGGGATTAAACAAACAAAAAACTCATAGACACAGACAATACTGTGGTGATTGCCAGAGGGACTGGGGGGGGCATAGAAGAGGGTCTATGGGGGAAACGGGGATGGAAGGAGACTTGACCTGGGGTGGTGAACACACAGTACAATACACGGAGGATGTGTTACAGAAGTGCACACCTGAAATCTACATAATTTTATTAACCCATGTCACCCCAATAAATTCAATTAAAAAAAAGAAATTCACTTTAAAGTAAACACAGAGATAGGTTATATATAAAAAGATGGAGAAAAATATACCATGCTTGAGTGGCTATATTATTATCAGATAAAGATTTCAGAGCAAGGGCTATTTCATAATAACAAGGGGCTCAATTCATCAAGAAGATACAATAATCTTAAACATGAAGATACAAAAATCCCTAACAACAGAATTTCAAAATATGTAGCAAAAACTGAAAGAATTAAAGGAAAAATAGACAAATCTACAGTTAGAGTTGGAAATTTCAACACTCTTCTCTCAGTAACAAGTAGTAACAAAACAAGTAGAAAGTCAGCAAGTATAGAGAAGACCTGAACAACACTATCAACAAGCTTGACCTAAACTATATTTATACAGAACACTTGACCCAACCACAGCAGAATACACTTTCTTTTTAACCCTTTGATAGTAAACTTTCGTTAATCCTTTGAGTGAGGCCATATATGAAAGTTAGTACTATCATGTGTTAAGTGCACATGAAACATTCACCAAGATAAACCATAATTGGTGCTGTTAATAAACCTTACCAAATGTAAAAGAATTGGAATCAAACTGTTTTCTGAACACAATGAAATTCATCTAGAAATCACTTAACAGAAAGACACTTGGAAATAGCTAATGTTTTTAGTTGAGTATTTGTATATTTGTATATTACTTTTCTGTTTTGTATATTTAAAATTTTCAGAGTAAAAGTGTACAAAAAATCATTAACCATTAAAACTAGCACAGAATAAAAGCTTGGTGAGAATGTACTATAAATAAAGATAGCTCCTCCTTATTACTAGCTTGTTATCAGAGACTCATAAAATTCAAAGGAGGGTTTGGGGTGGATGGGAGGGAAGTGAAGATTCAAACTTCCAGAATGAAACATCTATAACAATCAAGAACATGATAGAATTGAAGATGGTAAATAAAGTCCTCAATGAAACTGTTCAATGATGAAATGTAAGCCATTGTTTTATTTGTTCTGTGACATTTGGTTAAGGTAGAAAATAAGGAAAAATTTTGAGATTCTTGCTGTCTCTCCAATGGCCCCTTCTCTGTTGCCCCCTTCTCTCCCACTACCAACCTTTTTCCTATTTTAATATCCTGGCCGGAACTGGACAAAGAATCACCAGGATTCCTGTTTAATGGGCAATGTCGATTCAGGCCATGGATTGCATCTGCTCATAGCTCTGCCCACTCCTCTCTTCTCACCATAAAATATTTTGATCAAGTTCTTCCTAAGCTTAGCAGCTAACACTCTTTCTAGGATCTGGCAATGAGAACACATTGAATCCCAGCTGTGGGAATTTGGGTGAGCCACCTGATGGTTAGCCTTAGTTTTCTTATTTGGGAAAAATAAAAAAGGTAATTAACCTACTTCATAGGAGTTGTGGAGATTAAATGAGACAGTAGATGCAAACATGCTTTGTTAGCAGGAAAAGCACCACACAAATGATTTATTGCTAAAAACCCCAGTCATAGGATGTTGAGGTGGTGCTCATCCAAAAGTAGTGGTCAGTTCCCTTCATCCTCCTTAGAAAGGTGTGAACTGAGTCAGTGAACCATCCCATCATACTTACTAGAAGAAGGGCTCAGGTGGCTAGCTGACCACCAAAATCCTTGCTCCCCCTCCCATTATGTGTAGAGTTGGTGCTAGGAAGTGGCTGACCAAACAGAGACAGCAATTCCCTCTTCCAGTGGCATCTAAGCGTGGCCAAGGGTCTAGTTCTTGCCATTGGCATGTGAGCCACAGCTCTTAAGAAGCAGGAGTGCTTTCTCCTTGCTCTTTCTTCTGACTGGCTAGATGTGTATGAAAATGACCAGTGATGGCTGACCACCTTGGCGCAGTGGATAAGGTGTGGACCTAGAATGCTGAGGTCACTGGCTCAGAGCCCCAGGCTCACCCAGTCAAGGCACATATGAGAAGTAACTATGAGTTGACACTTCCTGCTTTACCCCCTCCCCCCTGCTTCTGCCTTTCTCTCAATCAATAAAAAATTTTTTTAAATGACCAGTGCTAGTTAATAGAGAGCCACAGGCCAGAAGGAGGCTGAGTCCCTGAATCTGCACAGGGAGAAACAACAGCACACAATCATGAGACACACCCACGTGGAACCACTACATGGAAATAAGCATGTTTGGTCTATGTGATGAAGCAGTGGGCAGAACCTTAGCAAGGAGGCTGCATCATGATTCTAGGTTTAATTCCTTGCTCTGCCAAAGTTTTGTGGCCTTGGCCAGGGTACCTATACTCTTAAAAAATTTTTATTGATTGATTTTAGACAGACAAAAAGAGGAAGGGGGCAGGAGACAGAGAAGGAAAGAGAAAGAGAGAAGCATTCATTTATTGTTCCAATTAGTTGTACATTCATTGGCCACCTTCCATATGTGCCCTGAATGGGGATCAAACCTGAAACCTTGGTGTTTTGGGACGATGCTCTAACCCAGTGGTCCCCAACCCCCGGGCCGTGGACCAGCACCAGTCCATGGGCCATTTGGTACTGGTCCTCAGAGAAAGAATAAATAACTTATATTATTTCCGTTTATTTATATTTAAGTCTGAATGATGTTTTATTTTTAAAAAATGACCAGATTCCCTCTGTTACATCCATCTAAGACTCACTCTTGACGCTTGTCTGGGTCACGTGATACATTTATCCATCCCACCCTAAAGGCCGGTCCGTGAAAATATTTTCTGACATTAAACTGGTCCGTGGCCCAAAAAAGGTTGGGGATCACTGCTCTAACCAACTCAGCTAATTGGCCAAGGCCTGGGTACCTATACTCTTTATGTCTCTGTTACCTCACCAGTAAAGTGATGATAATAGTTCTTGCTTCACTGGGTTGTTGTGAAAGTTAATTGATGTAATACATACAAGGTGCCAATAATGATTAATGTTCAATAAAATGTTGGCCATTATTATTAACAGCATAGAATTACCAAATCTTTTTTTGAAAGTTTATTCCTTTATTTCAGAAAATTTTTTTACCTCTGGAGCTTATCTCCAGGTGAATTAAAGGCAAATCAAAATATTTTTCAAAGAAATTTTTTCAGAGCCTTAGTATTTTTCCTGGACAGTTTGTGTCTTCATTTGAACATAGTTAACTGGCAAATCTCCAGGTCTAAAGTTTCAGGCTCAACTTTAAATTTTTTTTTAATTACTTATTGATTTTAGAGAGAAAGGGAGGGAGGGAAAAGAGAGAGTGAGGGAGAAAGAAAGAAAGAAAGAAAGAAAGAAAGAAAGAAAGAAAGAAAGAAAGAAAGAAAGAAAGAAAGAAAGAAAGAAAGAAAAACATTAACTTATTGTTTCACTTATTTGTATTCATTAGTTGTGCCCAGACTGGGGATCAAACCTGCAACCTTGGAGTATCGGGAGAACACTCTAACCAACTGAGCTACCCAGCCAGGGCTCAGGCTTAGCTTTTACAAAAAGACTAATAGTATGTATCTAATGATAGTCGTGACTTGACCTACAGTTAGGAGCCCCATTCACTCACCTGTCTTCTCTGCAGAATGTAGTCAAGAAATCACAGAGGCTGTTGCCATTACAGCTGTAGGTCCCATTGTCACCAGCAGAAGGCAGTACTTTACACAACTTTGGCAATTTTTGGAGATAACCTAGTGCCTTTCCATTATCCGTAGTTTCCCACCTCCTCTCCATTTTCATTCCTTGCCTTTAGAAGAATGGCCATGATATTTCAGAAAAGTCTGGTTATCTTCGTTTGCGCTCATCTTTTATAGAGTTGAGTCTCCTGTGTGGTCACTGGTTCTCTTGTGTGGTTGGGATAGGCATATCCCCTGGATGGAAGAATAGGAGCCCCCGCACTTTCCCAGATCTGCTGGCGCAGCTGCCTGTTCTCCGTGTCCTCCTTTCCTGAGTTACTTGACACCCACCCGGTTTCTGCGAATGATTCCACCCCATCTTCTCCCACACCATCGCAAGTTGCAGGACTCAGTCCTGTGTATCTCAGTGATTCTCAACTATGAGGGGATGGGGGGAGTAAGGGTGCATTTCAGACTCTCCTGTATGAAGGGCTCTAAAAACACACGTGCTGGGTCTCACCCCAGGCCTCCCGAATCAGAAGCTGGGTGGGTGGAAGTTCGCAGAAGTTCCTGCGGTGATGGAGGCATGACAAACTCTCCCATGTCCACCCGGGCACAGCGCTGCTGACCTGGTAAAGACCTGGACAAGGCAAAGGGCAGGGGACGAGGAGGGCCAGGTGGGGGCAGAGCTGGCATGACTCAGCGACTGTTGGTTCTCTTACTACCCCGTTTTCCCCACGGGAAAATCTGAAGCCTACTCACTCAACAGGTGATCTCACTGCAACCTTAACTAAGAAAATTAAAGCTCTCCAACTGTCCTCTAAACACTTTGGGTTCTTGTCCGTATTTTCCCCTCTTCCCTCCCCACGCAGTGCTCACCTGTCTCGGCCTCTGCGCTGTCTGCAGCCTGCCCTCACTGCCTCTGTGGTTACCTCTCCTCCCATTACCCGTTCCCCTCCTGCAGGTGGCATGGCCTTCTCCCGGGCTCATCTCTTCCTTCCAGAGCCTGCGGCTCCTGTCTTCAGAGCTTCCCTCTATCTCTCCATCCAACAGTCACCAGTTTTAATGAGTTGTACCTGCTCCCTATGTCCCTTCCACTCCATCTCTGCTGATCTGTCCCTGAGTTTGTGCTGAACTGTCACTTCTTTCCACACCAGCACATCCTCTGAACTGCCCTCTCTGTCTCCAAGCTGACCCCAGAGAGATTCTTCTAACATGTTAACTGACCTGGCTTTCCCTGACTGAAAACCTTTGACTGCCCACTGCCCAACCTCGCTGGACAGAGCCCAAGCCCTGGGCAGGTACCACAGGCCCCCTCCACCTGCTGTTCCACCACCCCTGCACTTCTCATGCCAGCAGCATGCACTCACAAGCCTCCTACAGAGTGTGGGCCTTTGCCTGCCTCTTTCCCCCATTTGGCTTTATAAAGCAAACTCCCATCCATCCTACAAAACCAGCTTAGGCACCACCTCCCAGGTGAAGCCTTTCCTGACAGCCTGGAATACATTTCATCATTCTCTCTTGCAGGACAGCTCTGATTTAATATAATACTAGGCTGTCACTGGTGTACCTTGACACCTGCAACTTTGGAATCATTAAGTATTCTTCCTCCGCGTACTTTATTTACCTACAATTCTCTCTTCCTTTCTGAGCATTGAGCTTCTTGAGGACATAGACTGTGAGTTATTCATCTCAGTGTCCTCAGTGCCTAGCACAGTACCTCATTCAGTAACTGTAGGAATTGGCTTAGTGAGTCTCTCTGCTTCCTTTCACTGATAACCCTCTTTAAAATATAAAGCTCCTGCCTTTGCAGTGTTTCTACTCCCACTCACCCCTTCACCCACTAAAATTTATTTTATTCCTGTTTCTAATCTTTTAAAGAAACAAATGACTCAGCTACAGGTCCAAAGTACCTCGTGCCTGGGGATAAATGGTGATGGACAAAGACTTGACTTGAGAACATGAGCACACAATACAGTATACAGAGATGAGTTGTAGAATTGGGCACCTGAAACCTGTATAACTATATTAACCAGTGTCACCCCAACAATATCACTTTATTTAATTATTTATTTTTAAAATTGTGGTATATTCTTTTTTTTAGAGGTTTTATTGATTTTAATTTATTGAGTTTACATAGACTCTAGTGTTGCCCCAAATGCAACCTCCTGCCCCCATATTCCCCTCAACAATTCATTTACCCCTCTCTCCATTACACCCTCCCCCCTTCCCTTCAGCTTTCTCCCATCCTCTCATCCCCTTTCCCTCTATTCTCTTTTCCTCTGGTCCCTTTGATCTCTCCTCTGTCTCAATTCCATTCCTCAGTTCACAATGTTCATTGCATTCCTCAAATGAGTGAGGTCATATGATATTTTTCTTTTTCTCCCTGGCTTATTTCACTTAACATAATAGTTTCCAGGTCCATCCATAGTGTTGTAAAAGGTAAGATTTCTTTCTTTTTCGTGGCCTCATACTATTCCATTTTATATATGTACCACTGCTTTTTAATCCACTCGTCCACTGATGGACACTTGGGCTGTTTCCAGATCTTCTCTATTGTGAACAATGCTGCCATAAACATGAGGATACATTTCTCCTTTTGAAACAGTGCTATGGTGTTCCTGGGGTATATTCCTAAAAGTGAAATAGCTGGGTCAAAAGGCAGTTCAATTTTTAATTTTTTAAGGAATCTCCATACTGTTTTCCACGGTGCCTGCACTAGTCTGCATTCCCACCAGCAGTGCACACAATGGAGAAAAGAAAGCCTCTTCAATAAATGGTGCTGGGAAAACTGGAAAGCCACAAGCAAAAGAATGAAACTGGACTACAGTTTGTCCCCCTGTACTAAAATTAACTCAAAATGGATCAAAGATCTAAACATAAGACATGAAACAATTAAGTACATAAAAGAAGACATAGGTACTAAACTCATGGACATGGGTTTAAAAGAGCATTTTATGAACTTGACTCCAATGGCAAGAGAAGTGAAGGCAAAAATTAATGAATGGGACTACATCAGACTAAGAAGTTTTTGCTCAGCAAGAGAAACTGATAACAAAATAAACAGACAGCCAACTAAATGGGAAATGATATTTTCAAACAACAGCTCAGATAAGGGCCTAATATCCAAAATATACAAAGAACTCATAAAACTCAACAACAAACAAAAAATCCAATAAAAAAAATGGGAAGAGGACATGAACAGACACTTCTCCCAGGAAGAAATACAAATGGCCAACAGATATATGAAAAGATGCTCATCTTCATTAGTTATTAGAGAAAGGCAAAACTGCAATGAGATACTACCTCACACCTGTTAGATTACCTATTATTAACAAGACAGGTAATAGCAAATGTTGGAGAGGCTGTGGAGAAAAAGGAACCCTCATTCACTGTTGGTGGGAATGTAAAGTAGTACAACCATTATGGAAGAAAGTATGGTTCTTCCTCAAAAAACTGAAAATAAAACTACCTTATGACTCAGCAATCCCTCTACTGGGTATATATCCCAAAAACTCAGAAACATTGATACGTAAAGACACATGCAGCCCCATGTTCATTGCAGCATTGTTCACAGTGGCCAGGACATGGAAATAACCAAAAAGCCCATCAATAGATGACTGGATAAAGACGATGTGGCACATATACACTGTGGAATACTACTCAGCCATAAAAAATGATGACATTGGATCATTTACAGCAAAATGGTGGGATCTTTTTTTTTTTTTGTATTTTTCTGAAGCTGGAAACGGGTAGGCAATCAGACAGACTCCCGCATGCGCCCGACCGGGATCCACCCGGTACGCCCACCAGGGGGCGATTCTCCGCCCATCCGGGGCGTTGCTCTGTCGTGACCAGAGCCACTCTAGTGCCTGGGGCAGAGGCCAAGGAGCCATCCCCAGCGCCCGGGCCATCTTTTGCTCCAATGGAGGCTTGGCTGCGGGAGGGGAAGAGAGAGACAGAGAGGAAGGAGGGGGAGGGGTGGAGAAGCAGAAGGGCGCCTCTCCTGTGTGCCCTGGCCAGGAATCGAATCCGGGACTTCCACACGCCAAGCCAATGCTCTACCACTTAGCCAACCAGCCAGGGCCTAAAATGGTGGGAACTTGATAATATTATACGAAGTGAAATAAGTAAATCAGAAAAAACCAGGAACTGCATCATTCCATACGTAGGTGGGACATAAAAGTGAGTCTAAAAGACATTGATAAGAGTGTGGTGGTTATGGGGGGAGGGGGGAGAGGGAGAGGAAAAGGGGAGGGGCATAAAGAAAACTAGATAGAAGGTGACAGAGGACAATCTGACTTTGGGTAATGGGTATGCAACATAATTGAACGACAAGATAACATGGACATGTTATCTTTGAGTATATGTATCCTGATTTTTTTATGTCACCCCATTAAAGAAATAAAATTATTAAAGTAAAAAAACCAGATAGAAGGTGACGAAGACAATTTGACTTTGGTTGATGGGAATGCAACATAATCAAATGTGAAAATAACCTGGAGATGTTTTCTCTGAACATATGTACCCTGATTTATCAATGTCACCCCATTAAAAAAAAAAAGGAATGGCGCTCATCAACAAAACAACACAGAATAATTGCTGGCGAGGATGTGGAGAAAAGGTAGTTTTATTTTCAGTTTTTTGAGGAAGAACCATACTTTCTTCCATAATGGTTGTACTACTTTACATTCCCACCAACAGTGAATGAGGGTTCCTTTTTCTCCACAGCCTCTCCAACATTTGCTATTACCTGTCTTGTTAATAATAGGTAATCTAACAGGTGTGAGGTAGTATCTCATTGCAGTTTTGATTTGCCTTTCTCTAATAACTAATGAAGATGAGCATCTTTTCATATATCTGTTGGCCATTTGTATTTCTTCCTGGGAGAAGTGTCTGTTCATGTCCTCTTCCCATTTTTTTTATTGGATTTTTTGTTTGTTGTTGAGTTTTATGAGATCTTTGTATATTTTGGATATTAGGCCCTTATCTGAGCTGTTGTTTGAAAATATCATTTCCCATTTAGTTGGCTGTCTGTTTATTTTGTTATCAGTTTCTCTTGCTGAGCAAAAACTTCTTAGTCTGATGTAGTCCCATTCATTAATTTTTGCCTTCACTTCTCTTGCCATTGGAGTCAAGTTCATAAAATGCTCTTTTAAACCCATGTCCATGAGTTTAGTACCTATGTCTTCTTTTATGTACTTAATTGTTTCATGTCTTATGTTTAGATCTTTGATCCATTTTGAGTTAATTTTAGTACAGGGGGACAAACTGTAGTCCAGTTTCATTCTTTTGCATGTGGCTTTCCAGTTTTCCCAGCACCATTTATTGAAGAGGCTTTCTTTTCTCCATTGTGTGTTGTTGGCCCCTTTATCAAAAATTATTTGACTACATCTGTGTGGTTTTATTTCTGGGCTTTCTATTCTGTTCCATTGGTCTGAGAGTCTATTTTTTCTGCCAATACCATGCTTTTTTGATTGTCATGGCCCTATAATATAGTTTGAAGTCAGGTATTGTAATGCCCCCAGCTTCATTCTTTTTCTTTAGAATTGCTTAGGTTATTCGGGGTTTTTATAGTTCCATATAAATCTGATGATTTTTTGCTCCATTTCTTTAAAAAATCTCATTGGAATTTTGATGGGAATTGCATTAAATTTGTATATTGCTTTGGGTAATATGGCCATATTGATTATATTTATTCTTCCTAACCAAGAACAAGGAATATTCTTCCATCTCATTATATCTTTTTCGATTTCCCTTAACAATGGTTTATAGTTTTCATTACATAAGTCCTTTACATTCTTCATTATGTTTATTCCTAGGTATTTTATTTTTTTTTGTTGCAATCATGAAGGGGATTATTCTTTTGAGTTCATTCTCAATTGTTTCATTGTTGGCATATAGAAAGGCTATGGACTTCTGTATGTTAATTTTGTATCCTGCGACCTTACTGTATTGGCTTATTGTTTCTAGTAGTCTTTTTGTAGATACTTTGGGGTTTTCAATGTATAGGATCATATCATCTGCAAAAAGTGATACCTTTACCTCTTCTTTTCCGATATGGATGCCTTTTATTTCTTTGTCTTGTCTGATTGCTCTGGCTAGAACCTCTAGTACCACATTAAATAAGAGTGGAGAGAGTGGACAACCCTGTCTTGTTCCTGATTTAAGGGGGAAAGCCTTCAGTTTTGTGCCATTTAATATGGTGTTAGCTGATGGTTTATCATATAAGGCCTTTATCATGTTGAGGTATTTTTCTTCTATACCCATTTTGTTGAGAGTCTTAAACATAAAATTGTGTTGTATTTTATCAAAAGCCTTTTCTGCATCTATTGATAAGATCATGTGGTTTTTGTTCTTTGTTTTGTTGATATGGTGTATTACGTTAACCGTTATACGTATGTTGAACCATCCTTGAGATTCTGGGATGAATCCCACTTGATCATGATGTATTTTTTTTAATATGTTGTTGTATTCGATTTTCTAGTATTTTGTTTAGTATTTTAGCATCAGTATTCATTAGAGATATTGGTCTGTAGTTTTCTTTTTTTGTGACATCCTTGCCTGGTTTTGGTATGAGGGTTATGTTGGCCTCATAAAATGTGTTTGGAAGTATTGCTTCTTCTTCAATTCTTTGGAAGACTTTCAGTAAAATAGGAACCAAGTTTTCTTTGAATGTTTGATAAAATTCACTAGTAGAGCCGTCAGGGCCTGGACTTTTATTTTTGGGAAGGTTTTTAATGTTTTTTTCTATTTCTTCTCTACTAATAGGTCTGTTTAGGCTTTCTGCTTCTTCTTGACTCAGTCTAGGAAAGTTACATTGTTCTAGGAATTTATCCATATCTTCTGGGTTGTTGAATTTAGTGGCATAAAGTTTTTCATAGTATTCTACAATAATTCTTTGTATATCTACGGTGTCCGTGGTGATTTCTCCTCTTTCATTTTGGATTTTGTTTATATGAGTTCTTTCTCTTTTTTCCTTGGTAAGTCTTGCCAGGGGTTTGTCAATTTTGTTAATCTTTTCAAAGAACCAGCTCCTTGTTCTATTAATTTTTTCTATAGTTTTTCTGTTCTCTATTTCATTTATTTCTGCTCTGATTTTTATTATCTCCTTTCTTCTGCTGGTTTTGGGTTGTCTTTGTTCTTCTTTTTCTAGTTCCTTAAGGTGTAAAGTTAAGTGGTTCACGTGGGCTCTCTCTTGTTTGTTCATATATGCCTGAAGGGAAATGAACTTCCCTTTATCACTGCTTTTGCTGCATCCCATAGATTCTGATATGTCGTATTGTCATTTTCATTTGTCTGTATATCTTTTGATCTCTGCACTTATTTCTTCTTTGACCCATTCATTTTTTCAAAGTATGATGTTTAGTTTCCACAGTTTTGTGGGATTATTTTCATCTCTTTTGCAGTTGAATTCTAGTTTCAAGGCTTTATGATCAGAAAATATGCTTGGTACAACTTTGATTTTTCTGAATTTGCTGATGTTGTTTTTGTGGTCCAACATATGGTCAATTCTTGAGAATGATCCTTGTACACTGGAGAAAAATGTATACTGAGTCACTTTGGGATGAAATGTCTTGTAGATGTTTATCATATCCAGGTGCTCTAGTGTTTTGTTTAAGGCCACTATATCTTTGTTGATTCTCTGTTTGGATGACCGATCTAGAGCCGTCAGCGGTGTATTGAGGTCTCCAAGTATGATTGTATTTTTGTCAGTTTTTGTTTTAAGGTCAATAAGTAGCTGTCTTATATATTTTGGTGCTCCTTGGTTTGGTGCATATATATTAAGAATTGTTATGTCTTCTTGATTCAGTGTCCCCTTAGCCATTATTAAATGGCCATTTTTGTCTCTGAGTACATTTTCTGTCTTGTAGTCAGCATTATCAGATATGAGTATTGCTACGCCTGCTTTTTTTTTTTTTTTTTGGATGTTATTTGCTTGGAGTATTGTTTTCCAGCCTTTCACTTTGAATTTGTTTTTATCCTTGTTACTTAGATGAGTTTCTTGTAGGCAGCATACAGTTGGATTTTCTTTTTTAATCCATTCTGCTACTCTGTGCCTTTTTATTGTTGAGTTTAATCTGTTTACATTTAGTGTAATTATTGACAATTGTGAGTTCCCTATTGCCATTTTATAGATTTCTTTCTGTTAGTTTTGTGTCTTGTTAGATCCTTCTCTTTCGTTTTCTATTTTTTTGTTTTTCTTTGGTTGAATTCCATACATCTTTCCTCTGTTGCTATCTTTTTTAAATCATGTGCTTCTCTTGTGGTTTTTTCAATGGTGGTTACCTTTAAGTAATGAAAAGGGTTCCTACCCTGTTCATTGTAGTGCACTAGTTTCTGAGTACTTTTGCACTCCATCGTCCTTTGCTACTGTTAATCTCCATCCTCTCCCCCCTTTCTTTTTGTTGTAGTCACAGTTTAAATTTGGACTAATTGTGTTCTTCTTGGAGCTTTTACTTGTGGCTTTGTTTTTTTGTTGTTGTTGTTCTTTGTATCTGATTGGAGAACCCCCTTAGTAATTCCTGGAGTGGGGGTTTTCTGATGATAAATCCCTCATCTTTTTTGTATCTGTGAATGTTTTTATTTCTCCTTCATATTTGAAGGATAGCTTTGATGGGTATAGTATTCGTGGCTGAAAGTTCCTCTCTTTCAGGACTTTAAATATTGGGGTCCACTCTCTTCTAGCTTGTAGAGTTTCTGCTGAGAAATCTGATGATAATCTAATGGGCCTTCCTTTATATGTTGTATTCTTCTTTTCCCTGGCTGCCTTGAGAATTTTTTCTTTGCTGTTGGTTTGTGCCAATTTCATTATGATATGCCTTGGAGTAGGTTTGTTGGGGTTAAGAAAACTCGAAGTTCTGTTTGCTTCTTGAATTTGAGGCTTTAGTTCTTTCCACAGGCTTGGGAAGTTCTCATCTATTATTTGTTTGAATATGTTCTCCATTCCATTTTTTCTCTCTTCTCCCTCTGATATACCTATTATTCTTATGTTATTTCTTTTTGATGGAGTCAGATAATTCCTGTAGGGCTATCTCATTTTTTTAAATTTTTGAGTCTCTTTCTTCTTCTATCTGTTGTGCCTCAAGTTGTTTGTCTTCTAGTTCACTAATCCTACCTTCTATCTGGCCTGTTCTATTAGCTAAGCTTGTTACCTTGTTTTTCACCTCGCTAATTGAGTTTTTCATCTCTGTTTGATTTGTTTTTATAGTTTAAATTTCCTTGGAAATATATTCTTTGTGTTCATTGAGTTGTTTTCTGAGCTCCCTAAATTGCCTTTCTCTGTTTTCTTGTATATCTCTGAGTATTTTTAGGATTTCTATTTTAAATTCTCTGTCGTTTAACTCCAAGGTTTCCAATATAATAAATTTTTTCTCCATAGATTTTTCCTCATTTATCTGTGTTACCTCTCTTTCTTTTGTATCCATGATATTCGATTTTCTCTTCCTTATTGGCATCTGAGGGTGGTTTTGTTGATAGTATTAATGAGATTTAATAAAGAATAAAAAGTTAAAAAAATAAAAATAAAAAATAAAAAAAGAGTTGTTTTTTTTAAACAAAAATTAATAATGAAATAAAAAAAATAAAATAAAATTTAAATTTTAAAAAAGGAAATTATTCCCCCCCTCCTTTTTTCCTCTCCTCTCCTCTACCCTCTTTCTTGAGAAAATCTTGTGGTGAACTGTGAATTGTATTGTACTAAATAGAACAAACAATGCCTGTAATGGAGGGCCTGAACTGGGGAGAAGTAATAAAGGGGCAAAAAAAAAAGGGGGGGGGTTTGGAACCACAAAAAGCAAATAAGAAAAAAATTTGGGTCAAGAATAAAATAGGAGAACATACTCAAACAAATAATAGATGAGAACTTCCCAAGCCTGTGGAAAGAAAAGTCTCAAATTCAAGAAGCAAACAGAACTCCGAGTTTTCTTAACCCCAATGTTTGCTTTTAGGTGTTGTTTGACTAAGAGTTATGATGAGAGGAATAAGAGGGAAACAGAAAAATAGGGGGACAAATTAAAAAATTACTATTGTGGCCAATCTACCGGTTCGCTCAGCGGTAGAGCGTTGGACTGGCGTGCGGGGGACCCGGGTTCGATTCCCGGCCAGGGCACACAAGAGAAGAGCCCATTTGCTTCTCCACCCCCACCCTCCTTCCTCTCTGTCTCTCTCTTCCCCTCCCGCAGCCAGAGCTCCATTGGAGCAAAGATGGCCCGGGCGCTGGGGATGGCTCCTTGGCCTCTGCCCCAGGCGCTAGAGTGGCTCTGGTCTTGGCAGAGCGACACCCCGGAGGGGCAGAGCATCACCCCCTGGTGGGCGTGCCGGGTGGATCCTGGTCGGGCGCATGCGGGAATCTGTCTGACTGTCTCTTCCCGTTTCCAGCTTCAGAAAAATACAAAAAAAAGAAAGATTAAAAAAAAATTACTATTGTATTTAGTGAAATAAGAACTAGATAAAATGGAGAGCCAGGGATGAGAGCACTGCTAGTGAGTTAAAAAGGTGAAGTAAAACCCCCCAAAATGCCACAAACATAAGTTTGAGTACCAGATAAGATAATTTGTTCATTATTGAGGTTTGAATGAGAGGAAACATAAAGGAGAAAGGAAGAAACTAATATAGAGGGAGAAAAGAAAAAGAGAGAGAAAAAAAGAAGGAACCACTAAAAGAAGAAAAAAGAGGAGAGAGAGAGAGAGTTAAGGGTTTTAGAGTGCAACCCTCAAAGAGAGAAAGGAAGAGGAAAGAAAAGATAATGGGAGATGTAACACTTATGGGTAGTGTAGTTCAAGGAGAGGAGAGAGTAAGACTGGCAGAGAGTTAAATGACCAAATTGGAGGAGGAAAAAAAAATCAAGAATGAAGATAAGAGAAACAAATGAACAAATATAATAAAATGGGATAGGTTATAAAGTCTGCAGATTATTTTTGATTTTGAGAGGTTATCTTCTTGCTTTTTCTTTTCTCTTCCTCTTCCTGGTCGGTGACTCTGTACCCCGGGTTCTGCCCCTTTGGCACACTCAGGTAGAGGTTTGCAGTTGATAAGTGTCTATGGCGATGTCATGTATTGTGCTTCAGTCTCGTTGGCAGTCGAGGCTCATTAGCATTTATAGGCTCTGACAGTGAGAGAGTCTGTGTTCCTGGAGCCTCTCTCCTAGTCTTTCCTTCCTCAATTATTAGCCTGATAATCCAGCTATGGGGTTGCTGCTGCCTCTGCCTGGATAATAAGAGGCTCAAAGAGCTGGCAACTCCCCACTCTATTCCCACTCAGCACAGGGCTCTGGGTAAGGCTCAGTCAGTCAGACCTGCCAGCATAATCAGGCGGGGCTTCCACCCACTCAAAGACCTCTGGCTCTGCCATTCTGTCCGGTAACACGGGCGGGTGGGCGCCCTCTCCTGTGGCGCTTGGAGGAAACTCTTGCTCACTATCTGTGCATGCAGACCAGGATATTAGGCCGGCTGCCTCACACTTTGAGTGAAACCCCTGCCTGCACGGGAAAGTTCCAGCGTTGGAATTGGCTCTCACTCCCTCCCCATGCCCAGCTTTGTCAGGGCTCTGGGGCGGCCCAAGGTTCCACTTTTGGCCCACACAAAAGCCTCTGACTCTGCCTCTCTGTGGGATAACACGGGCGCCCACTGCCGAGGCACTTGGAGGAATCTCTAGCTCACTGTCTGTGTGCAGACCAGGATATCAGGCTGGCTGCCTCACCCTGTGAGTGAAACCCTCACCCGCACGGAAAAGTTCCAGCATTGGAATTGGCTCTCTTTCCCTCCCCGTGCACAGCTTTTCCAGAGAGCTGGGGCAGCCTGGCGATTCCGCTTTTGGCCCACACAAAGGCCTCTGACTCTGCCTCTCTGTGGGATAACACGGACGCCCACTCCCGGGACTTTCGAAGGAATCTCTTGCCCACTATCTGTGCACACCAACCAGGAGATCATGGAAAATGGCTGCCCCACTTGTCTTTTTTTGTCTGGGTTTGGCACAGCAGAAACCCAGACAAAACCAGTATTGACTGGGTTGCCACAGGCACAGTTTTTCCTCGGCTTGGATCTCCGTGCCACAGCCTGGTTCAGCTGCTTGTGCCGCAGCCTGGATCTATTCACCCCCTTTGCCCGCCTTAGTTTCTATACTCTCAGTTCCTAGTGAAAGCAGCCCTATTTAGGTTAGTGAGGAAGGCAGAGCATTTCTTACTCCCTATTTCCTTTGGGGTTTGATTATATATTTAGCCAACTTTTCGGTCGACCATACCTTCGGGTGAATTGCAAAACATCTGGAGGCTCCAAGGATAGGTTTTTCTGTTTCTAGTTGAATATCTTGTTGAGTTTTGGGGCAGATTTATCGGTATCGCTTCCTACTGCGCCATTACTTTGATGTCATTCCATATCTATCTGGTTTTCTTTGTGCCCCTCCCCCCCTAGGTAACCACCACACTCTTGTCCATGTCTCTGAGTCTCATTTTTATGTCCTACCTATGTATGGAATCATACTGTTCTTATTTTTTTCTGATTTACTTATTTCACTCAGTATAATGATATCAAGTTTCATCCATGCTGTTGTAAATGATCCGATGTCATCAATTTTTATGGCTGAGTAGTATTCCATAGTATAAATGTATCAAAGCTTTTTAATCCACTCATCCACAGACAGACACTTGGGCTGTTTCCAGATCTTCGCTATTGTGAACAATGCTGCCATAAACATGGCAGTGCATTTCTCCTTTTGAAACAGTGCTATGGTGTTCTTGGGGTATATTCCTAAAAGTGGGATGGCTGGATCATGGAGTGAGCTCAAGTATGTCCTATAAAACATGGAGCTATATGTTGACATGCAAGTTTTTTAAGAATGAGGAACTGCTGAAATAGTTCATCAGCAGTTTTCCCTAAGACAGCAGTCTTTATAGTGGAAACACCATAAGTAAATATTTGCTGTCTGTATATAGATTAAAAGAATAATATAACAAATGCTGAAAAGCCATAATAATGGCATATAATTCTAGTCTTTGAGCTGATTTTAAGTTGACTGTTTCAGTATAAAGTTGTCCATTGATTTGCAAAAGCGATTTGCCATTAAGTGGAAGTTTCCCAGAGCCATTCTTGTTGATCCTTTGAAAACAGGAACAACAATAATTTTGAGGCTCAAAACCCATAAACTGTAAGGGTCACCTATGCCCCTTGATAATCCAGGAGGCAACAAGATCAAAATATGGAATTTTATGCTATGGGCTATTAGATGGTTCAATGCGCCCAAGCTGTAGCTGCTCTTGTACCAATTGAGCAGCTGCCCTAAGTTTCTCCTGAAAAGGGGGCCATTGGTCTACCCAAGGATTATCTAATTTCCAAGTAATTGGGTCTGCACAATGCATTATTGAGGTAGCAGGAGCTACCAAGGCCCCTATGCTAAATTTTGATATCCTAATCCACACCTTCTGGTATTGGGTGCCACTCCTATGGGGGTGAGAATTTCTCGCTGTTCTTTCCCTAGTCCCTTAGTGGGCAAAAATCCTCAATCAAGCATCTGAGTACTGACTAAACCATTAGGACTGACAAGCAATGCTCCCATATTTCTCAAAACATCTCTACCTCACAAATTGGCCATCCAGGGAGCACATAATGCTTAAAAATATCCAGAATGGCCTTCTTAATCTTTCCAATGTAGAAAACTAGAACTTTGTTGAGGGGATTTACTCTGCCCTATACCTTGTAATTCTGTGGCTGCTGCATGAGTGGGCCAGGAAGGAGGCCAATGTAGCTTAGCAATAACAGAGACATCAGCTCCAGTATCTAAAAGTTCTTTAAATTTATGCCCATGTATTGTTAGGTCCATTTCAGGGCATTCCTGACCTACTTTTTTAAATCCAATTGGCAAAATGAGAGGAGCCAAATCACCAATTTTCTTGGGGCCCCTTTTCCAGGATTTGGCCTGAGAAGCAGAATTAACATCCTTATACTATTCTTCTAGCTACCTGAATTAGCTGTGAGACAAATTCTTTTTTTTATTATTATTAATTTTAATGGGGTGACATTGATAAATCAAGGTACATATGTTCAGAGAAAACATCTCTAGGTTATTTTGACATTTGATTATGCTGCATTCCCATCATGCAAAGTCCAATTGTCTTCCGTCACCTTCTAACTGGTTTTCTTTGTTCCCCTCCCCTCCCCCAACACCCCTTCCTCCTCATCCAACCTGTAACCCCCATACTCTTGTCCATGTCTCTGAGTCTCATTTTTATGTCCCACCTATGTATGGAATCATATAGTTCTTAGTTTTTTTTCGATTTACTTATTTCGCTCAGGATAATGTTATCAAGGTCCACCCATGTTGTTGTAAATGATCCAATGTCATCATTTCTTATGGCTGAGTAGTATTCCATAGTATATATGTAGCAAAGCTTTTTAATCCACTCGTCCTCTGACAGACACTTGGGCTGTTCCAGATCTTCGCTATTGTGAACAATGCTGCCATAAACATGGGGGTGCATTTCTTCTTTTCAAACAGTGCTATGGTGTTCTTGGGCTATATTCCTAACAGTGGTATAGCTGGGTCAAAAGGCAGTTTGATTTGTAATTTTTTGAGGAATCTCCATACTGTTTTCCACAGTGGCTGCACCAGTCTGAATTCCCACAAGCAGTGCAGGAGGGTTCCCTTTTCTCCACATCCTCGCCAGGACTTATTCTGTGTTGTTTTGTTAATGAGCGCCATTTTGACTGGTGTGAGGTGATATCTCATTGTGGTTTTAATTTGCATTTCTCTAATTATTAGTTGAGCATTTTTTCATATGCCTATTGGCCATCTGTGTGTCCTCTTTGGAGAAGTGTCTATTTATTTCTTTTGCCCATTTTTGGATTGGTTTGTTTGTCTTCCTGGTATTAAGTTTTACAAGTTCTTTATAAATTTTGGTTATTAACCCCTTATCAGATGCATTGTCAAATATATTCTCCCATTGAGTAGTTTGTTTTTTTATTCTGTTCTTATTGTCGTTAGCTGTGCAGAAGCTTTTTAGTTTGATAAAGTCCCATTTGTTTATCCCGTATTTTATTTCACTTGCCTGTGGAAACAAATCGACAAATATATGGCTGCAAGAGATGTCAGAGAGCTTACTGCCTATGTTTACTTCTAAGATGCTTATGGTTTTATGGCTTACATTTAAGTCTTTTATCCATTTTGACTTTTTTTGAATGGTGTAAGTTAGTGGTCTAGTTTCATTTTTGTGCAGGTAGCTGTCCAATTTTCCGAACACCATTTGTTGAAGAGTCTGTCTTTACTCCAATGAATGCTCTTACCTCCTTTGTCAAATATCAGTTGTCCATAAAAGTGTGGGTTTATTTCTGGGTTCTCAGTTTTGTTCCATTGATCTATATGCCTGTTCTTATGCCAGTACCAGGTTTTTTTGAGTACACTGGCCTTGTAGTATAACTTGATATCAGGAAGTGTGATACCTCCTGCTTTATTCTTCCTTTTCAAGATTGCTGAGGTTATTCATGTTCTTTTTGGTTCCATATAAATTTTTGGAATATGTGTTCTATATTTTGAAGTAAGTCATTGGTATTTTAATCAGTATTGCATTGAATTTATAAATTGCTTTGGGTAACATAGATATTTTATTGATGTTTATTCTTCCTAACCATAAGCATGGTATATGCTTCCACTTGTTTATATCTTCCCTGATTTCTTTTATCAATGTTTTATAATTTTCCGAGTACAAGTCTTTAATTTCCCTGGATAAATTTATTCCTAAGTACTTTATTTTTTTGGTTGCAATGGTAAAGGGGATTGATTCCTTAATTTCTCTTTCTGACAGTTCACTGTTAGTGTATAAAAATGCCTCTGATTTCTGAGTATTAATTTTATATCCTGCCACCTTCCTGAATTCATTTATCAGGTCTAGTAGTTTTATTACTGTGACTTTTGGGTTTTCTATATACAATATCATATCATCTGCAAATAATGATAGTTTTACTTCTTCTTTTCCAATTTGGATGCTTTTTATTTCTTTTTCTTGTCTGATTGCTGTGGCTAGGACTTCCAGAACTATGTTGAATAAGAGTGGTGGAAGGGAGCACCCCTGATTTGTTCCTGATCTTAAGGGGATTGCTTTTAATTTTTGCCCATTGAGTATGATGTTGGTTGTGGGTTTGTCATAGATGGCCTTTATCATGTTGAGGTATGTTCCCTGTATTCCCACTTTGCTAAGAGTTTTGATCATGAATGGGTGCTGGATTTTATCAAATGCTTTTTCTGCATCTATTAAAATTATCATGTGATTTTTCTCCTTCCTTTTGTTTATGTGATGAATCACATTGTTTGATTTGCGAATATTGTACCAGCCTTGCCTCCCAAGAATAAATCCCAATTGATCATGGTGTATGATATTTTTCATATATTGCTGAATCTGGTTTGCTAATGTTTTGCTGAGGATTTTAGCATCTAAATTCATCAGGAATATTGGCCTATAATTTTCTTTCTTTGTGTTGTCTTTGGCTGGTTTTGAAATTAGAATTATGCTCGCCTCATAAAAGGAGCTTGGAAGTCTTCCTTCCTCTTGAATTTTTTGAAATAGCTTGAGAAGGATAGGAGTTAGTTCTTCTTTGAATATTTGGTAGAATTCACTTGTGAAGCCATCAGGTCCAGGATTTTTCTTTTTTGGGAGTTTTTTGATAACTGTTTCAATCTCATTTGTTGAAATCAGTCTGTTTAGGTTTTCTGATTCTTCCAGATTGATTTTGGGAAGATTATATGTTTCAAGGAATTTGTCCATTTAATCTAGGTTGTCTAGTTTTTTGGCGTACAGTTCTTCATAGTATCTTCTTACAATATTTTGTATTTCTGTTGTGTCAATTGTTATTTCTTCACTCTCATTTCTAATTTTATTTATTTGAGTCCTCTCTCTTTTTTTCTTGGTGAGTCTGGTTAAAGGTTCATCAATCTTGTTTACCTTTTCAAAGAACCAGCTCCTGGTTTCATTGATCCTCTGTATTGTTTCTTTAGCCTCTATGTCATTTATTACTGCTCTGATCTTTATTATTTCCTTCCTTCTACTAGCTCTGGGCTTTACTTGCTGTTGTTTTTCTAGTTCTTTTAAATGTAGGGTCAAGTTGTTTATTTGAGCATGTTCTAGCTTCTTGAAGTATACCTGTAATGCTATGAACTTCCCTCTCAGGACTGCTTTTGCTGTGTCCCATAAATTTTGAGTGGATGTATGCTCATTATTGTTTGTTTCTAAGAATTTTTAAATTTCTTCTTTGATCTCATTTTTAACCTATTTATTATTTAATAACATGCTATTTAATTTCCAAGTGTTTAAGTATTTTTCAGTTTTTCTGCTGTGGTTGATTTCTAGTTTCATGCCATTGTGATCAGAGATAGTACTTGATTTGATTTTAATCTATTTAAATTTGTTGAGACCACTTTTGTGCCCTAACACGTGGTCTATTCTAGAGAATGTACCATAAGCACTTGATAAGAATATATATTCTGCTGTTTTAAAGTGAAAAGTTCTGAAGATATTTATTAAATCAACTTGATCTAGTATGTCCTTTAAGTCTGCTCTTTCTTTGTTACTTTTCTTTCCTGAGGATCTATCTAGTGATGTTAGTTGGGTATTGAAATCCCCTACTATTATAGTATTGCTGTTGATCTCACCCTTTTAATCCATCAAAGTCTACTTCATATATTTAGGTGCTCCTATATTAGGTGCATAGATATTTATAACGGTTATATTTTCCTGTTGGATTGCTGCCTTTATTATTATATAGTGACCTTTATAGTCTTTGTTTTAAAGTCCATTTTGTCTGATATAAGTGTTGCTACCCCAGCTTTATTTTCATTTCCTTTTGCGTGAAATATTTTTTTCATCCTTTTATCTTCAGTCTATGTGCATCTTTTAATTTAAGGTGTGTCTCTTGTAGACAGCATATGTATGGGTCCTGTTTTCTTATCCACACAGCTACCCTATGTCTTTTGATCGGATCATTTAATCCATTTACATTTAAGGTTTTTATTGATATGTAATTGTTTATTACCATTTTATTCTTTAAAACTGTATTCCTCTTTTGCTATATTCTTTTTCTCCTTTGATCTGTTTACAACAGGCCCCTTAGCATTTCTTGCAGCATTGGTTTGGTTGTAGTGAATTCCTTGATTTTTGTTTTTCTTGTCTGGGAAGCTTTTTATTTCTCCTTCAATTTTAAATGATAGCCTTGCTGGATAAAGTAGTCTTGGTTGTTGGCTCTTGTTCTGCATTACTTTGAATATTTCTTGCCATTCTCTTCTGGCCTCAAGTGTTTCTGTTGAGAAGTCGGAAGTCATTCTTTTGGGGTCTCCTTTGTAGTTGATAGCCTTTTTTTCTCTAGCAGCTTTTAATATTTTCTCTTTATCATTTAGCTTTGGTATTTTTAATTATGATGTGTCTTGGTGTTGATTTCTTTGGTTTCTCTTTAATGGAGTTCTCTGTGCTTCCTGAACATATGAGATGTTTTCCTGCCTTAATTGAGGGAAGTGTTCAGCTATGATATGCTTGAGCAAAGTCTCTATCTCTTGTTCTTTCTCTTCTTCTTCAGGAACCCCTATGATGTGGATGTTATTTCTCTTCATGTTGTCACAGAGATCTCTTAGAGTTTCCTCAGACTTTTTGAGTCTCTTTTCTTTTTTCTGCTCTGCCTCTGTGCCTTTATTTATCTTGTCCTCTAACTCAGTGATTCTATTCTCAGCTTCATCCATCCTGCTTTTAATTCCTTCCATTGTGTTCTTCATTTCTGATATTGTATTTGTCATTTCTGATTGATTCTTTTTTATTATTTCAATGCCCTTTTTTATATTTGCTATCTCATTATTTAGGTGTTCATAATGACCATCTATTGTTGTTCTAATATCTTTGAGCATCCTAACAATCGTTATTTTAAACTCTGCATCTAGTAATTTGGTTATATCTGATTAATTCAGGTCCTTTTCTGGGGATTTCTCTTGATTCATTTGTGTTGCATTTCTCTGCCTTCTCATTTTCTCTGTGTAAAGGAAGGTTTTGGCCACTGGAGTCCACTGGGTGTGGCTTCTGGTCCCTAGGTGTGGTCTGTCTACAGGCCCACCACCCCCTCTGCTGTTGCTGCCTAGGGCCTAGGGTTGCCGGTACCTGCCCACTGGGGCTGTTGCTGTGGTTTCTGCCTCTCCTTCACAGGAGTGGCTGCATCACGTTCTCGGGTGTACAAACCTTGGTGGCTTTGGCCTTTGCCCCACCCCCGTGGGTGGCGTTATGCTCGGCCCTGAGGCCAGTGGCGAGCACCTTTGCTCAGCTGCAGGTCTCCTCCTGTTTCCGGGCTCTCTCCCCATCCTTGCAGGAGGAGCCCGCTCGTGGGATGGTGGTAAGCCTTGGCTCCACAGGCCAGGTGAAACTGCATGCCCATGCTCAGTAGCAGCACTCTACCTGTTCTGGGTTTATTGCTCCACCCCCACTGGAGGAGCCGGCTCCCAAGTCAGGCCACAAGCCTAGGTTCCACAGACGGGGCAAGGCTGTGCTCCTGAGCGCTTGCTCAAGGGCTGGTCACCACCCTTCCAGGGTTCCCACCCTTCTCCTGCAGGCTGGATTGCAGGTTGCCCGCAGCTGGGCTTGACCGCTTTTGAACACCCCCTCCTTCCCATCCAGGCAAGACTGAGCTCACACCTGGGCCCAGTGGTGGCCTGCCAGCTTCCACCCTTGCCAACAGAACCGCACTTCCATGTCCCACCTCCGCCCGCCCTCCGGTGAGCCCTTAGCCATGTGGGGTGTGGGCACTGCAGCTCAGACCCTAACACTCAATACTATAGTTCCAAAAGCTCCCTCCTTCTAAGTGACTCTGCTCTGGGTGCCATGGGAGAGCTTGTTTGGCTGGTGTCCTGCTTCCCTTTGCTGGTATTGCTGTTTTCAGGGGAAATATTCACTTCAGATTTGGGGAGTGACTCGTCCCAGGGGTTAGGGTGGTTGTCTCCCAAAATGTTTCTCCCTGTGCCTCCTAGATTACACTCTCTTCCTGATACTCTGGTCCTCTCCTCTCTCCCCGTCTTCAGGAGCCCCAGGTGAGTGGTTGTGAGAGAGAGTTTTTCTGTGCGGTCCCTTTAAGAAGAATCCTGGGTCTGAGAAATTTGTCTCTTTCTCACAAACAGTATCCTGACTTGTTTCCAGTGAAATACTGTCCATATGCCTCTTCTAGGCTCTGGGGCTGCAGGCTGGGGCTTTGTTCCTGGGACTCAGGACCCTTCCCTCTCTGCTAAACTCACTTCCCACCACACAAGCCTCTCCCGGCTGCTGTTCACTCTGGGGAGCTGGGCAGCCCTCTCTGTGTTTCCGCTTTTCCTACCAGTCTTGGTGTGGCTTCTTCAGTGTTCCTTGGTTGAAGAGTCCTCTTAATTTAGTCCAACGTTGGTTTATCCAGATGATAGTTCTTAAAATTAGTTTGTAATGCAGTTTGGTTCTGGGAGGTGAATGTTGGTACATCCGCCTACTCCAGCGCCATCTTGTCTTCCTTCACATGCTATTTAGTTTCAAAGTGTATGAGTATTTTTCAGTTTTGTGTTGTAGTTGATTTCTAGTTTCATGCCATTGTGATCAGAGATAGTACTCGATATGATTTCAATCTTCTTAAATTTGTTGAGACCACTTTTGTGCCCTAACATGTGGTCCATCCTAGAGAATGTACCATGAGCACTTGAAAAGAATGTATATTCTGCTGTTTTAGGGTGAAAGGTTCGGAAGATATGTACTAAATCAAGTTGATCTAGTGTGTCCTTTAAGTCTGCTATTTCTTTGTTAATTTTCTTTCTTGAGGATCTATCTAGTGATGTTAGAGGGGTATTGAAATCCCCTACTATAATAGTATTGCTGTTGATTTTGCCATGTATATCCATCAAAGTCTGCTTTATATATTTAGGTGCTCCTATGTTAGGTGCATAAATATTTATAATGGTTATATCTTCCTGTTGGATTGCTCCCTTTATCATTATGTAGTGATCTTCTTTATCTCTTACTATAGCCTTTGTTTTAAAGTTTGTTTTGTCTGATATAAGTATTGCTACCCCAGCTCTTTTTTTCATTTCCATTTGCATGAAATATTTTTTTCCATTCTTTTACCTTTATGTGCATCTTTTGTTTTAAGGTGTGTCTCTTGTAGCCAGCATATGTATGGGTCCTGTTTTCTTATCCACGCAGCTACCCTATGTCTTTGATTGTTCATTTAATCCATTTACATTTAAGGTTATTATTGATATGTTGTTGTTTATTGCCATTTTATTCTTTAAAGCTGTATTCTTCTTTTGCTCTATTCTTTCCCCCTTTGATCTGTTTACAACAGGCCCTTTAGCATTTCTTGCAGCATTGGTTTGGTTATAATGAATTCCTTGAATATTTTTTGTCTGGGAAGCTTTTTATTTCTCCTTCAATTTTAAATGATAGCCTTACTGGATAAAGTAGTCTTGGTTGTAGGCTCTTGTTCTGCATTACTTTGAATATTTCTTGCCATTCCCTTCTGGCCTCAAGTGTTTCTGTTGAGAAGTCAGATGTCATCCTTATGGGGGCTCCTTTGTATGTGATAGCCTTTTTTCTCTAGCAGCTTTTAATATTTTATTTTTATCACTTATCTTTGATATTTTAATTATGATGTGTCTTGGTGTAGATTTCTTGTGGTTTCTTTTTAATGGAATTCTCTGTGCTTCTTGAACTTGTGTGATTTTTTTTTCTGCATCAATTTAGGGGAGTTTTCAGCTATAATTTGATTTGATTTGTTCTTTCTCTTCTTCTTCAGGAACTCCTATGGTGCAGATGTTATTTCTCTTCATGTTGTCACAGAGCTCTCTAAGAGTTTCCTCAGACTTTTTGAGTCTCTTCTTTTTGCTGCTCTGCTTCTGTGCCTTCATTTATCTTGTCCTCTAACTTGCTGATTTGATCCTCAGCTTCATCCATTCTGCTTTTAATTCCTTCCATTGTGTTCTTCATTTCTGATATTGTATTTGTCATTTCTGACTGGTTCTTTTTTATTATTTCAATGTCCTTTTTTATACTTGCTATCTCTTTATTTAATTGTTTGTTATGTCCATCTACTGTTGTTCTAAGATCTTTGAGCATCCTAACAATTATTATTTTAAACTCTGCCTCTGGTAATTTGGTTATATTAGACTCATTCAAGTCCTTTTCTGGGGATTTCTCTTGAATCAATTGGGTTGCATTTCTCTGCCTTCCCATTTTCTGTGTGTATAAAAAGTATGTGGCCACTGTAATCCAATGGGCATGGCCTCGGTGTTCTGTAGGTGTGGTCTGTCTGCTGGCCCACCACCCCCTTTGCTGCTTCCTTAGGGCGTTTGGGTATGGTCATTGCCAGTGCCAGCTAACTGCAGTTTCCGCCTCTCCTCCATGGTAAGGGCTGTGTTCATGTGCCCAGGTTTACAAGCCTCGGCCTTTGCCCCACTTCTATGGGTGGGCTGCATGCTATGCTTGGGCCACAAGCCTCCCCAGAAAAATCAGTTTAAAAAATAATAAAAGACACAGTGCTCATTCATACACATCACATCCTCATAATCATCTGGGTCATGTGACAGTGTTGACTACCACTCTACCCTGGGTTTCTGTGGTGGATAGTTACTGTTTTTGCTGTATCCATTTTACCTTCTTCTGTGACCCGCACCCCAATCTTCCTGTAGGAAACCACCTTTCTCTCATTATCAGTCTATGTGGTTTGCATGACTCCATGTCTAACTACTGAGATGGATGTTGACTTATCTAAACAGTGCATAACTTATCTAAACAGTGTTGACCCCAGAGGTCCGTTTAGAAATTGGCACGCAATGGAAGCTATATCAGAGTTAATCAGATGAACTCAGAGCCCTTTGATGGAATCGTCTGGAGGAGAATTGCTCTTCCTGGTGAAGAGGACTGCAGTCTTGGCAGCTGTTTTGTCATCATAAAAAGAAGCCAATTTAGGGAAGCAGAATAATATGAAAAAAGTAAGAAAAGTTACAATGTCTTTGAGACCCTAAATACATGTGAACCTGGACTACCCTGAACTTATCTGTTATATGGGTCAAAATACTTCTTTAAGCCCTGGCCAGATAACTTTGTTGATTAGAGCATTGTTCCTGAAGTGCAGAGGTTGCCAGTTTGACCCTCAATCAGGGCACATACAGGAACAGATTGATGTTTCTCTCTCTCTCTTTCTTCTTTCCTCTCTTGCTAAAGTCAATTAAGAAAAAAAATAGTTTTAAAAAAACAACCAATATAAATATAACTTCCTATCACTTGAAAAAATACTGATTAAAATTATTGTGATCTTCAGTATCTGTTTCCCTTCCATATTCTTTCTCCTTCATTGGTTTCTTATTCTCTTCCTATCTCATTCATGAAATTCTGATGCTTGCAGAATGCTTGATAGCTCACAATCCAACCCATCCAAAACCCTCCCCAACTTTTACACACTCTTTCTTATTGAACACAACCAATTCTATTGCTCCAATTCTCATTTCTATAGCATGACCCAAATTCTCACCTGCAATTCCAACTTCTTCACAAAACCCCCACCCTCACTTTTCTAACCAATAGCTACTCTTCATTAGTGTCACACCAATACCTTGGACTAATCTAAAACCAAATTCTGCCTTTCTAATTTCTTTTTTCCCCAAATTCAGTGCTCTTCCAGATTATCTTAATTTTGGTCAAGTGTCTCCTACTTTGTAATCTTGGAGTTATCTTTATATTCTTTTTCTCTTCATTTGGGGATCAGCCCTGACTCAAGCTGGGCTAAAAAGAGTTATACAAGACTAACAGGAGAGATTTTCTCTTCCCCTTGGGTTGCTGAACCGATAGGATCTTTGAGCTGCAGGCGGCCATCTTGTCTGCCTGAGAATGAAGCCAAGCCTGAGCATAGCATTGATGAGAGAGAACAGAATATTCCTGAGGATGCTGTTTGAGCCCCTCCACCCAGCCTTGCCAGAAGCCAGACCTGTACCCTGGACATTTCAGTTATATGAACTGTTAAATTTCCATTTTTGCTTCAGCCCAACTGTCAATTTCCTGTCTTTTATAACTAAGGGAGTCTGACTGATACTGACTGACCCAGACTTTGTCAGTATCAGTCTTAAGGATTCCAGAGCTATCTGGCCGTGGAATGACAGCAGATACCTAAGAAAGATCATAGAGACACTGATTGGTTAAGGCTCTCATGAGAGACTCCAGATGAGATGGCCTTAGATGTCCCTTCGGACTCTGAGAACCAGTCCTGGGTTCATTTATGAGCCTTCTTCTCCACTCTGGGAGTGTAGCCTTCCCTCCCAAGCTCCTTTTTTTGGGCACTTCACATTCACTCTTCATTGGAGGTGCTGCTGCCATTTTCTGTCTTGCCTATTGAATCATGACTTCTTGGAGGATTGTGAAGACTGTGAGCTTTTTGTTTAGCTCATTTAGTTTATGAGAAGAAAGGGTGAGAGGTAAGAAGAGAGAAAGAAACAAAGAAAGTCAAGAAATCTTTTTATAGTAATTTAAAGCACTTCATTGTGAAGTTCCATTTAGTCTCTTAATTAAATTATTGATTCATAATCCTTCTGTGTTGTGTTGGCAACTTTTTAAAATCCAAAGTGCTCCTCTATGCTTCTTTTAGGTTGTTTCCTAAAATATAACCCAGAGACAATAGTGCTATGTAGCAGAGATGGCTTGTGGTGGAAGGCTCGATCTAAACTCCAGTTCCAACCTCTCTTGATGTAGTCTTTTTGCTAACCTGTCAATTTTTCTATAATTTTCTTAGTTCCTTCCTTATCCAAATGAAATGCTCAGACCTTCAGGTACTTGCCTCACAATGATGTATCAGAGGATAATTGCAGAGGCTGCTTTTGAAGTATTTAGAGAAGTGACACTATTGTCTAACTTCTCTAAGGTGAACTAGATAATGAGATAATCCTCCCCAGGAAATTGCAAATAAAAATATTATATCTAAGAAGAAGGTTGCTTTGTTTTTCTTATCAGAGACTTGACCCTTCCTTTTCCCAAAAAATAAAAAAGGAAAAAATGCCTTAGACACCTTTTACCTTTAATTGCCTGGATGGTTTTTCTATCTAGACATTTCTTAAGCAGTTAAATAGTGCTAACTGTAATTGTGGCAGGTCCAGCTGGCTCATAGGTCCCTAAAAGTGCCTTTGCATTGCAGCATGTTTAAAACAGTAGTCACTGCCTCAAGTAGATGAGACTTCTAAAGGAATTGTACTGCTTGTCCTTACACCTAAGATTTCACATTCAAATACTTATTGAGAACCTACTGTGAGTGCATGTACTCAAACCCTGAGGGAAATGATGCCAGAACATGGGGCACCATCCTTGCTTTCTAGGAGTGTGTCATCTAATCAGAGAGATAGGAAGCACACACGCATCCCTACAAATGTCTTTTCAGCTGAGGACCCGAAATCAGGGTTTCGTTACCCTGGCCACACATCACCATCACTTGAGGACCTTTAGATATTTATGCCTGGATCTCACCCCAGACAATTAAATGAGAAATATCTGGGTAGAGCCCAGACATTAATATTGTTAGTCCTGCCCTTATCTCCACCCCTAGTTCAAGTCTAAGGTGCAATCAGATTTGAGGAACTTTGGTTTAAATCCTACTTCCTCTTAAATATGGATGTTGGTTTGCCCTCCAGATCTCCCCAGCCAGAAGAAATAAATCGTACTGATTGATTCTCAAAGGTCTGAGTGCTTCTGTCAAGAAAACACTCAGGAAACCTTAGACCAAATCCTCTTTCCCAGAAGGCACAGAAGTTAGGGGAGCATGGCAGGAGGGTCAGACACTGCAGAGCCTGCCCTCATCTGGAAGGTTCCTTTACTCAGTATTGGTGAAAGGTAAGGGCCAATCAACCTGGCCTAGGAGATGAGAGAGAATTAAGAGATCACAGTCAATCCAAATACCATCCAACTCTTGGGCTAA
This sequence comes from Saccopteryx leptura, assembly GCF_036850995.1. Classification (NCBI taxonomy): domain Eukaryota; kingdom Metazoa; phylum Chordata; class Mammalia; order Chiroptera; family Emballonuridae; genus Saccopteryx; species Saccopteryx leptura. The sequence continues at coordinate 128,763,900 of NC_089506.1, forward strand.
CCATATATATATTTCTTGGCAGCCACCTGACTTGCTTGAAAGTGCCTATGTTCATAAACTGAGGTTCAGTTGTTTTCTGGGTCAAATGAGAAGTACGTTCCATGTCACAAAACTGGAATCTTTGGGAAGCAACAAAGGTTGACCTAGATTTTCTTCTCTTAGGCCTCCATTTTCTGACCATATTCCTGTCCAGTGCAGGTGCAGGTACGCATCTAATGGAGCTGGGCCTTCAGGTCCCAGAACAGACATTCTCAGGCACTTATGAGGGCTACCTGGCTGGGAGATGTGGCTTAGTCTTGATTAAAGTAGTCTTTTATTTTCCTTTGAGTGAATGAGTCCATTCAGCCAACCCTAACCCATTTGTCGAACTGATTCTAGCCTAATTGCCAGCATTAGCAGCCAAGGCCTCTGACATCCTGACCCATCTCTGTAATGGCCTGACTAATATATCTGCATCCCCACACTGACAGTTCAGACCAACCCAGGCTCCAAGCTCTACCTCAGAATGTGATTAATCTAAGACATCAGAGCACAGGAAATACAGACTAGAAACTTTTTGTATGTTATGGGCAAAAGAACAAAACAAAACAAAAAACCATAGACTGAGCAATGGAGACATATGTTTCCAAGTAATTGTTCCCTAATCACAGAAAACTTTATCCAGAAAGTGGCAAATTTTCTAAGGTTCCAGAGGGGCACTAAACGTTTACTCAGGACCTACTGATTTGGAGGCAAGAAGAGCTTTCCCAACAATAGAAATATCCAGTTTTCAGGCCCAGTTGGACATCCAATGTCAGAGGATTCAGGCTTTCTAGAAAAGAGTTCAGAATCACAAAATCTCACTTGATCACAGGCTATATGTTCTGGGAAGCAGTGACATCTGGTGCTGTGGTCCCTCAATTGACCCTGGAGTGTTGGCCCTGACCTGAGCGACGAGACCATCTCACCTCCTCCTGGCCTCAGCCCTCTTGCCCCAGTGTCTCCACGTGTCATGATCTTAAGTGTCACCTCCAGATGATCCCTAGTCACATCTCCCCTGCTCTGCCACCATTTTGAAAGAGCTGGGAAGAAGGTGGAAGCGTCCCCCTGGGACCTGTATTCACAGAGGGCTTTCAGTTTACCCCTCAGCAACAGGAGGTAGAACCTGCTTTTCTGGGGAGGCAAGGTATTTAACCCATAAAGTCCCCAACAGCACCAGCCACACTCTATCTAAAAAAAGAAAAAATTTGTCAGCCACATTCTAACTGCTCATTCCACCAGCATTTGCTTGGTTTCTGTTGCATGCTATAGAGGTGCTAAACTGTACATTTACAGGATGTAAAGCTGGGACCAGTAGCCCTTCTGGGAACTGCTCTCTGACAAAGACTGGACAGGACAGTGATACCAAGGAGTCCTGGGGGGGGGGTAGCAATGTCAGGTGACATGACATTGATACTGACATTGCTCTAAAATGAATTCTCACAGCTTCATTCAGATCATTTAAAAAGGGAGAAATTCCTCATCCTGACTCAGTCTGAGGACTTTGGGTGATTTTATTTTTCCCGTTCTCATCTCACGTTGTCTCAGAGCCCCTCATTGACTTGCCATTGCCCACTTCCTGCTTCCCTGATCTGTGCTGTTTCCTCTGCTGGTGGTCGATGTCACTTCCTGTGTGGCTGTCCCACCTCTGGTCCCTGGGTTTTCCTGGTCAGGAGGAGGACAACCTGCCAGCTTCTGCACAAAAGCAATGTGTTCCCTCAGGTGAGAGTCCTCGCACCCTTAGACTGTGAGACCGAGTGAGGCCAAACCAAGTGGACTAGGGGGCTTAGTACCCCTTCCTTGGCCCTCAGAATATTTCATTAGGAATAAAGATTAATTAAGGCAAGGTGGGGGAGTGTTCTTACACTAAATTTTCTGGCTAAGTCCCTCAATTCTCTCCCATGGCTTTGCCCTTGGAAGTTCAATCAAAGAGTGAATATCTTCAAATAGCACATGTCTAGCATTCCATCCTCTTAAGTCACCTCTGTCTTTTGTTCTCAGTCTCCTTTCTGAGACAAGGGTTTGTGTGGCCATCCTCCAATCTCATTTCAGTTCTTTTTGTGCATTTTCCTTTCCTAAATCAGCCTTTTCAGACCGCTCTCTTAAACTAGGCTTTTTATCCAGGATTAGACACATTAGAAACCCTTGGGGGGCTCTAAGTACTGATGCTTGTGCCCCACCCCAGTGGGTCTGATTCAACTGGTTTGGGATAAATCCTGGGCACTGTGGGCACAGAGCTTCCCAGGTGATTCCAGTGGGCTGTTAAAGGGCTGTGACTGGAGCCAGGGTAATAGCTTAGTTCTGGAAATTAAACATTACAGCAGCAAAGAACTTTATATTTCTAGTTTTAAACCAGAGCTAAGACACCTCTGGTTTCTGGCTCGCTCACATTTTATCTACAGGGTCATCAGTTCCCAGGAGAAATACCACCTGTAATCTGCCATCTGCAATCCGCAATCCATACTGAGCACAAGCAATCATAGCCTTACATAGACTATACACACTTGGTGCTGCCCTGTGCTCACGCACCAATCAGGGGAAATGCTTGCAGCTGGTAGAACAGAGAGCAAGTCTAACACAGCTGTTTTTCCAACATTCCACTCCTTTAGCGTGGCTCACTTCACAATCTACGCGACAGGTTTCTTCCACGGTCGTCCCTGTGTGAGGAGTGAGGTGCATTGCATAAACAGTGTACAGCAATAGCACAAGTTACACAATAATTACAAAGGCACCTTTGCAATGTCTCCCTGAGCACTCTGCCCAGGGAGTTAACTGGAGGCCCACCTTCAACTCCCCACCCCATGGAAGGTGGGAGGGCCTGTTTGGTCCAGGGCTATGTTCACTGAAACTACAAAGTGTTCTTGGTGCATGTAGTGCTGGTGGCCGCAGCCAGGCAGATCCACATTAGGTTCAGGAAGATGGCAGAAAAACTGCAGAGCTAGAAAGCATTGGGCCATTACCATTTAATAAAGTCTCACAACAGCAAATGAGCAAACAGGCAGGGGAAAACCTCTTCTCAGGCAAACAAACAGCCAAAATGACCCCTCACAGCAGCGGATAGGCAATCCACAACCCACCATCTGCAATCCCTCTTGAGCACAAGCACCCATAGCCTTACATAGGCTACACCCACGTGACCCTTCCACATGCTCACGCACCAATCAAGCAAAGTGCTTGCATCCACAAACCAGCGAGCAAGCCTAACACAGCTGTTTTTCTGACAGTGTCTCTCTGCAACTGGATGAGAACAGCTTCCCAGTTCAGCAGTGCCTCCACAGGTGCTGTGGTCCCACCTACAGGGCCTCTTATAGTACTGTCCACAAGCAGCATGTCCATCCAGCAAGGGAGCTAGTACCTCCTCTGGATGTAGTCTGAGAGTCCATTATACCGCTCAATGATCAGTCCATGATAGACAGCCCAGCTGTCTGTGCAAACCACCAAGGTAAAGGTCCATCACAGGCCACCAGCCACACAGTTCTTTATTAACAGACCTCGGTGCCTCTCCATAAGCACTCTGTTGCCACAAGCTCCATCTGGACCCCTCAAAATCCAAGCTCACAAGGCCTGGTGGAGTCAAACATGTTCAAGGCCTGTGCTGCCTTGACAGTTCTCTTAGCTGCTGCTGCTGTAAAAAAGCACCTATTACCTTCTAATGCCTAATCCTGCTGTTCATTAGAAGTGGACCAGTGCATTGCCTATGTCACATGTGCTCTCCAGCCCCCCACCCATCCCTTTTAGATGGGTTCCTCAGACTTCTTCCTATTCAAACTGGGACAACGGGTCTTGGGAATCTTCCTCTCCCTCAGCACTCAGTCTGCAGCTCATCCTGGAGGGCTCAAACTTGGGCAGTCTCTCACACAGAGCTCTTGGTTTCTTCTGCAGGACTGTAAAAAACACCCAGCCCATGACCCCTAAAAGGACAGCCACAGGGAAGAGCCACTCCTCTATCCACTCCTCAAGAGTGTCAATGGCTCCATACCAATCTGATCTGAATCCTGCCCACTAGGCCAGAAGTAATGCTGGTGGCCAAGGCCAGGCAGGTCCACATTGGATTTGGGCAGATAATAGAAAAACTGTGCAGCCAGTAAGCATTGGGCTTAATAAAGTCTCACAATGCCGATGAGCAAACAGGCAGGGGAAAACTGCTTCTCAGGCAAATGAACAGCAAAATGGCCCCTCACAGTTGTGAGCAGGCAATCCACAACCCACCATCTGCAATCCGCAATCCACACTGAGTACAAGCACTCATAGCCTTACATAGACTCTACACATGTGGCGCTGCCACGTGCTCACACACCAATCAAGCAAACTGCTTGCACTTGGTAAACCAGCAAGCAAGCCACCCATATTTCTACCTTTATGTGTGAAACATAACCACATCTTTATACCTTAAAGAGCCACACTGTGGGGCTGTTACTCCAATAAGTTGTAGGCATGTGTGGCACTCTGGGTGTGTCTTTTTCCATTTCTTTTTGTCTCCACTGCCCTCTGCCTCTTAGTTTTTCTACTTAAAAATATCTTTGAATGTATGAGAAGATACCCTGGCCAGATGGTTCAGTGGTAGAGCATCGGCCTGGTGTGCAGGAGTCCCGGGTTTGATTCCCAGCCAAGGCACACATCTGCTTCTGCACTCCTCCCCCTCTCCTTCCTCTCTGTCTCTCTCTTCTCCTCCCGCAGCCAAGGCTCCATTGGAGCAAAGTTGGCCTGAGCACTGAGGATGGCTCTATCGCCTCTGCCTCAGGCACTAGAATAGCTCTGGTTGCAACAGAGCAACACCCCAGATGGGCAGAGCATTGCCCCCCTGGTGGGCATGCTGGGTGGATCCCGGTCAGGTGCATCAGAAAAATACAAAAAAAAAAGAATATATGGTAAAATAGAACAAATAATTTTTTTTCATGTTTGACACAATTTTTGACCCTCAGTCTTATTTTTTAAAAGATAACATTTCTCTCTGAAAAGAAATAATAAATGGATTGCTACTTAACTTAGGTGGCCTTGTTCCAGTTTATAAGGGCAGGATAGGAGGAGAGCACTGTCCTAGGAGTAGCCAGGGGATCCGAGTTCTGCCTCAGTCACACCAGTCCCGTGACCTGAGATGCAAGCCACTGATACATCATTTCTTCTCTCAACTAGAAAATGAAAGATAATATCCTCTCAGCCCACATCCATTGCCCATACCCATGTGTTATCATGAGAATCAAATAAGCCAGTATTTGTGAATGCAGTTAGAGGGGGGGAAAAAAGATTTGTTTTCATCAGGTATACTGTGAGTTTAAGTCTTTCTGTAAAATAAATTTTCTGTGCTTCTTCCCTAAGCTATTGTTTTGATTTCTTTGGAAACCTGGCTTGTATTCAGGTGACCAGAACACTTGCTGGTCTATAGGAGGCTTTTTTTCCTCTTCTGTCTGCTGCTTTCTGGAAGTTTCATTTCAGAAGGCTACCCTGGTGAGGTTCCAGCCCCACATCAGCAAACCACATTTCTGGGGAAAATGGGACTCACTCAAGTGATTGTGTTAAGCTTTCACGGATATTGTTCAGGGAGTGGATGTTGTCTCTGGGCCAAATCACTTGAAATCATCATGACATCAGCCCTGTTACTGCAAAACTGACGGTGCCCCCACATGAAGCAGGGGGAAGGGTGGGTGCTGGGACACAAGGTTACTCTAAGAAAGGCCACTTTCCTAGCCCTCCTGAATCATTAGAGAAGGACAGTCTGCAAACATAGCAGAGTGCCTGGTGTTCAGGACGAGAACAATAAAGGGTGACCAACCAATTATGATGCTCTCATGAGTAACACAGTATAAAATCAGATAGCTGAGGTGACTCAGCTTCTGTGGAATGAAGAGAGATGCAAACAAACCACAGTGGTGGCTGTGCAGATGGTGAGTATCTGACTCGCTCCCCACGCCTTCTTAGCTACAGCTGACATCACTAATTGTCATTGCATCACCTGTAGGTGACCCTGGCTACAACCCCAGAATCCATCATGACTCAGTTTAAACAGTTGCTATCAATCAATCCAAGACACCAATGGCTGTAAAATTGTTGGGAATTTCAGTGTAAAGCTTTTGGTAGCCAAATCAATTCATGAATGTATTTGGTCAGACCCTCAGATCACATCATTACAGTTAGCATCTTCCTCCTTTTTATCTTCACCATCAATATCACCCTTGAACTTGTCATCATAAAGTTAATTTGAGCTATTTTCATCAAAAGACATTTTAATCTTGATGTATTACTCTACCAAGGTTGTGGAGGGCCTTCATTTTATCCTTTTATGCTTTAGTCTTGGCGGCTAACCTTGTTTTCTAATGAGTTCAATGTGCTCTTTTCTTTTATTGTCCCTCCACTTTCAAACATAACTAAAGACATTTCAAAAAGAGAAAGAAGCTATGTGTGCTGTCCCCTTTGGTATAGGGTTGTCTCTTCCTTATAGAAGTAGGCTGATACCATGAGCCATCCTACTCTTAATGAATGATCAATAATTAATTATTAAATACATAATCATCAATAATTAATAAATTAATTAATCCATGAAAACAGACTACTGACATCTAGGTGGACTCTAGTAGAAAACACCTGGTAGGAAGTTCTACAATAAACTACAAAGGAATTCAGCTAAAGAGAAGAGAAAGTTAAAGGGAGGCTCCTGTAGGGAGAGCACCATCCTCTACCGAAGTGGAGCATGTTCAATACAGAAAGGAGTTGATTACCTTTTGCTTTCTCTTTGGCCCCTTTGTGCAGTACTGTCACAACACTAGTGACCCCCAACTTCAGCTTCTTCAGACTCTGTGTTCTGTAACTGGTGGCATTCAAGGATTGAGGTGTGATAGGAAAGGAATTTAAACGGTCACCTGACTTGTGGCCTGGCCAAGATTCATGCTTACATTTGTTTGGATGTGGGGAAGAGGGTGTAAGGTTCAGGAGGGTGAGTGCTGATGCAGAGTAACCTCCACCCCTTCAGGGAACACTTTCTCAGTCTCCCTGTCTGAGACTGGGTGCATTTCAAGAATCAGACTATTCGATTCTGATGCTCTTTGATGTCACATTCTGAAGAAAGCCTTCCCTGATATCACCTCACCCTGCCTCTCACCCTCCAGTGGAGGTTCCTTGGTATTCTATAGCTTGCATGTTGTGTTTCCATCCCATTAGACCAGTGGTAGTCAACCTGGTCCCTACCGCCCCCTAGTGGGCGTTCCAGCTTTTATGGTGGGCAGTAGCGGAGCAAGCAAAGTATAAATTAAAAGATAGATTTAACTATAGTAAGTTGCTTTATAAAGATTTATTCTGCCAAACTTAGCAAAAGTCTGACATAAAGTACTTGGTAAGTAATTATTATTATATGCTTTAACTTGCTGTAACTCTGCTTTATAAATTTTATAAAGTAAAGTTACTTCTCTACTTTATAAATCACTATTACTGTGGAACTGGTGGGCGATTAGAAAATTTTACTACTAACAGAGATACAAAAGTGGGCGGTAGGTATAAAAAGGTTGACTACTCCTGCATTAGACTATGAGATTGCTGAGAACAGAAGTTTTATCTTGTCTTGATCTTTCCCCAGGGTCTATTTCAGGGCTGAGCCCATATCATGGTATATTAAATGTTTTCAAAAGGGAAAAGGAGAATAGAATGACTAACCTGCCTGAGTTTGCTGGGACTTTACTGACTTTAGCATTGAAAATCCTGTGTCCTGTCCAAGATGGATTGCTTGGTTGGTTAGAGCATTATCCTGATGTACAGAGGTTCCTGGTCAGGGCACATACAGGAACAGATTGATGTTTTTCTCTCTCTCTTTCTTTCTCTTCCTTCCTCTCTCTCTAAAATAAAAAAATAAAGATAAAACATTTTTAGAAAGTCTTGTGTCCTGAGAAATGCTTCAGACTTAGGTAAACTGAGATGACTGGTCACCGTGCCAGGAGAGAGAGGGAGAAAGAGAGAGAGAGAGAGAGACAAGGAAGAAGGAAGACAAGAAACAGGGAGGAAGGAATGAATTAAATTAGGTCACAGTGGGCCTGGGGCAGACCCTGTATGCTTTGACTTGCTTGCATGATATGAGTAACAGCTGAACTATTGGGGACTGCAGGGTTTCAGTGAGCTCATCCCTATAAAGGAGCAAGGAGACAACAGGCCAGAGTTGATCCAGTCATAATTGAATTCTGAAAACAGAATTACTATATTCATTCAGGAAGCATCTGTTGAGCACCTACCCTTTGGCAGGCTCTGAGCTAGATACTGAGAATATAGAAGAAAGAAGGGCTGGGCCTGCTTCCCAGGAGTTCACAGGCAGCAGGACATGCTGAGGAAATGTCCCATGTGCTTCCTATTTTGTTATGTGAAAGTTCTGTGCACACCATTGATGCACATGAACATAACTGGATGAGTTGTCTGCCAGGTTGGCATATTCAGAATCTGGAAGGACAGTATTACAACCTCTATAAGAAGTCCTCACCATGCATTCCCTTGTCCATAAGACACATAATGTAAGAGGACTGTTGGTTGATTTGTTTTTAAGCAACATGTATGACTTCTCAGAGGGCTGTTAAAAGGAGCACTAGGCCCCTGGCTAAAATTAGACTTGATGTCATGCAAAGCAGACAGACATGAGGCTGCAGGGCCTGTGGGCACCAGGCACTGAGAGAAGACCCAGGCAAGGAAAAGATGAGAGGTTTCCGTTGAACTCAGGGCAGATGGAGCTAATCCCCCCCCCCCCATATGAGCCCTGTCTGCTTTTTCCATTGCCCTTCCATACAAAGGGTTCAAGAGGCCAGGCAGCTGTCTCCTCGCCCAGAGATGTGGCATAACCAGGGCCATGTTGTTACCAGAAAGGGGACATGGCCCTTAGCTGGCCAGTACTGTGGGTTCTTGACTTTGTACAAGAAATATTTCACAACATGAGTCCAGGTGATTTTTTTTCCTTATTTTTCAAGTGAGAGGAGGGGAGACAGAGAGACAGACTCCTGCATGTGCCCCAACTGGGATCCACCTGGCAACCCCGTCTGAGGCTGATGCTCTGCTCATCTGAGGCCATGCTCATAACTGAGCTATTTTTAGTGCCTGAGTTGGAGGCTCCAAGGAGCCATCCTCAGCACCTGGGGCCAATGTGCTCGAACCAATGAAGCCATACCTGTGGAAGGGGAAAGAGAAAGAGCGAGAGAGAAGGGGAAGGGGAAGGGTGGAGAAGCAATAGTTGCTTCTCCTGTGTGCCCTGACCTGGAATCGAACCCGGAACATCTACATGCCAGGCCAACACTCTACCACTAAGCCAACCTGCCAGGGCCAAGTCCAGGTGATTTTGAGAGTACATTTATTAAAGCTCAAGATAATGAAACAAGGAAGGGCTTAGGATAGAAGCATCAGGAGACAGCCTAGGCAGAGCTGCATATGCTCACTAGTAAGTCAGAGAAAAGGAGGCCTTGAAAACAGGTTCGGGGGTTAGCCCAGGATGAGCTGCTGTTGTCCATGGCTTCCCTGGTTGCAAGTCTCATGGGGACCCTTAGAGTCTAGGAGATGCACACCCGTGGGGGAAAAAGAGGGCGAAGGGAAGCACATGCTGGGTCCTTATCTTGAAGGCATTAAAGGATGAGGGTTTAGGGGAGGTCTTAGGGGAGGATCTCAATACAGTATTGGCCAAAATGAGATTTATTCCCTTAACTTCATCCATCCTTGGGTGTGGTTGGTACTAATGGTACTAACTGGATTTCTGCTATCTTCCTCCCTGAGTAGGATGATTTCAGCTATTTACCTTCTGGTTGGGAAGAAGAAGTGTAAACCATTTATTCTTAAGTGTCTTTGGTTATGGAAGGTAGGATTTTGTGATTTATTAGGTGGCTGTAAACTGCTTGGCCAGTTAACTATCAGTTTCCCTGTTTCACTTGTCCTGGTTTAATGGCCTGTACCCATGTGATGGAGCATAAGGCCAAGGTGCTGCCCTCTTTTTGCTTTACTTCTGGTTTTCCATTCTCAGCAACAGGTCATGGCCTAACAAGGACTGTGTGGGTTACTTTTTATTATGGCCCACAGAATAGAGACTCATCAATGTCAAGTGGAGTTGAGTAACCTCCACAGATCATGGGGTGATCTGATCATAAATTCCTAACTGGGCAGGTCATGGAGAGTAGTCACACCCCAGGTACATAATGTTTTAGTAAAAGGTGTATCTTTCCCTTAAGCAATCCCTGTGCATTGTTTCTGTGCATCTATGTTAACACACCCTTGAAATAAGCTTTAATCATCCTCTAGACTAGTGGTCCCCAACCTTTTTTGGGCCATGGACCGGTTTAATGTCAGAAAATATTTTCACAGACCGGCCTTTAGGGTGGGACGGATAAATGTATCACGTGACTGAGACAAGAGTCAAGAGTGAGTCTTAGATGGATGTAACAGAGGGAATCTGGTCATTTTTAAAAATAAAACATCGTTCAGACTTAAATATAAATACAACGGAAATAATGTAAGTTATTTATTCTTTCTCTGCGGACCGGTACCAAATGGCCCACAAACCGGTACCGGTCTGCGGCCCGGGGGTTGGGGATCACTGCTCTAGAGAACACATAATGGTGTTAACTATCCTGTAATCCAATCTCTGCCTCGCTTTCCCTCATCTCCATGTAACCTTCCTTCCCTTCCCTTCTTAATTTCAGATGCATAAAAAAAACTACAACACTGTTCTTCTCCAGAGCATCTGAGATCTTGCTCTCCAACACATGTCATCAGTTTGGCTCAAATAAACTCATAAAATTCTCTACGGGTTTGGACTTTCCCTATGTAGAGAACACTATGTCAATTTGGCTCTTGACACCTGCTGACTGATTTTCTTCCTTGCCTGCCACCCCCCCCCCCAATAGTACATTCAGAGAATGGATTAGCTTATGGATAGAAGAACATCATCTTTCTGAGTTGTTACAGGACTCAGATACATGGTAGGAGGCACTTTGTTTTACAGATCAGAAGAACTGGAATATGGAATATGTTTCAGAATTAAGATTAAGTCAACAAGTCTATAAATAGTTTCTTTCTCTCTCCTCTCTGAACTGTTTATAGAATTTCTCCTCCTTTTTCTCCACCCTCCTTTTCCCTTCCTGGTTTCTGACCATGAGCTAGAGTTCAACAGTAAAGCAGGACATACTTTCTGCCTTCTGGCAGTTCACAAGTAATTGGACTTACTACTATCCCAAGGCAATGATTTGCAGTTTTTCAACAAGCAGGGTCAGTCATTTGGCCACTGTATCCTATGTTAAATTATTGGAACACAGTATGCTAAGCAAAGAGGGAAACAACTGGGAAGGCTTGAGGGGAGAGAGGAATGAGTAATCAGAAAGGCTCCACAGAGAGATGATATTCAAGTTGAGATCTCAAGAATGAATAGGGGTGTATCCAGGTTAGAAACCCTGAAGTTGCTGGCTTGAGCATGGGGTCACTGGCTTGAGAGGCAATGATAGACTACCCCATAGTTGCTAGCTTGAGCCTGAAGCTCACTGGATTGAAGCCCAATGTCACTGGCTTGAGCCCAAAGTCTTAGGCTTGAGCAAGGGATAATTGGCTTGGCTGTAGTCCCCAGGATCAAGGTACGTGTGAGAAATCAATCAATGAACAAGGAAGGTGAAGCAATGAGGAACTGTTGCTTCTCGTCTCTCTCCCTTCCTGTCTGTTTATCCCCCTCTCTATCTGTCCACCCCCCTCTATCTGTCCACCCCCCTCTCTATCACTTAAAAAAAAAGAGGTGAATAATTTAACAAAAATTCTCAGCAATCCATTATAAAGAGAAGTCAAATACATGAAAAGAAAAAAGCACGTTTCTACCAGAGATTTTGCTTCCAGGATAAGCAGAGGGGCTCCTCATGTATTTCATCCAGGCCGGGACCCTTCCTTCCACCCTTCTCCATCGTGCATGAGTATTCATGTCTAGACTGCGGCCCTTTGAGATCTTGTAGGATCCCATGTTCCCCATCTGTAATGGTGATGTTTTTAAAAAGAAAAATGAACCAATTATATGGAAAGCTTTTCTAAATTAAGAATGAATACAAGAAGACTTTTGCTCTGTTCACAGTGAACTAATGAACATGTTCACAGTCCACTAACAAAAATTCCCCATTCCCTAAGCCGGCTGGCAAACTGAGAGTTTGTTGCATCTGTCCTTTTGTTTGCTCTGAGGCCCTTCCTCTTACTCTGGGTTCCTGTGCTCCTGTCTCTGCAGCAGAGTTCTCTTCTCTGCCCTCTTGGCTGTCAATGCTTGACTCAGCTGGAGCTGTGTGGAAACGGGTGGGGAGTGAATCAGTGACTTACTTAGGAGTCTGAAGGAGTCTCACTGTCTATTTTCTCTTCACTTGATAGGGTACACCTAGTTCTTCCACAGCTGACCACTTTCGGTGAAGCTATTTCTGCGGGTGAGGCCATACCCCCAGACTCCAGACAGAGTATAAAAAGCAATGCACATGGAGTGGACAGAGAGATTTATGTTTCTGGGGGAGGAGATTGGACCTTTGACAAGACACAGCTGTCTGAGGGGGTGAGCTGGAAGATTCATCCCTGGGGTGAGGAAGAAGAGGAAAGAGAGGCTTTTAAATAGCAGGTGGCGTCACTGTTTCTATAAATGCTGAACACTGATTACGAAAATGGTCTTTTATTAGACAGCTGCACCAACCCATAGGACAGCCCTTCAGGCTCTAGCTAGGGAACTTTCCCTGCAGTTCAAAACATGGTTGACTGCACCTCCCTGCCCAGCACCAGAGGTGTTTGTTATTTTTTTCTGCTCAAGAACTTTGCACAGACTAGGAATGAGAGATCCATGGGGGTAGAAAGGCAGGAACAAGCCAGGGCTTTACTTCAAACATGGCCAGATTTCATGATTCTTGCCATTTGTGAATTTGCCTAAGAGCCATTCATCCTCCCTTTGAGGAGACAGAGACACACGTGTTCTGCCCTGGGGACGAGGGAGGCAGAGCAGAGGGGTTTGGAGTAGGCGGGGCTTGGGAAGACGGCAAGTCTCTCTGTAAGGTAGGACTGAATGGACTGTATTTCCCCATGTATAAGACACACCCTTTTTTGAAAATTTTGGGGTCTAAAAACTGAGTGTGTCTTATACAGCGGTTGTAGATTTTTTACTTGTATTTACCACTTTTTCACACTTGTTGTCTTTGCGCTCATTGTTTCGCACTTGTTCCCAGTATATTAGGGTAGGTTACATTTTGCCATGTTCTTCCCAGAAATGGCTCAGAAAAGATTTTCATACAGTGCTGAGTTAAAGTTAAAAGTGATCCAGTTTGCAAAAGTGAATGGAAATCGTGCTGCTGAACGTAAGTTTGACCTCCTCCAACTGAGAACTCAATCCAAGACTGGCTATGGGAAGAAGAAACCCTACAGAAAAGGCCACATCAGAAGAAGGCCATGAGAGGCAAGTCAGCAAAATGGCCTGATTTAGAGAGAGAATTGAAAACATGGATTGAAGAGCAAAGGGCATTGGAATTCCTGTGTCCACAGAGATGGTTCAACATGAGGCAAGAAGAATTGCTGATGGAAAAGAAGTTACTGATTTCAAAGGAGGACACAATTGGTGCTTCAGGTTCATGAAACAGAATGGACTAAGCATGTGTACATGCACCAGACTTGCCCAAAAGATGCCTGAAAGCTATGAGCTTGAATTTTATTGTTTTGTTATTCAATGTCAGAAGACACATCAGTTTGAGGTGGGATAGATTGCAAATATGGACAAAGTCCTCCTTCAATTTGATGTCCCAAGTAACAGAACTGTTGATAAGAAAGGGGTGAAAACTGTAACTGTGAAGACAAGTGGACATGGAAAGAGCCACTATACAGTTGTTCTAGCTTGTTGTGCCGATGGAACCAAGCTGCGTCCTATGCTGATTTTCAAATGTTAAACACTACCAAAAGAAGGCATTCCTTGAGGAATGATTGTCCACATTCATCACAAGGGTTGGGTGGATCAGGATGGGATGAAGATCTGGTTTGAGAAAGTTTGGAGAAGAAGACCAGGTGGACTCTTACACAAACCTGCCCTATTGGTGCTTGATCAGTTCAGGGCACACATAACAAAAACCACAAAGAAGATTGCTGCAGAGAAAAACCAAAACTTGCCGTCATACCTGGAGGCTTGACATCCCAGCTCCAACCACTTGATGTCAGTATTAACAAACCCTTCAAGCTGCCATGAGAGATGAATGGAACCCATGGATGAAGTCTTCTGGGGACAATTTGACACCAGCAGGAAGAGTAAAGAAACCCAACTATAGGAGAAGTTTGTACCTGGGTGAAAAGATCCTGGGATAATATCAAGATTGAGATCGTTGTCAAGTCATTTAAGAAGTGTGGCATTTCAAATGCCATAGATGGAACTGAGGACAAGGCAATATATGAAGACAGTGATTTGTCATCAGATACAGATGAGGACAAGCTAATGGATGGGAGTTTTGACAGTGATGAGAAGTTGTATGAATTTTATGATGAATAAAACTTGAGTTTATGTAATATATTTTTTTATCCAAATTTTGGGCCCCAAAATTAAGGTGCGTCTTATACATGGGGGAATATGATAATTGGTCTCTCTTCTCATTGATTAACTGAAAAACCCCTTCTGAAATGGAAGAATGGATGGGCAGGAGACTGAGGAGTGCCTCATCTGCCTACCAGCCTCCTTGCTTTTAGGAAGGTGAACAGCAGGTCTTACAGCAGGTTAGGGTAGTCCACTCACTTGCCATTCTTTGGAAAACATGGTAGCCCATGTGGCTGAGAAACTAAAGTCAAGGAATAATCAAAACCTCACTGGCCAGGTCCCCCCACTAAGTGAGGGGATCCACTATTATTTTCCAAGAAGGGGTAAATAACAGCTAACATTTATTGAACACATACTATGTGCCAGGCATAGTGCTAAATGTTTTGTGTCCATTAACTCATCTAATTCTAACAACTCCATGAAGTAAGTTCTATTTTCAGATGAAGCTGCTGAGAAGAGTAAAGAAACTGCCCACAGAGATGCCACTGGCAAGTGGCAGACCCAGGATTCAAACCCAGGGTCGTCAGAAGCCTAATGCTTTCAACTACCACTCATGCTGCTTCCTTTTATACTGTATTGTGAGTTCAGAAGATTGTACTCCAGAAGATGCTGCTCTGGCATAGTAACTATTCTGAGGTACAAGCACTTGAAAAACAGCAAACACAAGAAAAACACTCTGATCTTCCTTCTTTTTTTTAAAAGCAGAAGGTGAAATTCCCATATGATAGATGACTTCCCTATATCAGAAAAGCAACGTTCTTATCACCAAGGATAAGTTGAGACCAAGAGGACTATACCAATGAACCTTGTTAAAATAATTTTGGTCTTCCTTTCGCCTCCCTACATAGTTTAGTCACTTTTCCACAAATGCCTTTCCCCATTTCTTTGGGTCTTTGTTTCCTTATGAAGGCTCCTATGTCACCTAACACTTGTATTAAATAAACTGTATGCTTTTCTCCTATTGATCTGTCTTATGTCATTTAATCTCAGGCCTAGCCAGAAGAAAAGCCCTAAGAGGGTGAAGGGGAAAGTGTGCTTACCCTGCAATGGCTCCCTTCCAAATGTACTCTGTTCTCCTGCCCTCATTTCATCTACCTGTCCTCTTCCCGGGCTTTCCTCAGATGTGTGGCATTGCAATGTTGCCTCTTGCCACATGTGTCAGATTTCCTTGGTCAGACTGGCTTGACATGGGACTTTCTGCTAAGATATATCAAAGATGTTAGCACTTTGAAAAATGTAAGCAGAAGTTGTCTGATCCATCTGCTAGGTAATAAGACCAGCTCACAAGCCACATGGTGGAACTGCCTTCTTTAAAAACCCAAAAGGACAGATGGCCAGAAACAGGGACAATACCTTGTCTAATCTAAACCTCTTCAAGAGAGAGCATGTGTCAAGAGGCACATCATTTAAGAGGTATCCCACAGAATGAAGGCTGCATAAACGTACGTTTGGTAAAGCCATTTCTGCCGAGTGAGGAAAATTAATTTCTCAGCATGGAAAGCTAGTTTTGTCAGCAGCCCTAGAGAAAACACTGAGTCTCGGACGAGCAGTCAAATAAATCAACTTGGAAGCTCAGCTGGACTCCCCAAATGAAGCGTGTGCAGCTTCTAAAACCTTTCTTCTCCCCTCCAGAGGGACAGTAGGAGGACAGACTCCCAGAGGTTTCAGAAGCAGGACTCACAGGTACCTTGTGGTGCATCTGTTCCCCAGCGGGAGCTCAAGGCAGCACATTCACTTCCCAGATGCTGGGTTTTGGACAACGGGGGCTGGCCACTTCCCAAGCCTTTTCCTGATGGCCTGGCTTTGGCTTGGGGACTAGGGTGGAGGCCGCTGCTCTGAGAAATGCATTTGCCCTTCAGTTGCAAAACATCTCTAAGTGATTAATGAACAAGTCCCAGGGAAGAAGAAATGTCACCGGCACCTGAAATACAGCCACCTCTAGAGCAAATATTTCACCCTTTCAGGAAGCCCCAAGCCACACTGACATTAATGAGAAAAGGAAGAAAAGAGGGTCCGATTCAGTCGCAGTGGTAAGGACTAGGGGCAGACTAACAAAGGATTCATGGTCCCATGTAACAAGATGATAAATTTACTCACAACACACCATGACCTTTGGTTTCCCTTTTGGCGAAATGTCCATCCTACGCAATCCAGCCCTCAGCAGGGACCATAACTCTTTCTCAGCAGATGGTGTCTGCCAGCCTTAGCAAGTCAGGCAGCCACCCTCCAGGCTGCAGGTGGAAAAGTCACAGACCATGCTGGTGCTGGGCACACTGCTGGCTCCAGGAAGGCCTCATTCAAGGTGGACCTCTTGGGGAAACCATCAGCCGGTTCAGTTCAGATCATCAAACTTTGTATCTCCATTTCGTGATCCTGTGACTAGAAGGTCAACTCCCTGGGCATGTGATTCTTCCTATATTAAAGTTAGGGGTCAGACTAGGTATGTGTTTTCACATCTTTATTGGCAGTGAAACCCATTTCATAGACTAAAGACTACAAGATGCCAATAACGCATAAAACAAATGTAATGAAACTTCTTCAGTGTTGGCACAACATGATGGTAAGGAGTTCAATCATTTGAATGCCAGCTCTACCACTTACTAGTCATATGACCGTGGAAAAGTTCCTTATCTGCCAAGCCTTAGTTTTCTCATTCATAAAATAGGATGATAGCAGTGCCTACTTCAGTTACTGTCAGGATTAATGATATAATACAGGAACAGCAAGCACTTAGTACAGTAGGGATTGATAAGCATTTGCTATTATTATTCATCATTGTCAGATTGTAGTGGGGGGGGTCAAGTTTTATATACCCAACCCCCCTCTCGTTTTCACTTCATCCTTCGGTAGCTCCGAGGAAGCTCCGAGAGCTTGAGCTCTGAGCGGCCCAGCCTGAACACCACTGGGTAGGTGAGTGTTGCCCACACTGTCTGAGATCAGGCTACCTGAGGAGCCGTCAGATCCCTCAGTGACCAGGTGTCAGGGCTCTGTGCTTAACAAGCACACAGGTGCTTCTTATCTTCAAGTTCTTTGGGGGACACCAGAAGATGGTCCTGAAAGTCCCTTTAGCTCTAGCATTCAGGATTCCACCTATTCCTCCGCCTCAGTCAGGGCCAGGACCTGGGCCCAGATAACCCCTACAAACTTGAGGCCACCCATAATGGGCTGGTGGGAAGTGGCCTGCGCCCTACTCTGAAGCGCCTACTGGAAGCTGGGCTCACCCTCTCCCCGACCTCCTGGACTCTGGACCCCAGTTTCTCACTCCAAACCTGTGGCCTGTGCCTGTCCTCTCAGCCTCCTCTGACTTTGCTGGCCCTCACATGTGCCTGCCCAGAACTAAGTTCCCTGCTTGACTATCCCTTGGCCTGCCCTGTACTGTTATTGCCAGCATCCTGGTGGGACAATTTCATGGGCAGAATAAGAGTGCATTACAGTAAGAAATCTGAAGAGATGCTATTTTCTACCTAATCAATTTCTCCCCATGGGTCAATTTGGCTGCACTTTTATTTTGAAACAAAAGGAACTAGAAGCAAATGAGCAAACACCTTGTTATTGAGAACCATCTGCAGAAAATCCCAGGGAGCAGCTCCAAGGTCAAAGCTTATTTGTTCTGCCTCATATGGAAAACAGCCAGCAGGCAGGCAGGAAGGGAAGTTATAGAAACACAAGAAGTTTGGGTAAAAACAAGCACTTCTTTTCAACTGAATGTAAAAGTAAGAGTTCTTTGTGCAACCTAAATCTTGAAATTCAGAACATTTGTGTACTTCACAGAAACAACAACAGTCATGTTGAGTTGGCTGGGGTGGCCGGGAAATCAACAGCAGCCCTGAGGCTCATGCCTGGCTCTTTCCTTTTCTTTGATCCCAGATTTTCATTTTTTAAAAAGTGCCATCTGTTCTTTCTCCAACTTTTATGTTGGAGAAAAATAATTTCAATTCTTGAAATTGTGTACCTCTTTCTCTCTTTCTTTCCCTCTTTCTGCATAGGTGAGGATAGGGTAGGGAGTCAGAAGTGAGTTTCTATTAACACTGTGTGTGGCTAATTCCCATCAGGATGGACAAGCCCTGCAGTGCTGGGCTGATGAGCAGTGCCATGAGTAAGGTGCACAAAAATGTCCATAGGCCTTTCCGTGGTGGTGGAAGTGTTCTCCACTCGTACTGCCCAACAGAATGGCCCCAGATACATAAGGCCAGTGAGCTCTGGAATTGTGGCTAGTACTGAGAAACTGAATTTATAAATTTATTTCATTTAAGTTAATTTAATTTTTTTTTGTACAAGATTTTTATTGCTCAGGGGTAGAATTCATATTCATATCATTTAAATTAATTTAAACCTGACGCTAAATATTTAAATGTGACAGTTTAAGGGATTAGTTGTATGTGTGTGTGTGTGTGTGTGTGTGTGTGTGTGTGTGTGTGTGTGTGTGTTGGTGGAGGTTTCAGTAGGTAAGCAGCACTGAGATCCTGCAGCAGCAGACTCTGATCCTCTCCCTCTTCCCTTGGTCCACGGTCCTCTCATGCACCACCACCAATTCCCTGAATATCTCATGAAGCAGTTTCCTCCAACATATGGCACATAGTGTTTTTTTTTTGTTTGTTTGTTTTTAGTGAGAGGAGAGGAGGCAAAGACAGACTCCTGCATGACCTCTGACGGGGATCCACCCAGCAAGCCCACTAGGGGGCGATGCTCTGCCCACCTGGGGCCGTGGCTCTGTTGCAACTGGAGCCATTTTTTTTAGTACCTGAGGTGGAGGTCACGGAGCCGTCCTTAGTGCCTGGGGCCAACTTGCTCCATGGAGCCTTGGCTGCGGGAGGGGAGGAAAAGAAAGAGAGAGAGAGAGAGAGAAGCAAGAGGGGGAGGGGTGGAGAAGCAGATGGGTGCTTCTCCTGTGTGCCCTGGCCAGGAATTGAACCTGGAATATCCACACGCCATGCCAAAGCTCTACCACTGAGCCAACTGACCAGGGCCCATAGATAATTTTTTTAAAAATTGTAGCTTCCAGCTACTGTTGTTGTTATGTCAGCTTTCCTGGTCTAACTCCCTTCATTATAATCTACCATCATATTTCCAACCCCAATATCACTGACATTTTTTAAAAAATTTTTTCTTGAGAAGAAATAAATCTAGAAACATAATGTTGGTTCATTGGTGATTCAGTAACAGGATATGAATATATTTCTAAAAATGTGTTTATATATCAATGTAAAAATAAGTCATGTTCCATAGGAGTACGTAGCAAATAAATGGGATCGGAACTGTTTTACAGGAATTGGGATCTTGTGATGCTGGCTTGGTAGAGAACAAGGTACGCTTGTGTGAACTTAGCATCACCAATGGTGTGATGTCAAGTAGAAGTCAAAATTGGTCATTTGCCCAGTGTCTTCCTTATAGATCACATAGCCTGAGGCCAATTTTAGTTTTAGCCACATATGGGCGTAAAGTCTCTTGGCAAGAAACTAGTAAAATATATAAGTAATTCATATAAAGTTAATCTGTTGTTTAGGAAGACTAAACTGGGCTGGCCAGACTGAATGAAAGAAAGGAAACCAGCTCTTCCCACAAGCCTGCTGTTCGGGGGTGAAAGAAAATAAAACACTTGCCTCCTGGTTTTCTCCCACTTATGACTATGTAGGGCTTGTTTGAAAGTATCAGTCACTGATGATGTCACTTGATACCCACAGCTTACATGGAAAGAGCAGGTCACATTTTACAGATGAAAACAAAACAAAACAAGAAAAACAGAGGTCCAGGGCTAATGTTCACAGGGTTAATTTTCTGCGTGGATCAGGAATCCCAGATTGAGGCTAAGGTGAGACCCAGCATTCAAGAGCATGTCTAACTGCATAGTGGGAGGGCCTTCTAGGAGACGACCTGCCTGAGGGACATTTTTGTTGAGAAGAATGAGGAGAGGGCACACACCCTGTGGATGGAGCACTTGGAACCTGTCACATTCCAGCCTTGGAGCCAACACCATGGCTCTGTGCCAAAGCTTATGGAGAAAGGGGCTCTAGGAAGAAACTCAGTGAAGGGTTCAAATGGCTGTTTCTGAGTGCAGGCAATGAAGAGTGGTCCAGAGTGCAGGAAGAGGTAGCGCCGTGTGAAACACACCAGGGCTCCAGCAGCGAGGCTTTCCGGGACATGTCGCAGCTCCAGGCTGTGCTGCTCGGGGCCACAGCTGTGCGCTGGAGTTGAGAAGCATAGTTGGGATCTGCCATCAGGGTGTGTAATAAAAAGTTGCCACTCCTCTGCCAACCTTCTCCAAAAGTCTGTTGGGGGCTTGGGAGAGGGATGTAGACTGCTCCCCAGTTCCCACTTGCCACTGACATAGGACCCAGCTCTTACAATGGCACACAGGCCCCAAGTGGATTCATGGGCAATAGATGGCAAAGAAAGGGCTGGAAGAGAACGTAAGGACAGCTGGGATAGAGTAGGGTATGCAGTCTCTCCCCAAATATGGATGACTTGAAGGTTTGTGTATTGGGTTATTCGGTAATTATGGTTTGCGGGACTTCTCAGTTACCAACAAGCTAGTGAGGCTTAGAGAAACCCGGTTACACAGTAATAAATAAAAATTTGAAACTCTAAAATTAATTTTGAAATGTGATCCAAGCTCTTAACAGGGAGGATCTGACCTGCTGCTGCTTAGGCTGTGTCTGAGGCAGAAGAGAGCAAAGTCTGGAAGCGGAAAGTAAGCACAGCTCTTCTGTTAGATGCCCACCTGCTCACAGGAATAATACATTCTCAGTGAGAAGGAAAAAGGAAACACCAGGGTGTCTTAGTAGCGGGCCAAGAAGAGACCCTGGAGGGGCATGCCTGCTGAAAATACAACTTATAGCTCTCAGACTGATGAAAAGTAGGTCACAATAATGAAAACTTGTCCACATTGGGCCTTGTGCCCTTCTTGTACACCACAAAGCCAGGAGGTCTGTCCTTATTGCTTTCCAGGAGGGTGCTTAAGGCATCCAAACACAGGGTACTCAACAAACACTTGTTACATGATTCCCTACTTTTAAACTCCTATGCATTTATAGTTTTCAAGGAAATTTAGCAAAGGAAACCAAGTAGCTATTTTTGGTTTTTCTTTAGGTTACACTTTATTCTGCACAATTTTGAAACAATGCAGTAAGAGTATATAATTACGAATGGGGTAGTTAAGCAGTGTTACAGAAGATGGAGTTCCTGCCGCTAGTATTCATGGCCCGATGCAGAAGACGTCAGTCAGAAAGAGGAGTTAGTGAATGGTTCACAGTACTAGACTTTTTACCCTCAAGCCATATTTGATGTTCTCTTTACCCATTTCCATGTCTTCTCCATTCCCTATGAGAGTAGGGAAGCAAGGGGCAGCACAGCAGAGTCTGGGGCTCTTTATTCTGACCACTGGCTGCAGCGTCTCCAGAAAACTCTATTCATACAGGGCCTCTCATTTAGGTCTGGCTAATTAAGGAGCCAGGAGAACTTGCCATTCAAACTGCCCTCCTCTCTTGTCCACATCCACTGTCCCTGGTAGTGCCCCTCAAAAAGTCTACTTTGGGTCAGACCAAGCCAAGAGCCTAGGGGGTGACGTCTAGGACAATGAGGAAAAGAGGGGCTCTTGACTTTCTGCCACCTGGCTCTACACTCCCTAAAATAAACACACCCATGAATTGGAGGTTGGTCCGTTGGCGGGCAGGAGCATCCTCTGGAACACATGTGCCCTGAAACAGCACCTGCTCTGCTCCCCCTCACCCACGCTGTCTTTCATCCAACTTCACACTTAAAAATGTCTCCTTTTTGCTTGACCAGGCGGTGGCACAGTGGACAGAGCATTGGACTGGGACGCGGAGGACTCACATTCAAAACCGTGAGGTCACCAGCTCGAACAAGGCTCACCAGCTTGAGCCCAAAGTCACTGGCTTGAGCAAGGGGTCACTCAGTCTGCTGTAGCCCCACGGTCAAGGCGCATATGAGAAATCAATCAATGAACAACTAAGGTGCTGCAATGAAAAATTGATGTTTCTCATCTCCCTCCCTTCCTGTCTGTCCTTATCTGTCCTTCTCTCTATCTCTGTCACACAAAAAAAAACAACACAAAAAAACTTCTCCTTTTTACTTTATCCTATGCAATTCTTTCCCTTTATTCTATAATGTTTACAAATCTGTTATTGTGAGCTTTGTTGACTAACATGTTTCTAATGTCTCACCTCACTCGTGACTTTTGGATTTTATTTTCATCATGTGTAGCTTCATTTTTAATCTCTTATTGGAGTTCAGCCATTTATCTTATTTAAAATCTCATCTAGTTGTACCTTCTCTTTTGAAAAAACTCTCCATTTTCTCTTATTGGGATTGTAACTTTTCTTCCAGCTTCCTACAGAATTTCTTAAATTTAGTTTTTGAACTTGAGGCCTTTTCTTTTTCTTATTTTTAAAGCTAATTTGTTTTAGTTATTTTTTTCTTCCTTTATACTGAAATTTTAAACAAAGTTGCTTATTTTTAAGCTTACTTGAGATGTCTTTTTATGTTTAAATGTTTGGTTTTAAGCCCACCTTAACCTTTCAGTATTTTCACTATTGAAATTAAATCTTTGTTACCCTTCTGTTCTACACACACACACACACACACACACACACACACACACACAAAATATGTGTGTATATTTTTCCCCATGATTTGTTTCACGTATGGTCAGCAGACGGTGTAGCCCCAGGAGTGCTGATAGTAGGAAGCCCCGGACCCTTATCCCATAGACAAATTGGAGGCCGCCTTCCCTCCTGCTTTCTCCACAGGCTCTTCCCTATTCTCAGAACAGGGATACCAACCCAATTAACAGTTGTGTGACAAAGACACTCTCCTCAACTGGCAAGAGAGATCCAAGAGTTAATTCTGCCCCACCCCTGGCAGTAAATCTCATTATACTGGTGGGTCCTTAGGAGAAAGAATCTGTGGGCCTTCATTCCTGCCTCTCTTAAGGCCTGGCTAAAATCTGTGTGATTGACTCTAAGCTTTCTTATTTTTCTCTGTGCTGCCTTGGGGGGGGGGGCAGTGGGGAGGAGACACACAGAATGCCATTTTGGGAAGATTAGAGTCCCTAGAATGCCTGGATCAACTCTCAGACCCTCCTGGACCAATTTGATGGCAACACACTCCAGTTTGCCTCCAAATCTCCATTGAGTGTCTTTGAAGGAACCCCCGGGGTGTCTGTCTTCCCCAAGATCAGACTTGCCCATTGTATATCCCAGCACTCTGCATTCCCGCCTGTTTTGGGAAAGGGTATCTTCCTTACACCTTTCGTGACTAAGAGACTAGCCATTCAAACTGCTCTTTCCTCTTGTCTACATCTACTGTCCCTGGTAGTTGCCCCTTGAGAAGGCTACTTTGAGTCTATTAACAATGTGCTCTACCTGGTGCAGATACCTGGTTCAGAAATCCCATGAGACCCCTTAATTCTAGACACTGTTTAAACATAAACTGTCATAGCTCCGGGACCTTGGTCCCCAGATCTTGTGAGTCATCTTACCGAGAGAAGACCAACAAAATGCCCCTCTAAAAAGCTTGACCTAAAGCCCCCCAGTTGTCTCCAGGTGTCAAATAAGAGAATCTGCACTCTGTGGAGAAGCAAGTAAAGCATACAGTACAATATGGGCACATTTAGGCCCTGGAATCTTTAACCTGAGTAATCTCTCTACTGAGGAATGTCATAGGATCCACTTTGTCTTGGTACATAGTTCTCTGGGGAAACAAGAGCTGAAAAGGTTGTTTTTTTCCTGGAAATATGCCAGGTTCACCTTTGCCACAGTCCATCTGCTTCTGCCTGAGGTTCTGAGGAATAAACACACTGCTCTGCCGCAGAAAAGTCTCCCGTCTCTACCCAAGGAGCAAAGAGGAGGGGTGGGTGAGGTGGGGCCCCTGAAATGGTGCTGTAGGAAGTTCTCACCAGAAGTAGAACCTGGTCTTCCTACAGCATGCAAGACTGCCCTACACGTGCAGGTACTCATGAACAAACTTGAATGGCACAAAAGCTTGGCTGAACCTCTCGCTGCTGCCTCAGAGACAGTGAGGTGCTGACCGAGAGGCAACATGCCGTCCACCTCAGTGATGCTTCTTGGCCTCCAGAGCAGGCTCAAAGCTCCTCCAGGGCTGAGAGCTGGGGTACAGAGAGGAGGAGAGGAGGAGCAAGGAGGAACTTCAACCAGCACGCTCTAGACATCGAGACAAATGAGCTGCCTCGCCCCTGAGGAGACATGGGTGCATAGAAGGGAAGGAGATGTGCATGCTCCTTTGCCTGCTGTGACTCTAGCCACTCAGGGCGTCTCTCTCCTCCATCCGTGGGCCTAACCATCCGGGTGTTAAATTGCATTTGACAGCAAGGTTTGTAGCAACAATGAGCCTGAATGTGCTTGGCCTCATCTGCTCTACTTGTTCTCATTCTCCCAGGAGACTCTGAACTATTCAATAAACTGGCGAGGAGGAAAAGAGAGTTGACAAGGACTGGTAGGATAAGGATTGACAATCTTCAGAGTCAGAGAAAAGCTATCTACCTTATAGGTATATAAGATGATGCGATGCTATGGCCCACACTATGAGACAAGCACTTGCCCACAGTACTAATGGAAGAATAGGCTGGGTAACTTTTCTGAGGGACAGTATGATCACACATGACCACCAACCTTTCAAGCAGTTAGTTTTGTTTTGTTTTTTACAGAGACACAGAGAGAGTCAGAGAGAGGGATAGACAGGGACAGACAAACAGGAACAGAGAGATGAGATGCATCAATCATAAGTTTTTTGTTGCGACACCTTAGTTGTTCATTGATTGCTTTCTCATATGTGCCTTGATCATGGGGCTACAGCAGACCGAGTGACCCCTTGCTTGAGCCAGTGACCTTGGTCCAAGCTGATGAGCTTTGCTCAAACCAGATGAGCCCACGCTTAAGCTGGCGACCTTGGGGTCTCAAACCTGGGTCCTCCGCATCCCAGTCTGATGCTTTATCCACTGCACCACCGCCTGGTCAGGTGGGAATAATTCTTTTTTTATTATTATTAATTTTACTAGGGTGACATCAATAAATCAGGGTACATATGTTCAAAGAAAACATGTCCAGGTTATCTTGTCAATCAATTATGTTGCTTACCCATCACCCAAAGTCAGATTGTCCTCTGTCACCTTCTATCTAGTATTCTTTGTGCCCCTCCCCCTCCCCCTTTTCCTCTCCCTCTCCCCCCACCCCCCATAACCACCACACTCTTATCAATGTCTCTTAGTCTCGCTTTTATATCCCACCTATGTATGAAATAATGCAGTTCCTGGTTTTTTCTGATTTATTTCTTTCACTTGTATAATGTTATCAAGATCCCACCATTTTGCTGTAAATGATCCGATGTCATCATTTCTTATGGCTGAGTAGTATTCCATAGTGTATATGTGCCACATCTTCTTGATCCAGTCACCTATTGACGGGCTTTTCAGTTGTTTCCATGTCCTGGCCACTGTGAACAATGCTGCAATAAACATGGGGCTGCATGTGTCTTTACATATCAATGTTTCTGAGTTTTGGGGGTATATACACAGGAGAGGGATTGCTGGGTCATATGGTAGTTCTATTTTCAGGGGTTTTTTTGTTGTTGTTTTTTTGTATTTTTCTGAAGCTGGAAATGGGGAGAGACAGTCAGACAGACTCCCGCATGCGCCCAACCGGGATCTACCTGGCATGCCCACCAGGGGCGATGCTTTGCCCCTCCGGGGCATTGCTCTGTTGCAACCAGAGCCACTCTAGCGCCTGGGGCAGAGGCCAAGGAGCCATCCCCAGCGCCCGGGCCATCTTTGCTCCAATGGAGCCTCGCTGCGGGAGGGGAAGAGAGAGACAGAGAGGAAGGAAAGGGGGAGGGGTGGATAAGCAGATGGGCACTTCTCCTGTGTGCCCTGGCCGGGAATCGAACCCGGGACTTCTGCACGCCAGGCCGACGCTCTACCACTGAGCCAAACGGCCAGGGCCTATTTTCAGTTTTTTGAGGAACCACTATATTTCTTCCATAATGGTTGTACTACTTTACATTCCCACCAACAGTGAATGAGGGTTCCTTTTTCTCCACAGCCTTTCCAACATTTGCTATTACCTGTCTTGTTAATAATAGCTAATCTAACAGGTGTGAGGTGGTATCTCATTGCAGTTTTCATTTGCATTTCTCTAATAACTAAAGAAGATGAGCATCTTTTCATATATCTGCTGGCCATTTGTATTTCTTCCTGGGAGAAGGGTCTGTTCATGTCCTCTTCCCATTTTTTTTATGGGATTGTTTGTTTGTTTGTTGTTGAGTTTTATGAGTTCTTTGTATATTTTGGATATTAGGCCCTTATCTGAGCAGTTGTTTGAAAATATCATTTCTCATTTAGTTGGCTGTCTGTTTATTTTGTTATCAGTTTCTCTTGCTGAGCAAAACCTTCTTAGTCTGATGTAGTCCCATTCATTAATTTTTGCCTTCACTTCTCTTGACTTTGGAGTCAAATTCATAAAATGCTCTTTAAAACCAAGGTCCATGAGTTTAGAACCTATGTCTTCTTCTATGTACTTTATTGTTTCAGGTCTTATATTTAGATTTTTGATCCATTTTGACTTAATTTTAGTACAAGGGACAAACTGTAGTCCAGTTTCATTCTTTTGCATGTGGCTTTCAGTTTTCCCAGCACCATTTGTTGAAGAGGCTTTCTTTTCTTCATTGTGTGTTGTTGGCCCCTTTATCAAAAATTATTTGACCATATATATGTGGTTTTATTTCTGGGCTTTCTATTCTGTTCCATTGGTCTGAGTGTCTACTTTTTCTGCCAGTACCATGCTGTTTTGATTGTCGTGGCCCTATAATATAGTTTGAAGTCAGGTATTGTAATGCCCCCAGCTTCATTCTTTTTCTTTAGGATTGCTTTGGCTATTCGGGTTTTTTAAAGTTCCATATAAATCTGATGATTTTTTGCTCCATTTCTTTAAAAAATCTCATTGGAATTTTGATGGAAATTGAATTAAATTTGTATATTGCTTTGGGTAATATGGCCATCTTGATTATATTTATTTTTCCTAACCAAGAACAAGGAATACTCTTCCATCTCATTATATCTTTTTCGATTTCCCTTAACAATGGTTTGTAGTTTTCATTATATAAGTCCTTTACATTCCTTGTTCTGTTTATTCCTAGGTATTTTATTTTTTTGTTGTTGCAATCATGAAGGGGATAATTCTTTTGAGTTCGTTCTCAAATGTTCCATTGTTGGCCTATAGAAAGGCCATGAAATTTTGTCTGTTAATTTTGTATCCTGCAACCTTACTGTATTGGCTTATTGTTTCTAGTAGTCTTTTTGTGGATTCTTTGGGGTTTTTGATGTATAGGATCATATCATCTGCAAAAAATGATACCTTTACTTCTTCTTTTCCGATATGGATGCCTTTTATTTCTTTGTCTTGTATGACTGCTCTGGCTAGAACCTCTAGTACCACATTAAATAAGAGTGGAGAGAGTGGACAACCCTGTCTTGTTCCTGATTTAAGGGGGAAAGTCTTCAGTTTTGTGCCATTTAATATGATGTTAGCTGATGGTTTATCATATATGGCCTTTATCATGTTGAGATATTTTCCTTCTATACTCATTTTGTTGAGAGTCTTAAACATAAAATTGTGTTGTATTTTATCGAAAGCCTTTTCTGTGTCTATTGATAAGATCATGTGGTTTTTGTTCTTTGTTTTGTTGATATGGTGTATTACGTTAACTGTTTTATGTATGTTGAACCATCCTTGAGATTCTGGGATGAATCCCACTTGATCATGATGTATTATTTTTTTAATATGTTGTTGTATTCGACTTGCTAGTATTTTGTTTACTATTTTAGCATCTGTATTTATTAGAGATATTGGTCTGTAGTGTTCTTTTTTTGTGCCATCCTTATCTGGTTTTGGTATGAGGGTTATGTTGGCTTCATAAAATGTATTTGGAAGTATTGCTTCTTGTTCAGTTTTTTGGAAGACTTTCAGTAGAAAAGAACCAAGTTTTCTTTGAATGTTTGATAAAATTCGCTAGTATAGCCGTCTGGGCCTGGACTTTTATTTTTGGGGAGGTTTTTAATGGTTTTTTCTATTTCTTCTCTACTAATAGGTCTCTTTAGGCTTTCTGCTTCTTCTTGACTCAGTCTAGGAAGGTTGTATTGTTCTAGGAATTTATCCATTTCTTCTAGGTTATTGAATTTAGTGGCATAAAGTTTTTCATAGTATTCTACAATAATTCTTTGTATATCTATGATGGCCGTGGTGATTTCTCCTCTTTCATTTTGGATTTTGTTTATATGAGTTCTTTCTCTTTTTTCCTTGGTAAGTCTTGCCAGGGGTTTGTCAATTTTGTTGATCTTTTCAAAGAACCAGCTCCTTATTCTATTAATTTTTTGTATAGTTTTTCTGTTCTCTATTTCATTTATTTCTGCTCTGATTTTTATTATCTCCTTTCTTCTGCTGGTTTTGGGTTGTCTTTGTTCTTCTTTTTCTAGTTCCTTAAGGTGTGAAGTTAAGTGGTTCACTTGGGCTCTCTCTTGTTTGTTCATATATGTCTGAAGTGATATGAACTTCCCTCTTATCACTGCTTTTGCTGCATCCCATAGATTCTGATACGTCATATTGTCATTTTCATTTGTCTGTATATATCTTTTGATCTCTGCACTTATTTTTTCTTTGACCCATTCATTTTTTAAAAGTATGTTGTTTAGTTTCCACATTTTTGTGGGATTTTTTTCCCCTTTTTTGCAGTTGAATTCTAGTTTCAAGGTTTTTTGATCAGAAAATATGCTTGGTACAACTTCAATTTTTCTGAATTTGCTGATGTTGTTTTTGTGGCCCAACATATGGTCAATTCTTGAGAATGATCCTTGTACACTGGAGAAAAATGTATACTGAGTCACTTTGGGATGAAATGTCCTGTAGATGTCTATCATATCCAGGTGCTCTAGTGTTTTGTTTAAGGCCAATATATCTTTATTGATTCTATGTTTGGATGACCGATCTAGAGCCATCAGCGGTGTATTGAGGTCTCCAAGTATGATTGTATTTTTGTCAGTTTTTGTTTTAAGGTCAATAAGTAGCTGTCTTATATATTTTGGTGCTCCTTGGTTTGGTGCATATATATTAAGAATTGTTATGTCTTCTTGATTCAGTGTCCCCTTAGCCATTATGAAATGGCCATTTTTGTCTCTGAGTAATTTTTCTGTCTTGTAATCAGCATTATCAGATATGAGTATTGCTATGCCTGCTTTTTTTTTTTTTTTTTTTTTTTTTTTTTTTTGGATGTTATTTGCTTGGAGTATTGTTTTCTAGCCTTTCACTTTGAATTTGTTTTTATCCTTGTTGCTTAGATGAGTTTCTTGTAGGCAGCATACAGTTGGATTTTTCTTTTTTAATCTATTCTGTTACTCTGTGCCTTTTTATTGTTGAGTTTAATCCGTTTACATTTAGTGTAATTATTGACACTTGTGAGTTCCCTATGTCCATTTTATAGATTTCTTTCTGTTAGTTTTGTGTCTTGTTTGATCCTTCTCTTTTGTTTTTCTATCTTTTGTTTTTATTTGGTTGTATTCCATACATCTTTCCTCTGTTGCTATCTTTTTTAAATCATGTGCTTCTCTGGTGGTTTTTTCAATAGTGGTTACCGTTAAGTAATGAAAAGGGTTCCTACCCTGTTCATTGTAGTGCACTATCTTGTGAGCACTTTTACACTCCATCGTCCTTTGCTACTGTTAATCTTCATCTCTCCACCCCTCGTTTTTTTTTGTTGTTGTTGTTGTCACAGTTTAAATTTGGTTTTATTGTGTTCTTCTGGAGCTTTTACTTGTAGTTTTGTGGGGGGGTTTTGTTCTTTATATCTGATTGGAGAACCCCCTTTAGTAATTCCTGGAGTGGGGGTTTTCTGATGATAAATTCCCTCATCTTTTCTGTATCTGTGAATGTTTTTATTTATCCATTATATTTGAAAGATAGCTTTGATAGGTATAGTATTCGTGGCTGAAAGTTCCTCTCTTCCAGGACTTTAAATATTGGGGTCCACTCTCTTCTCGCTTGTAGAGTTTCTGTTGAGAAATCTGATGATAATCTAATGGACCTTCCTTTATATGTTGTATTCTTCTTTTCCCTGGCTGCCTTGAGAATTTTTTCTTTGCCGTTGGTTTGTGCCAATTTCATTATAATGTGCCTTGGAGTAGGTTTGTTGGGGTTAAGAAAACTCGGAGTTCTGTTTGCTTCTTGAATTTGAGGCTTTAATTCTTTCCACAGGCTTGGGAAGTTCTCATCTATTATTTGTTTGAATATGTTCTCCATTCCATTTTTTCTCTCTTCTCCTTCTGATATACCTATTATTCTTCTGTTATTCTTTTTGATGGAGTCAGATAATTCCTGTAGGGCTACCTCATTTTTTTAAATTTTTGAGTCTCTTTCTTCTTCTCTCTGTTGTGCCTCAAGTTGCTTGTCTTCTGTTTCACTAATCCTACCTTTTATCTGGCCTGTTCTATTAGCTAAGCTTGTTACCTTGTTTTTCAGCTTGTGAATTGAGTTTTTCATCTCTGATTTGTTTTTATAGTTTCAATTTCCTTGGTAATATATTCTTTTTGTTCACTGAGTTGTTTTCTGAGCTCTCTAAATTGCCTTTCTGTGTTTTCTTGTATATCTCTGAGCATTTTTAAGATTTCTGTTTTAAATTCTCTGTCATTTAGCTCCAAGGTTTCCAATATATTAAATTTTTTCTCCATAGATTTTTCCTCATCTAGCTGTGTTACCTCTCTTTCTTTTGCATCCATGATATTCGATTTTCTCTTCCTTAATGGCATCTGAGGGTGGTTTTGTTGATAGTACTAATGAGAATTAATAAAGAATAAACAGTTAAAAAAAGAAAAAAGAAAAAAGAATTTAAAAAAATTAAAAATTAAAAAAAATTATTCCCCCCCCCCTCTTTTTTTCCTCTCCTCTCCTCTCTTCTCCCCTCCTTCTTGAGAAAATCTTGTGGTGAACTGTGAATTATATTGTGTTAAATAGAACAAACAATGCCTATAAGGAGGGCCTGAGTTGGGGAGAAGTAATAAAGAGGCAAAAAAGGGGGTATGGACCCATAATATGCAAATAAGGAAAAAATTTGGGCCAAGAATAAAATGATTTGCTTTTAGGTGTTGGTTGACTAAGAGATATGATGGAAGGAATAAGAGGGAAACAGGAAAATGGGGGGGGGGGGAATAAAAATTATTATTGTATTTAGTGGAACAAGAACTAGATAAAATGGAGAGCCAGGGATGGGAGCACTGCTAGTGAGTTAAAAAAGCAAAGTAAAAAAAAACCAGAATGCCACAAACATAAGTTTGAGTCCCAGATAAAATAATTTGTTCGTTATTGAGGATTAAATGAGAGGAGACGTAAAGGAGAAAGGAAGAAACTAATATAGAGGGAGAAAAGAAAGAGAAAAAAAAAGACGGAACCACTAAAAGAAGAAAAAAGAAAAAAAAGGAGAGAGAGAGTTAAGGGTTTTGGAGTGCAACCTTCATAGAGAGAAAGAAAGAAGAAAGAAAAGATAATGGGAGATGTAACACTTATGGGTAGTGTAGTTCAAGGAGAGGAGAGAGTAAGACCGACAGAGAATTAAACGACCAAATTGGAAGAGGAAAAAATAATCAAGACATGAAGATAAGAGAAACAAACGAACAAATATAATAAAATGGGATAGATTATAAAGTCTGTGGATTATTCTTGATTTTGAGAGGTTATCTTCTTGCTTTTTCTTTTCTCTCCCTCTTCCTGGTTGGTGACTCTGTACCCCGAGTTCTGCCCCTGTGGCGTGCTTGGTTGAGCTTTGCAGTTGATAAGTCTCTATGGCTTCTCATATATTTTCTTCAGTCTCATTGGCAGTCGAGGCTTATTAGCATTTGTAGGCTCCAATAGTGAGAGAGTCCATGTCCCCAGAGCCTCTCTCCTAGTCTTTCCTTTCTGAATTAGTAGCCTGATGATCCCACTATGGGGTTGTTGCTGCCTCTGCCTGGAGAGCAAGAGGCTCAAAGAGTTGGCAAATCCCCACTCTATTCCCACTCAGCCCAGGGCTCTGGGTAAGGCTCAATCAGTCAGAGCTGCTAGCATAATCAGGTGGGGCTTCCACCCACTCAAAGACCTCTGGCTCTGCCACTCTGTCTGGTAACACGGGCGGGTGGGCGCCCACTCCCGGGGTGCTCGGAGGAATCTCTCGCTCACTATCTGCAAGCACAGACCAGGATATGGAGCAGGCCGCCTCTCACTCCAAATGAGACCCCCACCCGCACGGAAAAGTTCCAGCATTGGAATTAGCTCTCACTCCCTCCCCGTGCGTGGCTTTTTCAGGGCACTGGGGTGGTCCTGAGATTCCACTTTCGGCCCACACAAAGGCCCCTGACTCTGCCCTCTGTCCAGAACACGGGCGCCCACTCCCGAGGTGCTTGGAGGAATCTCTTGTCCACTCTCCGTGCACGCTGACCAGGATATCAGGCCGGCCGCCTCTCTAAGTGAGACCCTCGCCCACACGGAAAAGTTCCAGTGTTGGAATTAGCTCTTGCTCCCTCCCTGTGCATGGCTTTTTCAGGGTGCTGGGGCGGCCCAAGATTCTGCTTTCAGCCCACACAAAGGCCCCTGACTCTGCCCCTCTGAGGAAGACTAATTTTTAGGGAAAAAAAAAACCATCACGTTTGGAGCAAAGACTTAGGTACAAGAAAGTTTATCACAGCATTAGCTATAATACCAAAAACCAAAAGGACTACAACTAAATGCCAAGGGATAGAATGAATTAAATACATTCTAGTGATGTCAGAGAAATGGCAGCATGAGAGATACTCCCAATCTCTCCCCTTTAAATTTCAACAAATTCAACAACTAAACACAGAGAAAAAAAACCTTAGGAGCACCCAAAATTTACACACACCAGACAAAGGTATGATTGGGTGAAAAAGTGGCTGAATATATAAGACAGAGGATGGGGCATTTCACTTTCCACGCTGATCTGAAGCAGGGGCACCTTTGTTTGAAGCTGGGGGAGAGAAGAGACTGAACTAGTGGAGATGAGTTAGAGCAGGCACTCAAACAAAGGAAAGAACACACTGGTTCTGTCTGAGATCACGGACACTGGGCGTGCACATGGGCGGTGGGATCCACCTAAAATTACCAGCACACGGTGCCTGCGTGGGCGGCACCAGCATCTTTGTGTATTTCCAGCTCCACAATCACCGCACACCGCTAGCAGCTCCACCTAGCATCACCAGCAGGGGGAGTGAGTGGGCGCTGACGGGCCAAGGTGCTTATCCCAGGATTAACAACGTTGGGCACCTGTGTGAGCATCAGCGTCTTTGGGCATTCCTGGCTCCATGATCTCTAGTGCCAGGTGCGAGCACGAGCCAAGACCCTTGGCCTGAGAATGCCCGCACTGGGCACCTGAACGGTGGCTGCAACCATCTGTATGCATTGCTGGAGTCGTGGGAGCTGGACACACATGTGGCCTGCCTTGGGCTACCAAGCAGCACAAATGGGAAAAGCCCATAGAGATTAAAACCGCAGTGCGCTGAGACATGCCAGATATGCCCGCTGGCCCATAGAATTTTGCCTGTATGTAACAGAAAGGAACTTGGCCCTTGGTCTGTGCCCTGCCCTGCCTGCTCACGCTGGCAGCTCTGGTTCCCACTGCCTTTCCCAGAACTATGTTTGAGCGATGCTGGAGAGGGGACCTGGCTGTGCATAGATTCCCTTGCTGCGAGGACAGTAGCTGAGGTGGACCTCACAGCTAAGTCTCCAGGGTGCTAGCTCCAGCAGGGAGAGGTATCTGGAAAACTGAGACCCCCATTACCAGAGCCAGATAATTGCAAAGTCCTAACAAACCCCATCTGCCAATGGACCTGAGGCCCAGCCTATGTCATTGTCACAGTGACACACCAGCAGAACTCTGCCCAAGAGTCCTGCAGAGGCAAAACTCATAGTACAGCACCACCTGCCAAAAAAAAAAAAAAAATGAAGCTATCTCTCAAAACCAGAAAAAAATACATTTTTAACGCTTTTTGTCATTTTTACTTCTTTAGTTTTTTCTTTTTTCTTTTTCTTTTGATCTACATTATCCATAGTTGTTATATTTTTCATTCTTGTTTTTTGTGAGGGTTTTATTTCAGAAACCTTTACTTCTGTATTTTTTCCTTTTTCTTTCTCTTTGTTTTATATATTTTTTGTCCTTTCTTTCTCTCTATTCTCCCTTCTCATTTCTTCTTCTTTATCTTTTTTTCTTCTTCTTTTTTCTTTTTTTGCTCTCATCCAATCATTATTTATCATTAAATTATTATATTTGGACTCATATTTTTCTTTGTGGCATTTTGCTTGTTTTTTATTTCATTTTTTTTCTATTTTTTCATCTCTCCTCAGATCCTGATCCTTGTTCTCTGTAGTTTTTGTTCCACTTATCATTATAGAATTTTTATTTTTTCCACTGTATTTTTCCAACTTTTATTTTACTTTCTTAATTATCTCTTATTAGTGTTATGAACAATACCACTCTCAAATGCTACTAAGGAAAAATAAATCAAATATCATGGATACAAAAGACAGAGACATAGCTCAGATGCTCAGATAGATGACAAAAAATCTCTAGAAAAAACTTTAATTACGTGGAAATCATGGAATTAAATGACAGGGAATTCAAAATTGAAGTCTAAAAATATTCAGTGAAATACAAGGAAGCTCTAAATAGTGAGCTCAAAAAAACAATTTAATGAACAAAAAGAATATTTCATGAAGGAAATTGAAACTATAAAAATGAACCAAACAGAGATGAAAAACTCAATTTATAAACTGAAAAATGAGGTGACAAGCTTAGCTAATAGAACAGGCCAGATAGAAAAGAGAATTAGTGACATAGAAGACAGGCAACTAGAGATACTACAGAGAGAAGAAGAGAGAGACTCATGAATTTTTAAAAAAATGAGAAAGCCATACAACAATCGTCTGTCTCCATCAAAAAGTGCAATATAAGAAAAATGGGTATATCAGAAGGAGAAGAGAGAGAAAAAGGAATGGTGAACATATTCAAATAAATAATTGATGAGAATTTCCCAAGCCTGTGGAAAGCATTAGAACCTCAAATCCAAGAAGCAAGCTAAACACTGAGTTGCCTTAACCCAAACAGACCTACTCCAAGGCACATCATAATAAAATGATCACAAATCAATGACAAAGAAAAAATAAAGCAGCCGGGAAAAGAAAAATACAACATATAAAGGAAGGCCCATTAGGTTATCATCATATTTCTCAGTAGAAACTCTGCAAGGCAGAAGAGAGTGGACCCCAATATTTAAAATACTGAAAGAGAGAAACTTCTAGCCAAGAATACTATATACATCAAAGCTTTCCTTCAAATACAAAGGGGAAATAAAAACATCCACAGGTATAGAGAACATAAAGAAATTTATCACCAGAAAACCTTCACTTCAGGAAACACTAAAGGGGTTATCTGACCAGATACAAAGGTCAGACAAAACAAAATCACAAGTAAAAGCTCCACAAGAGCACAATAAAAACTAGAATAATTTGTGACAACAAAAACAAAAAAAGGGAAGAAGATAAAAATTAGCAGTAACAATGGAGGATGAAGTGCAGAAGCACTCATGAGTCAATGTACTACAATGGATATGATATATATTCTTTTAGTTACCTAATGGTAACCACCCCTGAAAATATCACTACTGAAACACATGGCTTAAAAAAAGAAGAAATAGCCTGACCAGGCAGTGGCACAGTGGATAGAGCGTAGGACTGGGATGCGAAGGACCCAGGTTTGATAACCCAAGGTCGCCAGCTTGAGCACGGGCTCATCTGGTTTGAGCAAAAAGCTCACCAGCTTGGACTGAAGGGTATTGGCTTGAACAAGGGGTTACTCAGTTTGCTGAAGGCCCACAGTCAAGGCACATATGAGAAAGCAATCAATGAATAACTAAGGTGTTGCAACAAAAAACTGATGATTGATGCTTCTCATCTCTCTCTGTTCCTGCTGCCTGTCCCTATCTATCCCTCTCTCTGACTCTCTCTCTCTGTCTCTGTAAAAAAAAGAAAAGAAAAAAGAAGAAACAGAAGAAAGAAGTATGGAATACAACTAAAGACAAACGAATGACAGAAAAACAAAAGAGAAGAACCAAACAAGAAATACAGCTATTAGAAAGCATTATATAAAATGGCAGTAGGAGAACCTCAAGTGTCAATAATTACATTAAATGTAAATGGATTGAACTCACCAATAAAAAGACACAGAGTAGCAGAATGGATCAAAACAGAAAATCCAACTGTATGCTGCCTTCAAGAAACACATCTAAGCTACAAGGATAACAACAGACTCAAAGTGAAAAGC
The DNA here is from genome assembly GCF_036850995.1 of Saccopteryx leptura. Taxonomy (NCBI): domain Eukaryota; kingdom Metazoa; phylum Chordata; class Mammalia; order Chiroptera; family Emballonuridae; genus Saccopteryx; species Saccopteryx leptura. Next base: position 128,800,804 of record NC_089506.1, read on the forward strand.
TGGAAAATGATTCTCCAAGCAAATAATATCCAAAAAAAAGCAGGTGTAGCCATATTCATATCTAACAATGCTGACTACAAGACAACCAAGGTAATCTGAGATAAAGATGGTCATTTTATAATGATAAAAGGGACATTGAATCAAGAAGACATAACACTTCTTAATATATATGCACCAAACCAAGGAGCACCAAAGTATATAAGACATCTACTAACTGATCTAAAAATAAAAATTGACAAAAATATAATCATACTTGGAGACCTTAATACACCACTGATGGCTCTAGATCATTCATCCAAACAGAAAACTAATAAAGAAATATTGGCCTTATATGAAACAATAGAACAATTGGATATGATAGACATCTACAAGACATTTCATACCAAAACGTTAGAGTATACATTTTTCTCCAGTGTACATGGTACATTCTCAAGAATTGACCATATGTTGGGACACAAAACTAACACCAACAAATTCAGAAAGATTAAAATTATACCCAGCATATTCTCTGACCCTCTAAAGCTTTGAAACTAGAATTCAACTTCAAAAAAAAGTAAACAAACCCACAAAAATGTGAAAACTAAACAGCATACTTCTAAAAAAAGACTGGGTCAAAGAAGAAATAAAAGCAGAGAGCTTTTATAGATATATACAGACAAATGAAAATGACAACACGACATACCAGAATCTCTGAGATGCAGCAAAAGCAGTAATAAGAGGGAAGTTCATATCACTACAGGTTTATATGAACAAACAAGAGAGAGCCCAAGTAAACAACATCACTTCTTAAGGAACTAGAAAAAGAAAGAAGAACAACGGCAACCCAAAACCAGCTGAAGAAAGGAAATAATAAAAATTAAGAGCAGAAATAAATGAAATAGAGAACAGAAAATCTATAGAAAGAGTCAATAAAACAAGGAGCTGCTGCCTTGAAAAGATCAACAAAATTGACAAACCCTTGGCAAGACTCACTAAGGAAAAAAGAGAAAGGACTCATATAAATAAAATACAAAATGAAAGAGGAGAAACTACCACAGATATCATAGATATACAAAGGATTATTGTAGAATTCTATGAAAAACTATATGCCATCAAATTTAACAATCTAGAAAAGATTATCCATCTTATTCCTAGAACAATAAAATCTTCCTAGACTGAATCATTAGGAAGTAGAAAGCTTAAACAGACCCATAAGCAGGAAGGAAATAGAAACAACTATCAAAAACCTCCCCAAAAATAAAAGTTCAGGATCAGACAGCCATAATAGTGAATTCTATCAAACATTCAAAGAAGATTTAGTTCCTATCCTACTCAAAGTTTTCCAAAAAATTGAAGAAGCAATACTTCCAAACATATTTTATGAGACCAACATAACCCTCATATCAAAACCTGGCAAGGACAACACACACAAAAAAGAAAACTACAGACGATATCTGTAATGAATACAGATGCAAAAATTCTAAACAAAATACTAGCAAACCGAATACAACAACACATTAAAAAAATAATTCATTATGATCAAGTGGGATTCATCCCAGAATCACAAGGATAGTTCAACATATGTAAAACAGTTAACGTAATACACCACATCAACAAAACAAAGAACAAAAACCATATGATCCTATCAATAGATGCAGAAAAGGCATTTGATAAAATACATTATTTTATGTTTAAAACTCTTAACAAAATGGGTATAGAAGGAAAATATCTCAACATAATAAAAGTCATTTATGACAAACCATTAGCTAACATCATATTAAATGGCAAAAAACTGAAAACTTTTCCTCCAAAATCAAGAATAAGACAAGGCTGCCCACTCTCTCTATTCCTATTCAACATAGTGCTGGAAGTTCTAGCCAGAGAGCAAATAAATAAAAGGTATTCATATTGGGAAAGAAGTAAAGGTTTCAGTTATTACAGTTGATATGATCCTGTATATAGAAAACCCCAAAGACTCCACAGAAAGACTATTAGAAACAATAAACCAATACAGTAAGGTTGCAGGATTCAAAATTAACATACAGAAGTCAATTGCTTTCTTATATGCCAACAATAAAACTTCAGAAAATGAACTAAAAAAAAATCCCTTTTACGGTTGCAACAATAAAAATAAAATACTTAGGAATAAATATAACAAAGAATGTAAAGGACCCATATAACAAAAACTACAAAGCATTGTTAAAGGAAATAGAAAAGGACACAATGAAATGGAAAAATATTCCTTGTTCTTGGAAAGAACTATAGAATATAGTTAAAATGACCATATTACCCAGAGCAATATACAAATTTAATGCAATTCCAATCAAAATCCCAATGTCATTTTTTAAAGAAATGGAAAAAAAATCATCAGGTTTATATGGAACCATAAAAAACCCTGAATAGCCAAAGTAATCCTAAGAAGAAGAAAAATAAAGCTGGGGGCATTACAATACCTGACTTCAAATTATATTACAGAGCCATAAAAATCAAAATAGCATGGTATTGTCAGAAAAATAGACACTCAGATCAATAGAACAGAATAGAGAGCCCAGAAATAAAACCACATATATATGGTCAAATCATCTTTGATAAAGGAGACAAAAACACACAATGGAGAAAAGAAAGCCTCTTCAATAAATGGTGCTGGGATAATTGGAAAACCACAAGCAAAAGAATAAAAATTGACTACAGTTTGTCTTCTTGTACAAAAATTAATTCTAAATGGATCAAAGACCTAAATATAAAATCTGAAACAATAAAATACATAGAAGAAAACATAGCTACTAAACTCATGGACCTTGGCCATAGAGAACATTTTATGAATTTGACTCTAAAGGCAAGGGAAGTGAAGGCAAAGATAAATGAATGGGACTACATCAGACTAAGAAGCTTTTGCATGGCAAGAGAAACTGACAACAAAACAAACAGACAGACAACTAAATGGGAGATGATATTTTCAAACAACAGCACAGATAAGAGCCTAATATCCAAAATATACAAAGAACTCACAAAATTCAACAACAAACAAGCAAACAATCCAATAAAAAAATGGGAAGAGGACATGAACAGACACTTCTCCCAAGAAGAAATACAATCGGCCAACAGATATATGAAAAGATGCTCATCTTTACTAGCTGTTAGAGAAATGCACATCAAAACTACAATGAGATACCACCTCACACCTGTTAGATTAGCTATTATCAACAGGACAGGTAACAAGTGTTGGAGAGGCTGTGGAGAAAAAGGAACCCTCATTCACTGTTGGTAGGAATGTAAAATAGTACAACCATTATGGAAGAAAGTATGGTGGTTCCTCAAAACATTAAGAATAGAACTACCATATGACCCAGCAATCCCTCTACTGTGTATATACCCCCAAAACTCAAAATTGCTGGTACGTAAAGACACATGCAGCCCCATGTTCATTGCAGCATTGTTCACAGTGGCCAAGACATGGAAATAACCAAAAAACCCTGCAATAGAGGATTGGATAAAGAAAATGTGGTACATATATACTATGAAATACTACTCAGCCATAGAAATGATGACATCGGATCATTTATAACAACATGGATGGACCTTGATAACATTATACTGAATGAAATAAGTAAATCAGAAAAAAACTAAGAACTGTATGATTCCATACATAGGTGGGACACAAAATTGAGACTCATGGACATGGATAAGAGTGTGGTGGTTACCAGGGGGAGAGGAAGGGAAGAAAGAGAGGGGGTGGGGGGCCGGGGAAGGGGAGGGGCATAAAGAAAACAAAATGAAGGGTGAAGGAGGGCAATTTGACTTTGGGTGATGGGTATACAACATAATCGAAATGGGTATACAACATAATCAGTCAAAATGATCTGGAGATGTTTTCTCTAAATCTATGTACTCTAATTTAGTGGTCCCCAACCCCCAGGGCTGCGACCGGTACTGATCTGTGGGCCATTTGGTACCGGTCCACAGAGAAAGAATAAATAACTTACATTATTTCCGTTTTATTTATATTTAAGTCTGAACGATGTTTTATTTTTTAAAAATGACCAGATTCCCTCTGTTACATCCGTCTAAGACTCACTCTTTTTTTTTTTTTTTTTTTTTAAATAAATTTTTATTAATGGTAATGGGATGACATTAATAAATCAGGGTACATATATTCAACAAAAACATGTCTAGGTTATTTTGTCATTAAATTACATTGCATACCCCTCGCCCAAAGTCAGATTGTCCTTCGCCACCCTCTATCTAGTTCTCTGTGCCCCTCCCCCTCCCCGTAACTCTCCCCCTGTCCTCCCTCCCCCCACCCCTGGTAACCACCACACTCTTGTCCATGTCTCTTAGTCTCATTTTTATGTTCCACCAATGTATGGAATCATGTAGTTAAGACTCACTCTTGATGCTTGTCTCAGTCACGTGATACATTTACCTGTCTCACCCTAAAGGCCAGTCTGTGAAAATATTTTCGAACATTAAACCAGTCCGTGGCCCAAAAAAGGATGGGGACCACTGCTCTAATTGATCAATGTCACCCTGTTACAATTAATTGTCTAAATAAAACTATTAAAAATAAATAAATAAATAAATAAATAAATAAATAAATAAATACATTCTAGTGACTCAGATGATGCAATACTTTACAGTCATTACGGATCAGATTTTCACTACTGCTGACATGGGAAGACACTCTAGGATAATCTCTATCTTTGAGAAACAATTGAAATTTACTCTATGTCCCCATTTCTTTCTTTTTAAAAATTCAATATATGCTCATATTTTCAGAAAATTGGGAATAAAAAGAACTTCCTTCTGCCCTGGCTGGTTGGCTCAGTAGTAGAGCGTCGGCCTGGCGTGCAGAAGTCCCGGGTTCGATTCCCGGCCAGGGCACACAGGAGAAGCGCCCATTTGCTTCTCCACCCCTCCCCCTCTCCTTCCTCTCTGTCTCTCTCTTCCCCTCCCGCAGCTAGGCTCCATTGGAGCAAAAGATGGCCCGGGCGCTGGGGATGGCTCCTTGGCCTCTGCCCCAGGTGCTAGAGTGGCTCTGGTCGCAGCAGAGCGACCCCCCGGAGGGGCAGAGCATCGCCCCCTGGTGGGCAGAGCGTCGCCCCTGGTGGGCGTGCCGGGTGGATCCCGGTTGGGCGCATGCGGGAGTCTGTCTGACTGTCTCTCCCCATTTCCAGCTTCAGAAAAATACAAAAAAAAAAAAAAAAGAACTTCCTTCTGATTCCATTAAACTCAGGAACAGGCTATGAATGGGTACTATCATCAGGCACCAGATGATGCAATTAAAGGAGAAATAGAAATTAGACATATAAAAATTGGAAAGGTAAAAATCAATTATCATTAAATGTAAATAATAGTATTACATACTTCAAAGCTCACCAAACCAAACTTTTACATTAAAGGGCCAAATAGTAAATGGTCTCTGTTGAATTGTTTTCTTCTTCCTTTTTTAAAAATGATGCTTTTAAAATGTAAAAAAATAAACCTCTTAGTTCTGGGTTACACAAAAACAGTCCACAGCCACAGTTTGCAGATCTCCAGTATACCCTGTGCAGAGGGGAGGGCCACCAGGACATTCAGGATGGGCTCTCTGGAGACCAGAGAACAGGAAGGAACCCTAGATCAGAGCTGCCCTCTCTCTCCTCTTTGTGCTTTATATCTCAGTTATAAGAGGCCCCTGATAGAAAAATCTGCTTTTTATCTCCTTGCAGAATCTCTTGGTTGCTAAGCAGATCCCTTCGGTAACTATGTGGGCATAAAATTCTTGCAGAACTGCTAGGAATCTGCTTCACCCAATTGTCAAGATAAAAAATGAAATCATTCCTCTCACCTGTCACTACTTTGCACAAAGCTTCCATTATTGAATGGTGATGGCCCAGAATGTTATTCTTACCTACTTGCAAGCATAGAACTGAGTTTTGCATATTTTACCACTAAGAGAGTAGGAAGAGAGGAGGTGACTGTTAGGATCTCTCAAGATGATCCTCCTGTGATTCAAGGATTGGGGAGAAGCAGGTGTAACAAACCAGCAGTGACCTCTACATTTGGGAAAACAGTGCTTCAGACAGGTGAAGACTTACCTGATTTACAGTGGGCTGTCCTTAGGCTCAGAGATAAGGCCCTCTGATGTTAGCTTTACTGAATCTGAATCAGAATCTCTGGGGGTGAGACCAAGAAAGTTCTACATTTTAAAGAAATTCCTTGAGTAATACTTATGTGTACTGTGTACTTTTAAAGTTTGAAAACCAGAAACTTGTCTAACATAGCTAGGTATACAAATAAGTGCAGAGAGATACTATAGGTGTCATGATAAATATACGTCCAAGGAGTGAGACACTATTGGAAGGCTGGTCACTTTTAACTTGGAGTGCAAGAAATGTGTTGCTTTGAGCCTTTACCAATGACTAGATGTTCTCTAGGGGGAGGAGGAAGGAGGCAGGACATCCTAGCAGGAGAGAACTGTTAGCAAAGGTACAGCCATCCAAAGGTGGCCTGATGAGCTAAGAGAAAGGAAAATCACTAAAGCTTGGGTGTTGGCAGGGGAACCACAATGAGTGGGTGAGGAAAGAGAAAACTTGGAGGTTAAGGAGTTTCATATCTAGACTGTGGTCCATGAGTTGCTACCAAGAGTATTTAGCAAGAAAGTGATATAATCAGATTTTCACTTTTAAAAGGCCACTTTGATGGCTGGTGCTGAAGACAAATCAGAATGGGACAAGACAGGGTGCAGAAAGATTGACTGGAAGCTGTTCTAGCAGCCCAGCCTAGGTCCAGGCTAGATAAAAGTAGTAGTGGGAATTAGCCAGTTCACACCAGTTCAGCAGAACCTAATTTTTTGTTGAGTTCGGCAAACTGGTTGTTAAAATGGCACTTGTAATCAGGGTTCTCTCTAAGGTGGGCACCTGGCAGCTGTCCAATGTGGAAATCAGAAATTTGCATTCCTTACTCTTTTTAACATTTATCTGCACAATAAGCACCCATAGTAATGTCCATTCTGTCCATAAGTGAAAAAATTTTGATGGAACTATGCTTGCAATATTTACTTATTCATTTCATAAAACTCATTATACCTGCATTTTAATTCCCTCACATTTGTTACTTCAGTGAATAAACGTATATCGTAAAGAGAAAAAGTACCAAACAACCAGGGGGTTTCAAGCTATCATTAGAATATCTTAAATAACAGTTTTATTGTGTTTTGTCATGTATTATTTAATGTTTTTTATTAATATTTTAAATTTTTCTTATAATAATCTAGTTTTGTATACCCCTTTTATTATTCTTAAATAGTAAATGCATGAAATAATAAATTACCTTTCAGTATTTTGTTTTTTTATACTTAAAGCAGTCATTAAGGCAGAGAACCGGTTTTTGGATTATTGGAATCCAGCACTGGGTACAAGGAAGATAGGAATGAAGGCTCTTGTCTTCCTTGGCTCTGACCTATTTGGCCATGAGGTGAACTTGTGGTATCAGCACTGAACTTGATAATATAACACTGCTCAAATATCATACCTATTTATTAAAACAATAAAAATGTATGAAATTGTTGATTAAGCACCAAAGATGATGGTGTTATTTCTTTCTAAATACTTAAAAAACATTTTTAAAGTCTCATCAAATAAGCTGTGGCTCTTCAGTAAACCAATTAATCTGGTGCTTCTCAACCAAAGATATGATGGTACTAAGTGTTACAAAATGCAACCAGATGCCTGACCTGTGGTAGCCCAGTGGATAAAGCATTGACTTGGAATACTGAGGTCGCCGGTTTGAAATCCTGGGCTTGCTGGTCAAGACACATATGGGAGTTGGTGCTTCCTGCTCCTCCTCTCTCTCTCTCTCTTTCTCTCTCTATGTAAAATGAATAAATAAATTTTTTAAAAAAAGTTATGCCTATATATAAAAAGTGTGTCTTCTAGGAGTATTCTATTTATTTGAGGATTGGGGACATTATTTTTTACTAGTTCAAATGCAACCATATACTGTGACTAACCAGTTTGGACTCTGATGGCTCATTCTTCTCAGCTGTGGGCCTGTCTGTAAAATGTGGGGGTTTGTTTCCACAACCACTTAAGATCATCCAATACTCAAGAATACAATCATTTTCCCCCTAACTAGTTACCACCGCATCTTTCCCTTTTAGATTTTTATTTTATTTTATTTTTTTAATAATTTTATTTTTTTAATGGGGTGACATCAATAAATCAGGATACATATATTCAAAGATAACAAGTCCAGGTTATCTTGTCGTTCAATTATGTAGCATACCCACCACCCAAAGTCAGATTGTCCTCTGTCACCTTCTATCTTGTTTTCTTTGTGCCCCTCCCCACCCCCTTTCCCTCTCCCATTCCCCCCTCCCCCCCCCCCCCGTAACCACGACACTCTTATCAATGTCTCTTAGTTTCACTATTATGTCCCACCTACGTATGGAATAATACAGTTCCTGGTTTTTTCTGATTTACTTATTTCGCTTCATATCATGTTATCAAGATCCCACCATTTTGCTGTAAATGTTCCGATGTCATCATTTCTTATGGCTGAGTAGTATTCCATAGTGTATATGTGCCACATCTTCTTTATCCAGTCATCTATTGATGGGCTTTTTGGTTGTTTACATGTCCTGGCCACTGTGAACAATGCTGCAATAAACATGGGGCTGCATGTGTCTTTACGTATCAATGTTTCTGAGTTTTGGGGATATACACCCAGTAGAGGGATTGCTGGGTCATAAGGTAGTTCTATTTTCAGTTTTTTGAGGAACCACCATACTTTCTTCCAAAATGGTTGTACTACTTTACATTCCCACCAACAGTGTATGAGGGTTCCTTTTTCTCCACAGCCTCTCCAACATTTGCTATTACCTGTCTTGCTAATGACAGCTAATCGAACAAGTGTGAGGTGGTATCTCATTGCAGTTTTCATTTGCATTTCTCTAATAACTAAAGAAGATGAGCATCTTTTCATATATCTGCTGGCCATTTGTATTTCTTCCTGGGAGAAGTGTCTGTTCATGTCCTCATCCCATTTTTTATGGGATTGTTTGTTTGTTTGTTGTTGAGTTTTATGAGTTCTTTGTATATTTTGGATATTAGGCCCTTATCTGAGCTGTTGTTTGAAAATATCATTTCCCATTTAGTTGGCTTTCTGTTTATTTTGTTATCAGTTTCTCTTGCTGAGCAAAAACTTCTTAGTCTGATGTAGTCCCATTCGTTAATTTTTGCCTTCACTTCTCTTGCCTGTGGAGTCAAATTCATAAAATGCTCTTTAAAACCCAGGTCCATGAGTTGAGTACCTATGTCTTCTTCTATGTACTTAATTGTTTCAGGTCTTATGTTTAGATCTTTGATCCATTTTGAGTTAATTTTTGTACAGGGGGAGAGACTGTAGTCCAGTTTCATTCTTTTGCATATGGCTTTCCAGTTTTCCCAGCACCATTTATTGAAGAGGCTTTCTTTTCTCCATTGTGTGTTGTTGGCCCCTTTATCAAAAATTATTTGACTATATATATGTGGTTTTATTTCTGGACTTTCTATTCTGTTCCATTGGTCTGAGTGTCTATTTTTCTGCCAATACCATGCTGTTTTGATTGTCGTGGCCCTATAATATAGTTTGAAGTCAGGTATTGTAATGCCCTCAGCTTCATTCTTTTTCTTAAGGATTGCTTTGGCTATTTGGGGTTTTTTATAGTTCCATATAAATCTGATGATTTTTTGCTCTATTTCTTTAAAAAACGTCATTGGAAGTTTGATGGGAATTGCATTAAATTTGTATATTGCTTTGGGTAATATAGCCATCTTGATTATATTTATTCTTCCTAGCCAAGAACAAGGTATATTCTTCCATCTCATTATATCTTTTTCGATTTCCCTTAACAATGGTTTATAGTTTTCATTATATAAGTCCTTTACATTCTTTGTTATGTTTATTCCTAGGTATTTTATTTTTTTTTGTTGCAATCGTGAAGGGGATTATTCTTTTGAGTTACTTCTCAGTTGTTTCATTGTTGGCATATAGAAAGGCTATTGACTTCTGTATGTTAATTTTGTATCCTGCGACCTTACTGTATTGGCTTATTGTTTCTAGTAGTCTTTTTGTGGATTCTTTGGGGTTTTCTATGTATAGGATCATATCATCTGCAAAAAGTGATACCTTTACTTCTTCTTTTCCGATATGGATGCCTTTTATTTCTTTGTCTTGTCTGATTGCTCTGGCTAGAACCTCTAGTACCACATTAAATAAGAGTGGAGAGAGTGGACAACCCTGTCTTGTTCCTGATTTAAGGGAGAAAGCCTTCAGTTTTGTGCCATTTAGTATGATGTTAGCTGATGGTTTATCATATATGGCCTTTATCATGTTGAGATATTTTCCTTCTATACCCATTTTGTTGAGAGTCTTAAACATAAAATTGTGTTGTATTTTATCAAAAGCCTTTTCTGGGTCTATTGATAAGATCATGTGGTTTTTCTTCTTTGTTTTGTTGATATGGTGTATTACGTTAACCGTTTTACGTATGTTGAACCATCCTTGAGATTCTGGGATGAATCCCACTTGATCATGATGTATTATTTTTTTAATATGTTGTTGTATTCGATTTGCTAGTATTTTGTTTAGTATTTTAGCATCTGTATTCATTAGAGATATTGGTCTGTAGTTTTCTTTTTTTGTGCCATCCTTGCCTGGTTTTGGTATGAGGGTTATGTTGGCCTCATAAAATGTGTTTGGAAGTATTGCTTCTTCTTCAATTTTTTGGAAGACTTTGAGTAGAATAGGAACCAAGTCTTCTTTGAATGTTTGGTAAAATTCGCTGGTATAGCCGTCTGGGCCTGGACTTTTATTTTTGGGGAGGTTTTTAATGGTTTTTTCTATTTCTTCTCTACTGATAGGTCTGTTTAGGCTTTCTGCTTCTTCTTGACTCAGTCTAGGAAGGTTGTATTGTTCTAGGAATTTATCCTTTTCTTCTAGGTTGTTGAATTTAGTGGCATAAAGTTTTTCATAGTATTCTACAATAATTCTTTGTATATCTACGGTGTCCGTGGTGATTTCTCCTCTTTCATTTTGGATTTTGTTTATATGAGTTCTTTCTCTTTTTTCCTTGTTAAGTCTTGCCAAGGATTTTTAAATTTTGTTGATATTTTGAAAGAACCAGCTCCTTGTTCTATTAATTTTTTCTATAGTTTTTCTGTTCTCTAATTCATTTATTTCTGCTCTGATTTTTATTATCTCCTTTCTTCTGCTGGTTTTGGGTTGTCTTTGTTCTTCTTTTTCTAGTTCCTTAAGGTGTGAAGTTAAGTGGTTCACTTGGGCTCTCTCTTGTTTGTTCATATATGCCTGAAGTGATATGAACTTCCCTCTTATCACTGCTTTTGCTGCATCCCATAGATTCTGATATGTCATATTGTCATTTTCATTTGTCTGTATATATCTTTTGATCTCTGCACTTATTTTTTCTTTGACCCATTCATTTCTTAAAAGTATGTTGTTTAGTTTCCACATTTTTGTGGGATTTTTTTCCTCTTTTTTGCAGTTGAATTCTAGTTTCAAGGCTTTATGATCAGAAAATATGCTTGGTACAACTTCAATTTTTCTGAATTTGCTGATGTTGTTTTTGTGGCCCAACATATGGTCAATTCTTGAGAATGATCCATGTACACTGGAGAAAAATGTATACTCAGTCACTTTGGGATGAAATGTCCTGTAGATGTCTATCATATCCAGGTGCTCTAGTGTTTTGTTTAAAGCCACTATGTCTTTGTTGATTATCTGTTTGGATGACCGATCTAGAGCCATCAGTGGTGTATTGAGGTCTCCAAGTATGATTGTGTTTTTGTCAGTTTTTGTTTTAAGATCAATAAGTAGCTGTCTTATATATTTTGGTGCTCCTTGGTTTGGTGCATATATATTAAGAATTGTTATGTCTTCTTGATTCAGTGTCCCCTTAGCCATTATGAAATGGCCCAATTTGTCTCTGAGTACTTTTCCTGTTTTGTAGTCAGCATTATCTGATATGAGTATTGCTACACCTGCTTTTTTTTTATGTTATTTTCTTGGAGTATTGTTTTCCAGCCTTTCACTTTGAATTTGTTTTTATACTTGTTACTTAGATGAGTTTCCTGTAGGCAGCATACAGTTGGATTTTCTTTTTTAATCCATTCTGCTACTCTGTGCCTTTTTATTAGTGAGTTTAATCCGTTTACATTTAGTGTAATTATTGATACTTGTGAGTTCCCTATTGCCATTTTATATCTTGCTTTCTGTTAGTTTTGTGTCTTGTTTGATCCTTCTCTTTCGTTTTTCTATCTTTTGTTTTTATTTGGTTGTATTCCATACATCTTTCCTCTGTTGCTATCTTTTTTATCTCATGTGCTTCTGTGGTGGTTTTTTCAATGGTGGTTACCTTTGAGTAATGAAAAGGGTCCCTACTCTGTTCATTGTAGCGAACTATTTTGTGAGTACTTTTACACTCCATTGTCCTTTGCTACTGTTAATCTCTATCTTCTCCCCCTCTTTCTTTTTGTTGTTGTCACAGTTTAAATTTGGTTTTATTGTGTTCTTCTTGGAGCTTTTACTTGTGGCTCTGTTTTTTTTTTGTTCTTTGTATCTGATTGGAGAACCCCCTTTAGTAATTCCTGGAGTGGGGGTTTTCTGATGATAAATTCCCTCATCTTTTCTGTATCTGTGAATGTTTTTATTTTTCCTTCATATTTGAAGGATAGCTTTGATGGGTATAGTATTCGTGGCTGAAAGTTCCTCTCTTTCAGGACTTTAAATATTGGGGTCCACTCTCTTCTAGCTTGTAGAGTTTCTGCTGAGAAATCTGATGATAATCTAATGGGCCTTCCTTTATATGTTGTATTCTTCTTTTCCCTGGCTGCCTTGAGAATTTTTTCTTTGCTGTTAGTTTGTGTCAATTTCATTATGATATGCCTTGGAGTAGGCTTGTTGGGGTTAAGAAAACTCGAAGTTCTGTTTGCTTCTTGAACTTGAGGCTTTAGTTCTTTCCACAGGCTTGGGAAGTTCTCATCTATTATTTGTTTGAGTATGTTCTCCATTCCATTTTCTCTCTCTTCTCCCTCTAACCTATTATTCTTATGTTATTCTTTTTGATGGAGTCAGATAATTCTTGTAGGGCTATCTCATTTTTTTTAATTTTTGAGTCTCTTTCTTCTTCTTTCTATTGTGCCTCAAGTTGCTTATCTTCTATTTCACTAATCCTCTCTTCTATCTGACCTGTTCTATTAGCTAAGCTTGTTACTTCGTTTTTCAGCTCGTGAATTGAGTTTTTCATCTCTGTTTGATTTGTTTTTATAGTTTTAATTTCCTTGGACATATATTCTTTGTGTTCATTGAGTTGTTTTCTGAGCTCCCTAAATTGCCTTTCTGTGTTTTCTTGTATATCTCGGAGGATTTTTAGGATTTCTATCTTGAATTCTCTGTCATTTAGCTCCAAGGTTTCCAATATATTAAATTTTTTCTCCATAGATTTTTCCTCATCTAGCTGTGTTACCTCTCTTTCTTTTGCATCCATGATATTCGATTTTCTCTTCCTTAGTGCCATCTGAGGGTGGTTTTGTTGATAGTATTAATGAGATTTAATAAAGAATAAAAAGTTAAAAAAATAAAAAAAATAATAAAAAAATAAAAAATCGAAGAGTTTTTTTAAAAGTAATTAATAATGAAATAAAGAAAAATAAAATAAAATAAAAATTTTAAAAAAAGGAAATTATTCCCCCCCTCCTTTTTTCCTCTCCTCTCCTCTCCCCTCTTTCCTGAGAAAATCTTGTGGTGAACTGTGAATTATAACAAACAATGCCTGTGATGGAGGGCCTGAATTGGGGAAAAGTAATAAAGGGGCAAAAAAAAAAAAAAGAGCGTATGGACCCTCAAAAAGCAAATAAGGAAAAAAATTTGGGTCAAGAATAAAATGATTTGCTTTTAGGTGTTGGTTGTCTAAGAGTTATGATGAGAGGAATAAGAGGAAAACGGAAAAATGGGGGGACAAATTTAAAAATTACTATTGTATTTAGTGGAACAAGAACTAGATAAAATGGAGAGCCAGGGATGGGAGCACTGCTAGTGAGTTAAAAAGGTGAAGTAAAAAAAACCCAAAATGCCACAAACATAAGTTTGAGTCCCAGATAAGATAATTTGTTTGTTATTGAGGTTTGAATGAGAGGAGATGTAAAGGAGAAAGGAAGAAACTAATATAGAGGGAGAAAAGAAAGAGAGAGAGAGAAAAAAAGAGGAAACCACTAAAAGAAGAAAAAAGAAAGGAGAGAGAGAGAGAGTTAAGGGTTTTGGAGTGCAACCCTCATAGAGAGAAAAGAAGAGAAGAGAAAAGATAATGGGAGATGTAACACTTATGGTTATTGTAGTTCAAGGAGAGGAGAGAGTAAGACCGGCAGAGAGTTAATCGGCCAAATTGGAGGAGGAAAAAAAGTATCAAGAATGAAGAGAAACAAACGAACAAATATAATAAAATGGGATAGGTTATAAAGTCTGCTGATTATTGTTGATTTTGAGAGGTTATCTTCTTGCTTTTTCTTTTCTCTCCCTCTTCCTGGTTGGTGACTCTGTACCCCGGGTTCTGCCCCTTTGGTATGCTCAGGTAGAGGTTTGCAGTTGATAAGTCTCTATGGCAATGTCATGTATTGTGCTTTAGTCTCGTTGGCAGTCGAGGCTCATTAGCATTTATAGATTCGAAAAGTGAGAGAGTCCGTGTTCCTGGAGCCTTTCTCCTAGTCTTTCCTTCCTCAATTAATAGCCTGATAATCCAGCTATGGGGTTGCTGCTGCCTCTGCCTGGATAGTAAGAGGCTCAAAGAGCTGGCAACTCCCCACTCTATTTCCACTCAGCACAGGGCTCTGGGTAAGGCTCAGTCAGTCAGAGCTGCTAGCATAATCAGGCGGGGTTTCCGCTCACTCAAAGACCTCTGGCTCTGCCACTCTGTCCGGTAACACAGGCGGGCGCCCACTTCCAGGGCGCTTGGAGGAAACTCTCACTCACTGTCTGTGCGCGCAGACCAGGATATCCGTCCAGCAGTCTCACGCTCTGAGTGAAACCCCCAACCGCAGGGAAAAGTTGCAGCGTTGGAATTGTGTCTCGCTCCGTCCCCGTGCGTGGCTTTTGCAAGGCGCTGGGGCGGCCCGAGATTCCGCTTTGGCCCACACAAAGGCCCCTGACTCTGCCCCTCTGTGCGATAACACGGGCGCGCACTGCCGAAGCACTCGGAGGAATCTCTCATTCACTATCTGCGCGCGCAGACCAGGATATGAGGCCGGCCGCGTTTCCCTCTGATTGAAACCCCCTCCAGCACGGAAAATCTCCACCGTTGGAAATAGTTCTCACTCCCTCCCGTGCGTGGCTTTCCCAGGGCGCTGGGGCTGCCCAGAGACTCTGCCCTCGGCCCACAGAAAGGCCTCTGACCCTGCCTCTCCCTGGGGCAACACGGGCACCCACTCTCGGGGCCTAGGAAGAAATCTCTCGCCCACTAACTGCGCGCACGCCAACCAGGAGACCGGGTAAAATGGCAACCCCGCTTGTCTTTCTTTGTTTGGGTTTGGCGCGAGTGTTAGCTTGTATTGTCCAGGTTGCCACAGGATCAGTTTTTCCTCGGCTTGGATCTCCGTGCCACAGCCTGGTTCGGCCGTTTGTGCCGCGGCCTGGATCTATTCACCCCCTTTGCCCACCTCAGTTTCTATATTCTCAGTTACCAGAGAAAGCCGCCCTGTTTAGGTTAGTGAGGAAGGCGGGGCATTTCTTACTCCCTATTTCCTTCGGGGTTTCGTTATATATTTAGCCAATTTTTCACTCGACCATACCTTTGGGTGTATTGCAAAGCATCTGGAGGCTCCAAGTATAGGTTTTTCTGTTTCTGGTTGAAGATCTTGTTGAGTTTTGGGGGAGATTTATCGGTATCGCTTCCTACCCCGCCATTACTCTGATGTCATCTCCCCCTTTTAGATTTTTAGAGAGAGGTCATTTTTTCTATTTCTGTAAGGTCCCTCTCCTTAATTTGTATCTCTCCTGTTGGCAGCTTTTCCCCCAGTGCTCTAGTCCTTTTAAGAAGAAGTCAGGGCCTCTGACCCTCAGTCCCTGCTCAGCCAGCAGTTCTCCTGCTCTTCCTCCATCCATCTTCTCTAAATTCTGTCACTTTCCTCATCCCTAATTTTAAAAAGGAAGAGTGGTGGAGGCAATAAAGGTAGAGTACTCCTTTATTCCAAGAAGAGGAACTTTAACCCTCCATTTGACTTTTCCCTAATGGCTGCTGGTTTGACATTTTCCCCCCTTCATTCTGAGAAGTTCCTCCAGAACTCTCTTATTTGGAGTTTGAATTATTTTGCATTCAATGATTTTTCAGCTTTTGATTTAACATTTAACAACTTTGCCTGTCAGCCTCCCTTCTTTTTTCTCCAAAATGTCATAAGAGAACTAAGAGTTTCCCCATTTAAAGTCATAACATCACTTAGAGTAGACTTTTGCTAAAACTTGAACAAAAATTTGACTGGTTTCATCAAGCAATAGAGGCAGGAATATAAGCCTGATGTTCCTAAAATGAGTTTGACACAATCAAGCTCTCTCTCTCTCTCTCTCTCTCTCTCTCTCTCTCTCACACACACACACACACACAAACACACACACACACACACATAAACACATTTTAAAACAATATTTTTAGGAATTGAATTGGGGATTGGAAAATTTTGTCATGAATACAACACTGGTTTAGGACAAAAAAAACAAAAGGAATGAGTAAATTCATTTCTTAATGGAAAAGAAACCATAGTGAGGTTTATAGGGTTCACTGCAAGACAACTCTTATGGTATTTAAATTTTAAAAATTAAATGTACAGTAAGAAACACTCACAAAACCTCCAGGTGTCAGAAGTCTTTTCCGGTTACCAAGCCATAGTCTGATCAGAGTCAACCCTGCATCATCTCTCAAAGACAGGTCGAACTTTGAAAAAGGATCAGGATGCAATAAGGTTCAGTTATATGTTTAGGGAGAAAAAGTTTAAATTTTATTTATAAAATAATATTTGAGTTTTCTGTTATTTCCGAGGACCATTATTATGACTGACATCATTAATCAAAGGGAAATACATATCAAAACCACAATGAACCCTGCCCCCAGGGAGATTAGTTGGCTAAAGAGACCTTCAGAGTCTCAGGTTACACCCATCACATTCCTGGATACAGTTTCAAGGAAGCCCCCTACTGAGATCAGTAAACAAGACTATCACCTGTTAAGAAAACAAACAAATCAAGACTTCAAAGCTGCCCAAATCCGAAAGTGAATTACAGATAACAGCTGATACCAACCCAAGAAGAACTAGAAATAACACAACTGAAAACTGGAGGCACACAACACCAAGCCTAGACTCAACCAACTCTACAAATAAAACACCCAAAAACAAACAATGAGAAGACAAAGAAGTGCAATCCAAATGAAAGCAATAGAGACACCTTCAAGAGATGAACTGAGTGATATGGAAATAATCAAACTTCCAGATGTGGAGTTCAAAATAATGATTGTAAGGATGCTTAGGGATCTTAGAACAACAATGGATGGTCATTATGAACACCTAAATAAAGAAAAAGCAAGTATAAAAAAGAATCAGTCGGAGATGACAAATACAATATCAGAAATAAAGACCACAATGGAAGGAATTAAAAACAGGATAGATAGAGCTGAGGATCGAATCAGCGAGTTGGAGGACAACTGGAATGAAGGCATGAAAGCAGAGAATAAAAGAAAAAAGAGACTCAAAAAGTCAGAGGAAACTCTTAGAGAGCTCTGTGACAACATGAAGAGAAATAACATCCGCATCATAGGGGTTCCTGAAGAAGAAGAAAAAGAACAAGGGATAGAGACTTTGTTCAATCATATCATAGCTGAAAACTTCCCTAAATTAATGCAAGAGAAACTCTCACAAGTCCAAGAAGCACAGAGGACTCCATTAAAGAGAAACCCAAAGAAACCTACACCAAGACACATCATAATTAAAATACCAAAGCTAAGCAATAAAGAGAAAATATTAAAAGCTGCAAGAGAAAAAAAAGTTATCACCTACAAAGGAGCCCCCATAAGGATGACATCCGACTTCTCAACAGAAACCCTTGAGGCCAGAAGGGAATGGCAAGAAATATTCAAAGTAATGCAGAACAAGAACCTACAACCAAGACTACTTTATCCAGCAAGGCTATCGTTTAAAATCGAAGGAGAAATAAAAAGCTTCCCAGACAAAAAACAACTCAAGGAATTCATTACAACCAAACCAATGCTGCAGGAAATGTTAAGGGGCCTGTTGTAAACAGATCAAAGTGGGAAAAGAATATAGCAAAAAAGGAATACACCTTTAAAGAAGAAAATAGGGAGTGACGTCACGGAAATGGCTCCGTGAGCAGCGCGTCCGACAGATCTCCCCAAAATCTCAACAAATTTATCAACTAGAAACAGAAAAATTTATCCTCGGAGCATCCCGGAGTTCCACACACACACTGAAAGTGAAAGGACCATTGCCGAGGAGGGAATACGCCTGTGGTGAGTCAACCCACACGTGCAGCTGCCCGCGCCGCGGTCCGGAGAGTCCTGGCCACCGAAGTGCACTAAGAAGCCGCGCGCGCCCCGTGCCACGGTCCGGGGAGTCCCGGCCACCACCAGCGTGCACTGAGAAGCCACGCACGCGCCCCGTGCCGCAGTCCGAGAGGGGTGCCAAACCTGTCTTTCCTAGTCAGGAGATTCTCCATGGGCGGGGCACCTCACCCAGCCATTCAAGCTAACAATCAAGCGTTGGGGGAGGGGTGCGCAGGCAGCCTGAAATACTCTCTGGAGCACAGCTGCGGATCCAATCACTGAAAGTAGCTTAACCCACGAAATCTGCGCACCCACGGGGCTCTAATTGATAAGATCTCTCCCAGTTCAGCGATCCAAGACAAGAGGCATAATATTTTTCAGTGCCTTTCGCTAAAGGGGCGGGGGCAACTTCTGATTGACAGAGCCTCCATATTCAGGGATATACCTAACAAGAGGGACTTGGCAGATATTAAGATCTATACAGCAAGCAGCGAATAGTGCATCTTCTTTCCAGCCAAAACAGGCTACAAAGTGTGGAAAGCCTGGGTTGAGTGGTCCAACTGAATGGTAGGCACTGAACAGTCACCTTGACAACAATTGACTCCCAGCCCCACCTGATTACGCTGGAGGCTCTGACTGCCAGAGCCTTGCGCTGAGTGAGGATAGAGTGGGGATTTCCCAGCTCTTTGAGCCTCTTACTCCCCAGACAGAAGCAGTGGCAGCCTCATAGCTGGATCACCAGGCTGCTAATTCAGGAAGGGGAGACTAGGGGAGAGACTCCAGGAAAGCAAACTCTATCATTGTTGGACTCTGAAAACGCCAACAAGCCTTGACTACCAGCGAGACTAAAGCCAATTATATGATATTGCCATAGAATCCCATCAACTACAAATCCCTACCTAAGCGTGACACAGGGGCAGAACCTGGGTACAGAGTCACCGACCAGGAAGAGGGAGAGAAAAGAAAAAGGAAGAAGTTAACCTCTCAAAATCAAGAAAAATCCACAGACTTTATAACTTGTTCCACTAATTCTTTGTTGTTGTTGTTTCTTTCTTCTTTCTTATTGCCTTTATTATTATTTGTATTTCCTCCACCTCGGTTCTTTTATTCTCTGCCCATCTTATGCTACCCTTTTCTTGAACTACACTACCCATGAGTGTTACATTTTATTTCTTTTCTTCATCCTTACTCTCCCTTAGGGTTACACTCCAAAACCCTTAACTCTCACTCTCTCCCCTTTTGTTTTCTTTTTGGGTTTTTTGGGGGGTTTTTTTCCCTTTCCTTTTTTTCTTCCTTCGTTTCTCTCTTTTTCTTATTTTTTCCTTTCTATTCATTTCTTCTTTTCTCCTTTTACTTTTACTCCCATTTAATCCTCAATCACGAACAAATTATTTAATTTGGGACTCAAGTTTTTTGGGTTTTTTTTTTTTGTTGTTTGTTTTTTTTTTTTTCTCTTTTTCTTTTTTTTTCTTTTCTGCTTTTGTTCTTGGTTTTCCTTTATTTGTTTGTTTTTGTGGCATTTTGGGTATTTTTTACATTGCTTTTTAACTCACTAGCATTCCTCCCAACCCAAAGTCTCCATTGTATTTAGTCTTCACTCCACTTAATACAACAGATATTTACTTATTATTTTTATTTTTTTCGCCTTTAAATATTATTATTTTTCTCTCCTTTTTTCTGTTTCCCTCTTATCCCTCTCATTATATCTCTTAGTTGACCATCACTTACAAGCAAATCATTTTATGCTTGTCTAAGATACCCTCCTTTCTTTCTTTTTTTTTTTTTTTTTTTTTTTGCATTTAGTAGGTGCCTACTCCCTTTTTTGCCCCTTGAACTCTTCACCCCAAATCAGGCCCTCCGTATAGGCAGTTTTTGTTCCATTTAGCATAATATAATACACAGGTCATCACGATATTTACCTAAAGAGGTGAGAGGAGGGGAAGAGAAGAAAGAAAAAAGGGGAAAATAATAAATTATTACTTTTTGTGTGTGTGGAGTGTTTTCCTTTTTTTTTTCTTTTATTTATTATTTTTTCCCTTTTTATTCTTTATTAATTCTAATTAACACTATCAAAAAGACCACCTTCAGATGCCAATAAGAAAAAGGAAATCGAATATTATGGATACAAAAGATAGAGAGGTAACACAAATAGATGTGGAAAAATCTATGGAGAAAAGATTTAACATATTGGAAGCCTTGGAGCCAAATGACAGAGAATTTAAAATAGAAATCTTAAAAATACTCAGAGATATACAAAAAAACACAGAAAGGCAATTTAGGGAAATCAGAAAACAACTCAACGATCACAAAGAATATATTACCAAGGAAATTGAAACTATAAAAACAAATCAAACAGAAATGAAAAACTCAATTCACGAACTGAAAAACGAGATAACAAGCTTAGCTAATAGAACAGCCCAGATAGAAGATAGGATTAGTGAAATAGAAGACAAGCAACTTGAGGCACAACAGAGAGAAGAAGAAAGAGACTCAAAAATAATAAAAAATGAGAAAGCCCTACAGGAATTGTCTGACTCCATCAGAAAGAATAACAAGAATAATAGGTATATCAGAGGGAGAAGAGAGAGAAAATGGAATGGAGAACATACTCAAACAAATAATAGATGAGAACTTCCCAAGCCTGTGGAAAGAACTAAAGCCTCAAATTCAAGAATCAAACAGAACACCGAGTTTTCTTAACCTCAGCAAACCCACTACAAGGCACATCATAATGAAGATGACACAAACCAATGACAAAGAAAAAATTCTCAAGGCAGCCAGGGAAAAGAAGAATACAACATATAAAGGAAGACCTATTAGATTATCATCAGATTTCTCAGCAGAAACTCTACAAGCTAGAAGAGAGTGGACCCCAATATTCAAAGCCCTGAAAGAGAGAAACTTTCAGCCAAATACAGAAAAGATGAGAGAATTTATCAGCAGAAAACCCCCACTCCAGGAAATACTTAAGGGGGTTTTCCAACCAGATTCAAAGAACAAAAGAAAACAAAACCACAAGTAACAGCTCCACCAAGAAAACAATAAAACCAAACTTAAACTGTGACAACAAAAGGGGAGAAAAGATGAAGATTAACAGTAGCAAAGGACGATGAAGCGCAGAAATACTCATAAGAAAGGGTACTACAATGAATATGGTAGGTAACCTTTTCATTACTTAATGGTAACCACCCTTGAAAAAACCACCACAAAAACACTTGACTTAAAAAAGGTAGCAACAGAGGAAAGAAGTATGGAACACAAACAAAAACAAATGATAAAAAAACAAAAGAGAAGAATCAAACAAGATACAAAACTAACAGAAAGCAATTTATAAAATGGCAATAGGGAATCCACAAGTGTCAATAATTACACTAAATGTAAATGGATTAAACTTACCAATAAAAAGACACAGAGTAGCAGAATGGATTAAAAAAGAAAATCCCACTGTATGCTGCCTACAAGACACTCATCTACACAACAAGGATAAAAACAAATTCAAAGTGAAAGGCTGGAAAACAATACTCCAAGCAAACAACACCCAAAAAAAATCAGGTGTAGCAATACTCATATCTGATAATGCTGACTACAAGACAGAAAAAGTACTCAGAGACAAAAATGGTCATTTCATAATGATTAAGGGGACACTGAATCAAGAAGACATAACAATCCTTAATATATATGCACCAAACCAAGGAGCACCAAAATATATAAGACAGCTACTTATTGACCTTAAAACAAAAACTGACAAAAATATAATCATACTTGGAGACCTCAATACACCGCTGACGGCTCTAGATCAGTCATCCAAACAGAGAATCAATAAAGATATAGTGGCCTTAAATGAAATACTAGAACACCTGGATATGATAGACATCTACAGGACACTTCATCCCAAAGCGACAGAGTATACTTTTTCTCTAGTGTACATGGAACATTCTCAAGAATTAACCATATGTTGGGCCACAAAGACAATATCAGCAAATTTAGAAAAATTGAAATTGTACCAAGCATATTCTCTGATCATAAAGCCTTGAAACTAGAATTCAACTGTAAAAAAGAGGGGGAAAACCCAAAAAATTGTAGAAACTAAACAACATACTTCTAAAAAATGAATGGGTCAAAGAAGAAATAAGCGCAGAGATCAAAAGATATATACAGACAAATGAAAATGAAAATACAACATATCAGAATCTCTGGGATGCAGCAAAAGCAGTAAAAAGGGGAAAGTTCATATCACTTCAGCCTATATGAACAAACAAGAGAGAGCCGAAGTAAACCACTTAACTTCACACCTTAAGGAGCTAGAAAAAGAAAAACAAAGACAACCCAAAACCAGCGGAAGAAAGGAGATAATAAAAATCAGAGCAGAAATAAACGAAATAGAGAACAGAAAAACTATAGAAAAAATCAATAAAACAAGGAGCTGGTTCTTTGAAAAGATCAACAAAATCGACAAACCCTTGGCAAGACTCACCAAGGAAAAAAGACACAGGACTCAAATAAATAAAATCCAAAATGAAAGAGGAGAAATCACGACAGACATCATAGATATACAAAGAATTATTGTAGAATACTATGAAAAACTATATGCCACCAAATACAACAATCTAGAAGAAATAGATAAATTCCTAGAACAATACAACCTTCCTAAACTGAGTCATGAAGAAGCAGAAAGCCTAAACAGACCAATCAGCAGGGAGGAAATAGAAAAAACTATTAAAAACCTCCCGGAAAATAAAAGTCCAGACACAGACGGTTATACTAGTGAATTCTATCAAACATTCAAATAAGATTTGGTTCCTATTCTACTCAAAGTCTTCCAAAAAATTGAAGAAGAAGCAATACTTCCAAACACATTTTATGAGGCCAACATAACCCTCATACCAAAACCAGGCAAGGATGGCACAAAGAAAGAAAACTACAGACCAATATCTACAATGAATACAGATGCTAAAATACTAAACAAAATACTGGCAAATCGAATACAACAACATATTAAAAAAATAATACATCATGATCAAGTGGGATTCATCCCAGAATCTCAAGGATGCTTCAACATACGTAAAACGATTAACATAATACACCATATCAACAAAACAAAGAAGAAAAACCACATGATCTTATCAATAGACGCAGAAAAGGCTTTCGTTAAAATACAACACAATTTTATGTTTAAGACTCTCAACAAAATGGGTATAGAAGGAAAATATCTCAACATGATAAAGGCCATATATGATAAACCATCAGCTAACATCATATTAAATGGCGTAAAACTGAGGACTTTCCACCTTAAATCAGGAACACGACAGGGTTGTCCACTCTCTCCACTCTTATTTAACGTGGTGCTAGAAGTTCTGGCCAGAGCAATCAGACAAGACAAAGAAATAAAAGGCATCCATATCGGAAAAGAAGAAGTAAAGGTATCACTTTTTGCTGATGATATGATCCTATACATCGAAAACTCAAAAGACTCCACAAAAAGATTACTAGAAACAATAAACCAATACAGTAAGGTCGCAGGATACAAAATTAACATACAAAAGTCCATAGCCTTTCTATATGCCAACAATGAAATATTAGAAAACAAACTCAAAAAAATAATCCCCTTCACGATTGCAACAAAAAAAATAAAATACCTAGGAATAAATATAACAAAGAATGTAAAGGACCTATATAACGAAAACTACAAGGCATTGCTAAGAGAAATAGAAGACACAATGAGATGGAAATATATTCCTTGTTCTTGGATAGGAAGAATAAATATAATTAAAATGGCCATATTACCCAAAGTAATATATAAATTTAATGCAATTTCCATCAAAATTCCTTTGACATTTTTTAAAGAAATGGAACAAAAAATCATAAGATTTATATGGAACTATAAAAAACCCCGAATAGCCAAAGCAATCCTAAGGAAAAAGAATGAAGCTGGGGGCATTACAATACCTGATTTTAAACTATATTATAGGGCCACAATAATCAAAACTGTATGGTATTGGCAGAAAAATAGACACTCAGACCAATGGAACAGAATAGAAAGCCCAGAAATAAAACCACATATATATGGTCAAATAATCTTTGATAAGGGGGCCAACAACACAAAATGGAGAAAAGAAAGCCTCTTCAACAAATGGTGTTGGGAAAACTGGAAAGCCACATGCAAAAGAATGAAACTCGACTACAGCCTGTCCCCGTGTACTAAAATTAATTCAAAATGGATCAAAGACCTAAATATAAGATCTGAAACAATAAAGTACATAGAAGAAGACATAGGTACTAAATCATGGACCTGGGTTTTAAAGAACATTTTATGAACTTGACTCCAATGGCAAGAGAAGTGAAGGCAAAGATAAATGAATGGGACTACATCAGAATAAAAAGTTTTTGCTCAGCAAGAGAAACTGATATCAAAATAAACAGACAGCCAACTAAATGGGAACTGATATTTTCAAACAATAGCTCAGATAAGGGCCTAATATCCAAAATTTACAAAGAACTCATAAAACTCAACAACAAACAAACAAACAATCCAATAAAAAAATGGGAAGAGGACATGAACAGACACTTCTCCCAGGAAGAAATACATATGGCCAACATATATATGAAAAGATGCTCAGCTTCATTAGTTATTAGAGAAATGCAAATCAAAACTACAATGAGATACCACCTCACCCCTGTTAGATTAGCTATTATCAACAAGACGGGTAATAGCAAATGTTGGAGAGGCTGTGGAGAAAAAGGAACCCTCATACACTGTTGTTGGGAATGTAAAGTAGTACAACCATTATGGAGGAAAGTATGGTGGTTCCTCAAAAAACTGAAAATAGAACTACCTTATGACCCAGCAATCCCTCTACTGGGTATATACCCCAAAACCTCAGAATCATTGATACGTAAAGACACATGTAGCCCCATGTTCATTGCAGCACTGTTCACAGTGGCCAAGACATGGAAACAACCAAAAAACCCTTCAATAGAAGACTGGATAAAGAAGATGTGGCACATATACACTATGGAATACTACTCAGCCATAAGAAATGATGACATCAGATCATTTACAACAAAATGGTGGGATCTTGATAACATTATACGGAGTGAAATAAGTAAATCAGAAAAAAACAAGAACTACATGATTCCATACATTGGTGGAACATAAAAACGAGACTAAGAGACATGGACAAGAGAGTGGTGGTTACCAGGGGTGGGGGGAGGGAGGACGCAGGAGGGAGGGAGGGAGAGAGTTAGGGGGAGGGGGAGGGGCACAGAGAAATCTAGACAGAGGGTGACGGAGGACAATCTGACTCTGGGTGAGGGGTATGCAACATAATTTAATGACAAGATAACCTAGACATGTTTTCTTTGAATATATGTACCCTGAATTATTAATGTCATCCCATTAACATTAATAAAAATTTATAAAATAAATAAAGAAGAAAATAGCAATAAACAACTACATATCAATAATAACCTTAAATGTAAATGGATTAAATGATCCAATCAAAAGACATAGGGTAGCTGCGTGGATAAGAAAACAGGACCCATACATATGCTGTCTACAAGAGACACACCTTAGAACAAAAGATACACATAGATTGAAGGTAAAAGGATAGAAAAACACATTTCATGCAAATGAAAATGAAAAAAAAGGTGGGGTAGCAATACTTATATCAGACAAATTGGACTTTAAAACAAAGGATATATATAGTAAGAGATAAAGAAGGCCACTACATAATGATAAAGGGAGTAATCCAACAGGAAGATATAACTATTATAAATATCTATGCACCTAATATAGGAGCACCCAAATATATAAAGCAGACTTTGATGGATTTAAAGGGCGAGATCAACAGCAATACTATAATAGTAGGGGATTTCAATACCCCACTAACATCACTAGATAGATCCTCAAGAAAGAAAATTAACAAAGAAACAGCAGACTTATTGGAAACACTAGATCAACTCGATTTAATAGATATCTTCAGAACCTTTCAACCTAAAGCAGCAGAATATACATTCTTTTCAAGTGCTCATGGTACATTCTCTAGGATAGACCATATGTTAGGTCACAAAAGTGCTCTCAACAAATTTAAGAAGACTGAAATCATATCAAGCACTTTCTCCAATCACAACGGCATGAAACTAGAAATGAACCACAACAGAAAAGCTCAAAAATTCTCAAACACATGGAAACTAAATGGCAGGTTGTTAAATAACGAATGGATTAAAAATGAGATCAAAGAAAAAATAAAAAAATTCCTAGAAACAAATGACAATGAGCATACAACAACTCAAAATTTATGGGACAAAGCGAAAGCAGTACTGAGAGGGAAGTTCCTAGCACTACATGCACACTTTCAGAAGCTAGAAAAAGCTCAAATAAGCAACTTAACCCTGCATCTAAAAGAATTAGAAAAAGAAAAGCAAGTAAAGCCCAAATGTAGTAGAAGAAAGGAAATAATAAAGATCAGAGCAAAAATAAATGACATAGAGGCTAAAGAAACAATACAGAGGATCAATAAAACCAGGAGCTGGTTCTCTGAAAAGGTAAACAAGATTGATGAACCTTTAACTAGACTCACCAAGAAAAAGAGAGAGGGGACTCAAATAAATAAAATTAGAAATGAGAGAGGAGAAATAACAACTGACACAACAGAAATACAAAATATTGTAAGAAAATACTATGAAGAACTGTACGCCAAAAAACTAGACAGCCTAGATGAAATGGACAAATTCCTTGAAACATACAATCCTCCAAAAATCAATCTGGAAGAATCAGAAAACCTAAAGAGACCGATTACAACAAATGAGATCGAAACAGTTATCAAAAAAAAACCCAACAAAGAAAAGTCCAGGGCCCAATGGCTTCACAACGGAATTCTACCAAATATTCAAAGAACTAACCCCTATCCTTCTCAAACTATTTCAAAAAATTCAAGAGGAAGGAAGACTTCCAAGCTCCTTTTATGAGGCGAACATAATTCTGATTCCAAAACCAGGCAAAGACAACACAAAGAAAGAAAATTATAGGCCAATATCTCTGATGAATATAGATGCTAAAATCCTCAACAAAGTATTAACAAACTGGATCCAACAATATATGGAAAAAAATCATACACCATGATCAAGTGGGATTTATTCTGGGGAGGCAAGGCTGGTACAATATTCATAAATCAATAAATGTGATTCATCACATAAACAAAAAGAAGGAGAAAAACCATATGATAATTTCAATAGAGGCAGAAAAAGCATTTGATAAAATCCAGCACCTATTCATGATCAAATCTCTCAGCAAAGTGGGAATACAGGGAACATACCTCAACATGATAAAAGCCATCTATGAGAAACCCACAGCCAACATCATACTCAATGGGCAAAAATTAAAAGCAATACCCTTAAGATCAGGAAGAAGACAGGGGTGCCCCCTTTCACCACTCTTATTTAACATGGTCCTGGAAGTCCTAGCCACAGCAATCAGGCAACAAGAAGAAATAAAAGGCATTCAAGTTGGAAAAGAAGAAGTAAAACTATCATTATTTGCAGATGATATAATATTGTATATAGAAAACCCTAAAGTCTCAGTCAAAAAACTACTGGACCTGATAAATTAATTCAGCAAAGTGGCAGGATATAAAATCAATACTCAGAAATCAGAGGCATTTTTATACACCAACAATGAACAGTCAGAAAGAGAAATTAAGGAAACAATCCCCTTCACAATTACAACCAAAAAAATAAAGTACCTAGGAGTAAACTTAACCAAGGAGACTAAAGACTTGTACTCAGAAAATTACAAAGCATTGATAAAAGAAATCAAGGAAGATACAAACAAGTGGAAGCATATACCGTGCTCAAGGTTAGGAAGAATAAATATCATTAAAATGTCTATATTACCCAAAGCAATCTATAAATTCAATGCAATACCAATTAAAATACCAATGACATACTTCAAAGATATAGATCACATATTCCAAAAATGTATATGGAACCAAAAAAGAACACGAATAGCCTCAGCAATCTTAAAAAAGAAGAATAAAGTGGGAGGTATCACACTTCCTGATATCAAGTTATACTACAAGGCCATTGTACTCAAAACAGCCTGGTACTGGCATAAGAACAGGCATATAGATCAATGGAACAGAACAGAGAACCCAGAAATAAACCCACAGTTCTATGGACAACTGATATTTGACAAAGGAGGTAAGGAAATACAATGGAGTAAAGACAGCCTCTTTAACAAATGGTGTTGGGAAAATTGGACAGCTACCTGCAAAACAATGAAACTAGATCACCAGCTTACACTACTCACAAAAATAAACTCAAAATGGATAAAAGACTTAAAGGTAGGCCGTGAAACCATAAGCATCTTAGAAGAAAACATAGGCAGTAAGCTCTCGGACATCTCTCGGAGCAATATATTTGCTGATTTATCTCCATGGGGAAGTGAAATAAAAGACAGGATAAACAAATGGGACTATATCAAACTAAAAAGTTTTTGCACAGCTAAAGACAACAAGAACAGAATTAAAAGACAAACTACACAATGGGCGAACATATTTGACAATATGTCTGATAAGGGGTTAATAACCAAAATTTATAAAGAACTTGTAAATCTCAACACCAGGAAGACAAACAATCCAATCCAAAAATGGGCAAAAGAGATGAATAGACACTTCTCCAAAGAGGACATACAGATGGCCAATGGGCATATGAAAAAATGCTCAACATCACTAATCATTAGAGAAATGCAAATTAAAACCACAATGAGATATCACCTCACACCAGCCAGAATGGCGCTCATCAACAAAACAACACAGAATAAGTGCTGGCGAGGATGTGGAGAAAAGGGAACCCTCCTGCACTGCTGGTGGGAATGCAGACTGGTGCAGCCACTGTGGAAAACAGTATGGAGATTCCTCAAAAAACTGAAAATCGAACTGCCTTTTGACCCAGCTATCCCACTTTTAGGAATATACCCCAAGGACATCATAGAACGGCTCCAAAAGGAGAAATGCACCCCCATGTTTGTGGCAGCATTGTTCACAACAGCGAAGATCTGGAAACAGCCCAAGTGTCCGTCAGAGGACGAGTGGATTAAAAAGCTTTGGTACATATATACTATGGAATACTACTCAGCCATAAGAAATGATGACATCGGATCATTTACAATAACATGGATGGACCTTGATAACATTATACGGAGTGAAATAAGTAAATCAGAAAAAAAACTAAGAACTATATGAATCCATACATAGAAGGGACATAAAAATGAGACTCAGAGACATGTACAAGAATGTGATGGCAACAGGGGTGGGGGTGGGGGGAGGGGAGGAGGGGGCAAAGAAGGAGAGAGGGGTTGGGGGAGGGGAGGGGCACAAAGAAAACCAGATAGAAGGTGACAGAAAACAATTTAACTTTGGGGGAGGGGTATACAGCACAATCAAATGTCAAAATAATCTAGAGATGTTTTCTCTCAACATATATACCCTGATTTATTAATGTCACTGCATTAAATCTAATAAATAAATTTTAAAAATGTTATCAAAGTATATCAAAAACAATTATAAAATATAAATAAATTGTGGCTTGTGAAAAAAAAAAAAAAAACACAATGAGATACCTCAGTACATCACCACCAGTATGCAACCTAGAAGTCACATAATTTAGTTCAATTGCTAGGCCAAAACTATAGTAAGTGGTTTTGTATGTTAGGGAAGGATGTTGGAAATTAAAGTGCATGTTCAATATGACAATGACACCAGTAATGATAATGATGATAATAATAATAGAGGATGAAAGGTAACTCTTTATTGTGCCAAGAATGTATATTCCACACCCTAGGGAAAGCACATTGGGGTTAAATGGAAGTAATGGAGTTAAAACAACAACAACACTAGAATACTTATTGTCAAGTTTCTGGATAGAAACAAAAAAAATCAAGACTTTTCAGTTTAGAGAGACAAAGCCTACAGTGATTAACATTTGTAAAGCTGTAAAATATTTTGCCAGGCTTCATATAAAAAATAATTGAAGGAGCTTATTTTAAAACATTATAAAGTAATTAAGTAAAATAAAAATACATATTAAATTTAAAAAGTAATTGCAATAGTGTGATATTAGCATAAAGACAAACATATAGATCAATGGAACAGAATAGAGAATTTATACATACAGGGGGTTCTTAAGTTACAACATAGTTCTGTTCCTATGACAGTGACTTAACCTGAATTTTGGTGTAAGTCAAAACACACCCTAGGCTAAGTCATTTACCTATCCTAACACAGTTGTAAAATCATAATCTAGAAAATAAAAATACAACTAAGCCACAGAAAAAGGAAAAGGACATAAATATAGGAGCCACAATAAGGGTCAAAAAGTTGCCAAACAAAGCCACACAAATGGAACACTTGCGCTTTTAACAGTCCAAAATAGCGTAGGTAAGCATACTGGGGAACACTAACTCCCTCACTCATATGCAGTGTTACTACATATTCTTCCACCGTGTGCAACCAACATAGTTCATAAAGACGATGCTAACAGCTAAGCCAAAACACTTATGTCTCAATTTCTTAAAGTTTTTGTGGGAGTGAGCTTCGTAAACTCAAAACATCATATGTCAACAAAACTGTAGTAACCCAAAGACCCCTGTACGTGGTTTATTAATTTTCAACAAAGGTGCCAGTGCTTTTCAATGAGGAAAGGATAACATTTTCAACAAATGCTGCTGAAACATCTGGTTAGTTCTACATGAAAAAAAACAAATCTCAAAAAAAGAAACAAACAAAATCAAGAACCAAACCTGAATCTTGACACTTACCTCATACCATAGATAAAAATGAACTCAGAACAGATTATAGACCTAAATATAAAAACTCAAACTATAAAAATTCCAGAAGAAAACCTAGGAGAAAAATCTTAGTAACTTTGAATTACTAAATGGGACACAGTTAAGAATTATTAAAGAAAAAACATCAATAAACTGGATTTCATCAAAATGAAATTGTTTGCTCTTCAACAAATACTGTTATAGAAATGAAAAGGGCAAGCCACGGATTGGAAAAACAATATTTGAAAAACATACATTGGACAAAGCACTTGTATCCAAACAGTGAATACTACTCAGCAAAAACAGGAATGACCTACTAATACATACATGGATGAATCTCAAAATACTTAGCCTGAGTGAAAGAAGCCAGACCAAAAACAGAGTGTTAGAATCCATCAGAGCCTGAAAAGACCAGTGTAACAGGCTTTATTGAAAGGAAGAAAGGAACCCTGCCAGGCTGACTAGCAAGGGAGAGTTGCGCAACAGGCAGAGCCTAGGACCGGGTTTTAAGAATTTTGAGGAGGGGGAACGAGAAGGGTTGTGGGCATCATTTAATTGGCTGCTGGACAAAGGATTGTCTTTTATGGAAATTTGCCAGGACTTCTCGGCTTGTGACATCAGACATTCCTTTGCAGTTGGTCATCTGCTGCAAGCCCTGAAACAGACTTACTGGCAGGGTTAAAGAGATGAAACCTAAGATTCCTGAATATTTGATATATAAAAAAAAGGAAGAGAGTGGTTCCTCAAAAGGCCTCAAGGGAAAAGGGACGGAGGTCATTATCTTCTGTAACTTCTTCCTGCTGAATAGGGGCGGTGAAGGGGTTATGGCCTCTCTAAGGATCACTCTCAGTGAGGGGTAGAGAGATGCAGTGTTTCTTGTCAGGTAGGGCTGTATTTATAGGGTTCCAGATTTTTCTGTTTCACGTGGGCAGGTTTCAGGGTTGGTGTGTAGGGTTAGGTAGATTTTTCCAATTTTCTGATTGGCAAAGGTCTGCATACGGTTCTGTAAGAAACCAGTGAACAAATGTAAGAGGCAGGGTCCAAAAGTTAAAAAAATAAATAGGAGAGTGAGTGGATTAATGAAAGGCAATAGTCAAGAAGACACCCAGTTTGTGCGAAACCACTGATTCCATGACTCGGTTTGCTTTTCATTAATTCGCTGGGCTTTAGAGAGAGAGACTGGGAATAAGACAGGGCAGTGGTCAGTCCCCCTGCCCTTAGACCAATTTTTATAGAAATTCTTAAAACAACAAGAAGAGGAATTACCTGTATAGCTTATTTGGTCCTTAGATTGACGGGTAGTGTACTAGGAACTGGAAGAGGCTCATGGGGTGGGATTAGGTTGATATTTTGGGTGAGATAGATTAGGGTACAGGTTTCTGTCCAATTAGTAGAAAGACACATATAGGTGTTATGCCATTTTTCTACTTTAGCAGCAGTGGAAATTGCCAGGATCACAGTGTGTGGACCTGTCCACATTAAAGTCAGCCCTTGGGTGATGTAATGCTGGAAGCACCTCTTGGACAGTCTTTGAACAATTTTCTGAGTAACCTGTACATCCTGCAAGTACTTAGGGAAAGGGTGGTTATATTTCTTTTACTTTGCAGCTAGAGTTTACGTCCTAGTGACCACTGCTTCTAGCTGGTATTCGCAGCAGATCCCAGCCTACAATAGGCATGGGGCATTGAGACAAGAGGAATAAAGGAGAAAGCAACAAAATCAGACTGTCAATACCCACAGTAGAGATCTTCAAGGAATAAATAAAACTCAAATATTCAGGCAAGGCATAGTAGATGGCCCTTGTGTTTACAAAAAAAAATTAGATCAGTTTATCTGCTACTTGGAAGAAATACTTTAGGCTTGTGAATGATGTCCTTGGGCCTTCAGTGGCGATTTCCAGCATGCTGGGCAAGGTCAGGTTACAGGTAGTTGGAGCAGGACTAGAAGAGACTGAACCCTCCCTCCATGGAGCAAGGGGGCAACTTACCTTCTCATGCCCCTCTTTCCACAGCAAAGACGTGTCCCTTGGTGGGGCCAAGAAGCCTCGCAGGCTTCAGTTCAATGACCTTTCTTTCCACTCTGGAGCAGGACCCTGATGGAATTCTACGAAGACCTTTAGGGTGCTGAAGCCTTTAAGAGCGTATGCCAAAAGCTGGTATTTCCTGACCTCTTTTGGGCCTTATTTGCCTTTTCTGTTACTCCCTTGGCCATTATAGATATTAAAAGTCATGCTCAGAAGATCTCACTGAAGAGCTTGACTAAGATAGAAAAATTGGGAATCCAGTGTCTAAAGAAGACTATTAGACCAAGGAAAGAAAGGATTTGATCTGCAGTGGTAGATGGTTGGAGACTGCGGAGGGTCTGAGTTCAATTTAGGGTGAGACCCCAGGTGGTGGGGGTTAAGGCGATGCCCAGATAGACTACAGACTAAGAGTAAAGTTGAGCCTTAATAGAGAAGACACATGATATCCCTTCATGGTGAGGAAGTTAAGAAGGGTGGCAGTGTGTCTCCTTGAAGCAGGCAAGGAAGGGCTGCAGAGGAGTAGGTTATTTACATATTGTAAGAGAGTACTAATTTCAAGATTGCATGCTGCTAAATCCTGAGCTAATGTCTGCCCAAACAGGTGTGGGTTGTTTTTGAACCCTTGGGTTAAGACAGTCCATGTAAGTTGCTGAGCTGCATTAGTGTTCAGGTAAAGGCAAACAGAAAGTAAGAGTCAGGGTGTAGAGATTAGGGACTACTGGAAGAAGGGAAACTACCGCCTCATTGATTAGGCGTCAGTCTTGTATGAGGCGATAAACTCCTGAAGGTTTTTGAACAGGAAGATTGGGGGTATTGCAGGGAGAGTCTGTGGGGATGAGTAAGCCTGGCTTAGGAGGCAGGTAATTATTGGTTTAAGGCCTTATAAACACAGTTACACATTAAACAAAGATTTTATATACAAATTACGAATTAAGGAATTTAAATGAGTGTGCTTTACTTGTTTCAATTAAAATTATATTAGAGATATTTTCTGACAAACAAAAAGACAAAATAGATTACTCACTCACAGCTCAATAGACAACTCTGCTTTTTTAAGCTTTTCGAGATGGCAGGGAGTTGTCAGCATAGAGGAGAGGAGGAGAGAGAGCAGATGGATGGACAGTGTGAACAGCTGGATGGAAAGAAGTAGGGTCAGAATCTGCAGGAAGAGGAGGAGGAGGTTGAAGTGCTTGTGGTGGTGCTACATGGTCAGAGGAGTTAAAAAGATTAGAGCCTGTGAGGAGAAGGAAAGGGAAATAGGAGGAGTGGAAGGCACAGTTGCAGTCTCTGAGGAGGGAGAATGGGTCAAAGAAGAAAAAGAGACAGCTGAAGCTAGTGGGAAGGGGGAATGAATAAGATACAGCCAAAGCCGGTGGGGTGGAGGGATGGGTCAAAGAAGAAAAAGAGACAGAGCTGCCATCTGTAAGGAGGGAGGAGAGGTTTAACAACACAGTGGAGAACGGAAGGGCCCTTGGCCAGCAGGGGAGGAGAAAGAAAGACTGATATTTGCAGGTGAATGAGAAACAGGATCCTGTGAGTGTAGAGGACTTTCTGGAGGGAAAGAGATTTGCAGAGGAACCAGAGAGGGGTCCCGAGAGAGGGGCGCCCCTGGGGGTCAGGCAGGAGGGGAGAGAGTTGGGAGTCCACAGAGAAGGAAAGATTAGGAGAGGAGGTTTTAGGTGAGGTTTCTCTGGCCAAAAATGGCCTACGTAGAACAAGCGGCACAGAGATTAAGGCCGGGAGCGAAGGGAGAAGAAAGCTTGCATATAAGGAATTTCTGAGGCTTTCCCAGTCTGGTGGCAGGAATTATCTAGGTCCTGGAGGATGTTAATATCAAAAGTTCCATTTTCGGGCCAGTGGGAGCCATTATCTAGTCTGTACTGAGGCCATGCCGTGTTACAGAAGATTAATTTTTTCGGTTTGAGGTCTGAGAGACAGAGTTTGGTGAGGTTTTTTAAGAGGCATCCCAAAGCAGTAGTCTCTGAGGGTCGGGACTGGGAGGAGCCCATGAAGGCGGAGAATAGAGAAAGAGAAGAGCGTCCTCTGACTCAACTATCCTTTATACTGAACGTGGAAAACGAGAAGGTCGATCGTCACTGGGAATCTCGCTTTTAAAAGAGAGTGGAGCAACCTGGCTAGGCGCCTAGACTTTTGAGGAAAGTCCAGTTACAGGCGGCCTGGAGTAGAGACCTCCCAATCAGCGACCCCGAGAGGAGAGAGAGTGAGGGTGAGGAACGAATAGGGGCCTGCTGGAGATGGGAAAGAGCAGAAATTCCTTACCTCCTGGTCCAACAGGGGTTCGAGACAGGGTGGGATAGCTGGCCAATCAATGTACATTCACACAGCCAAACAGAATCAGAGAGTTAGCCCGAGACAAGCTGCTGCTGTCCCCTGCTTCCCTGGTAGTAAGTTTGGCTGGTGAAGGGGATCGTCCAGGCATCTGGTACCCTGTCCTGGGTTTTGGCACCAAATGTTGGAATCCATGGGAGTCTGAAAAGACCAGTATAACAGGCTTTATTGAAATGAAGAAAGGAACTCTGCTGGGCTGACTCACAAGGGGAGTCACACCAGGCACAGCCTGGGACTGGGTTTTAAGGGTTTTGGGGAGGGGGAGTGAGAAGGGTCGTGGGCATCATTTAATTGGCTGCTGGACAAAGGACTGTCTTTTATGGAAGTTTGCTGGACAAAGGACTTGTGACATCAGACTTTCCTTTGCGGTTGGTCATCTGCTGCAAGCCCTGAAACAGACTTACTGGCAGGGTTAAAGAGATAAAACCTAAGACAGAGTATATATCATATGATTCCATTTAATTAAAATTCTAGAAAATGTAAACTAATCTGCAGTGATATAAGGTAGAGCAGCAGTTGCATGGGGACAGGGTTGTGTTAGGGATTGGGGATATATTACAAAGGGGCACAAGGAAACTTTTAGGGTAATGAATTTATTCATCATCTTAATTGTAGTGATAGTTTCATGGGTGAATATATGGCAAAACTTTTTATTCTGTACACTTTAAGTATGTGTAGATTATTATATGTCAATGATACCTCAATAACACTGCAAAAAAAAGGGATCCTTTAGAAGATTCTACAAGGTAGTCTTTTGAATAAATGAAAGAATTACTATGCTTTACATAGTTAATAAAATAAGTAAACTAAGAAATTCTTAACATCAGGTTAAAACTATAAATACCTCAGAAATGTGAATTAGTACATTTTTTGTTCTTAAGGGGAGCTTAGAACTGTTACTCCTTCCATTTCAACCCTTTATCCCCACTGATGCCATGAAAGAAATGGTACCCTAGAAAACAGTGGCTGTTGCCAAAGACAATATTAAGATAGACAAAGGTCCACACAAAACAGGCATCTATTGCAATTTTGTGGATTTTCTTAGCTCACAGTGGCAGATATTATCTCTTGCACAAGGATCATAGGTCAAAGACTCACCGTTTTATGTATTGTAACCAAGGACATTACAAATCAAAAGAAATATCTCACTTGTCATGTTGAATTGCTGCCAATCTCTCAGCTATCTTCTATGTACTCTCAAAAAGCCATTTCACTACATCTTGTTCTGGACATGGGGATCCGTATGAAACCTGAGACATTGTTTATGAAGACTAGAAGACATATATATTTTTAATAAACCTAGGTTTATTAAAGAATTTAAACAGTTTCAGTCGCTGGGGTCAAAACTAGAATAAATGGTTTTTTCTTCTCCTTTTCTCCATTGCTATGTAATCACTCCTGTTTGTGGGGTCAGCATTTTCCAAGTCTACTCCAGTAGTGGGATTCAAATAATTTAACAACTAGTTCTCTGCCCTTATGACTGTTTTAAGTATAAAAAAAGGTATACCAAAAGGTAATTTAATATTTCATACATTTAATACTTAAATAAGAACAATAAAAGAGGTACACAAAACTAGATTATGTTATAAGAAAGTTTTAAAATATTAATGAAAAAATATTAAATTATTATTTAAGACAAAACAATAAAATTGTTGACAAAAACAATAAAATTGTTATTTAAGATATTTCCATATTGCTTCTTTTTTTATTTTCTTCTTGACAGAGACAGAGAGAGAGTCAGAGAGAGGGATAGATAGGGACAGACAGACAGGAACAGAGAGAGAAGAGAAGCACCAATTTTTCGTTGTGACACCTTAGTTGTTCATTGATTGCTTTCTCATATGTGCCTTGACCGTGGGCCTTCAGCAGACCAAGTAACTCCTTGCTCAAGTCAGTGAGCGACCTTGGATCCAAGCTGATGCGTTTTGCTTAAACCAGATGAACCCACATTCAAGATGGTGACCTCGGGGTCTTGAACCTAGGTCCTCCGTGACCCCGTCTGATGCTCTATCCACTGCACCACCGCCTGGTCAGGTTCCATATTGTTTCTTGATTGACAACCTCACAATTTTTTTCACCTATGGATGGAATGAACATTATTACTACAGGGATTTAGAATACACAGTTGCACAGATGAAAGTTAAAAAAAGAGGAATGTAAATTTGTGATTTTCACATTGGGCAGCTGCCCAGACACCCACCTTAGAAAGAACCCTAATTAAAAGCGCCATTTTAACAATCGGTTCACCAAACTCAACAAAATATTAGGTATTGATTCTGTCGAACTGGTGCAAACCAGCTGAATCTCACCACTGGCTTTAGAGAAATGCAGAAGGCAAAAGGCCTGTAGCCAAAGGACACACCAACTGAGTCTAAGGCAGTAGAATTTTTGATACTTTCTATTTAAGTCATCACAATCTTCTATAGTTTCTAAAAGTTCCACAATCATATGTATTAATATGATTTTTTTTTTACAGAAACACAGAGAGAGAGAGAGTCAGAGAGAGGGACAGATAGGGCAGACAAACAGACAGAAAGGGAGAGAGATGAGAAGCATCAATTCTTTGTTACAACTCTTTAGTTGTTCAGTGATTGCTTTCTCATATGTGCCTTGACCAGGGAGCTACAGCAGAGTGAGTGACCCCTTGTTAAAGCTAGCAAACCCTTGCTCAAGTTGGTGAGCCTGTGCTCAAACCAGATGAGCCGTGCTGAAGCCTGAGACTTTGGGGTTTCGAACCTGGGTCCTCCACGTCCCAGTCCGACACTCTATCCACTGCACTACCGCCTGGTCAGCCTGTATTAATATAAGTTTTAAAAGAAACTCTGCTACTTGGATGAAAATAAAGCAAAATCATATTCTGATTTTCAACTTCAAGCCCTATGGGGGTAATTCACAGGGTTTCCTGTTGAGCTGAATAATTGCTGAATCCCTTCTATGCCTATAGAGGCAGAAAAAGAGCCCTAAACTTATTCTTGTGGAGGTGAAGAACAATATTCTACTCCTTATTCTTATATTCCATGGTGCATACAAAGACATTTTGTGGGGGCCCTTAAATGCATTCTTTGGAAGCAGACCTGAAATGACTTGGGGAAAATGGCAGCGTCCCACACAGCCAGGGTTTGGTGTGTAGGTGTCTGCTGCAGCTGTTCAACACACATATGCATATTTTATCCATTTTCTGGAGTTCTGCAGGGTAGAACTTAGCTCAGAATAACTAAGGAGAAATGCAAATCAAGAAATAAGCTTGGTTATAGTTTAATTCACTGAAAGAAGACAAAAGTAAAAAGTGGTAAAAATTCTATTTCAACAGAGTTGATTTCTTGAAAGATGTGACTGATGAACATTTTTCTTAAGCAAATGACCTTTGAAATAGCTTGTGTTTTTGAACAAGTCAAGTGTATTCACTCTATCTGAATAATAATTTTGACCGTAAGGCTTCAATCCTTCTCTTACCTTTAGTAGTTAGTGCCAGAGAAAACGTGCTTATCAATAAACAAGCTCGGTGGGAGCTTCTGCTTGAAGAACCTGAACATTTTTTCCCCTCTGAATTACAATCCAGGAGCCTTTTGGTGATGGCCCTCAAATTTTCCACTGAAGAAAAGCGGGGGGGGGGGG
This sequence comes from Saccopteryx leptura, assembly GCF_036850995.1. Classification (NCBI taxonomy): domain Eukaryota; kingdom Metazoa; phylum Chordata; class Mammalia; order Chiroptera; family Emballonuridae; genus Saccopteryx; species Saccopteryx leptura. The sequence goes on from NC_089506.1 coordinate 128,840,167, forward strand.
GGGGTGATACATGGTGGTTCTGAATTATGAGAAGGTAAATTGTGTTAAAGAAGAACCAAAACCCTATCTGATTTTCAGACTTCACTTTCAACTGCCCACTTTGTATGAGGCCCTAAGCTAACACCAGGGTATTCAAAGAAAATCTCTCTTACTACAGCAGTCCTCCACAGCCAGAGATCCTAGAGTCAGCCCCACAGTCGCGCCCCCCACCCCAACCTCCCCTAGTTATGCTGATCTTTGAATTCTCCCAGGGAAGGCATCAGGCTATTTTTTACCTCCCCACCTTTATTTTCTGTCAGGAACACTCTCCTCCTGGCCCTCCCAATCCTCTCAATATGACCAGCTTCTATGCAGCCATCAGGTTTTAGCTTAGATGTTTCTTCTAAGAAAACGACTTAAGTCCTCCCAAGTTCCTCTGCCTACATTTTCGTTTAGAACTTTCTTTCACTGACTTAACTTAAAAGGCTACAAGGAGACAAAAATAAAATGGCATTTATGACTATATCTCAGAAGTCGTACTTATTCAAAATGCTAGTGACATAAAACTAACAGTTATTATTATTTGGTCACCCAAACAGATTTGTTCTCCCCCTACGATGGCACCACACAATTCTACTAGCCTAGATGCTGTGCTACAAATCCCTGTGGGCCTGTCATGGCCTCCTCCAAGGTAGGGATTATGTCTTATCATCTTGTTTCCCAGCAAGGATTGGCATGGTGCTGACATGGTAAACATTCAATAAAAATATATTTAAGTCAAATATAGTTAAATTTAATGACATTGAATTAACTCTAAATAATACTGGGTGCCAAGCTTGCCCCATGAAAGACTTTCTATTCAGTCTTCCCAGTGGGGTTTATAAAATCTGATTCAAGTTCATAGTAAATATGGAGACAATACATACTTTTCCGTGACAAATCGAATAAAAACTCTAGGCCAAATAGTAAAATTGGTATCTTTAAAACCAAAGAATTTTTATAGAAATGAAAACTTGAAATCAATTGGGTATCATTAATGGACTGGCTGAGTAGTTTAAGATACATCTTTCTGGTGGACATTAAAACGGTGACATTAAAACGAATCTGTATTTGTTCATGACATAGATTTAAGTGACAAAAGCAGATTGCATAACAGTGATATTATTTGCATTTTTGAAAGGGTGTGTGTGTCTGAAGAAAAGAACAGAGGCCCTGGGAGGGCACACACCAAACGTGAGCATTGTTTCTCTCTGGTTGGGAAGATTAAGGTTAATTTATCTTTTGTTCTAAACACTTTTCCTGAATATCTGTAATTAGTAAAAACAGGAAAATATTAAATTTTCATTGGAATTACAGTGGTCATGGAGAATATAACTACTTCCCTGTATGAGGGCATTGTGGCGTTCTTTTTTTTATTTTAATTTATTAATTTTAATGCAGTGACATTGATAAATTGGGGTACATATGTTCAGAGTAAACATCTCCAGATTATTTTGACATTTGATTATGTTGCATACCCCTCACCCAAAGTCAAATTGTCTTCTGTCACCTTCCATCTGGTTTTCTTTGTGCCCCTTCCCTCCCCCCACCCCCTCACTCTCCTCCCCCCCATTATCATCACATTCTTGTCCATGTCTCTGAGTCTCATTTTTATGTCCCATCTATGCATGGATTCATATAGTTCTCAGTTTTTTCTGATTTACTTATTTCACTCAGTATAATGTTATCAAGTTCCATCCATGTTATTGTAAATGATCCAATGTCATCATTTCTTATGGCTAAGTAGTATTCCATAGTATATATGTACCAAAGCTTTTTAATCCACTCGTCCACTGACGGACATTTGGGCTGTTTCCAGATCTTTGCTATTGTGAACAATGCTGCCATAGACATGGGGGTGCATTTCTCCTTTTGGAACAGTTCTGTGGTGTTCTTAGGGTCTATTCCTAAAAGTGGGATTCTGAAGAATGCACTAAGCCCTTTAATCATAGTAAGTCCCTGCATTACAGCTCAATTAATAATAGGTAAAATGTTTGCTATTGTTGTATGCCACTCTTCTAAGAACTTTACATACATTAATTCTTTCATTTATATCTCTCACAACAACCCTTTCCTGCTATTTTCCCTGATAGCACTTATCCTTTTCTGATACTATCTCCTTTACTGTATATTCCCCTCCTGAGGCAGTGGTATTTGTTTCAATCACTGCCTGACACCTTACTTAGCACTGGACTCGAACAAATGAATATATGAATGAACAAACGAATGAACAACCTTATGACATAAAAGCTAGTACAATTCCTATCTTAGAATGAAGACTCTAAAAGGCTGAGCAATTTTCCCAGTCATGCAGCCATGAAGGAGCAGAACCATGTCTTGACCCAGATCCACACAACTCCAGGGTCTGTGTTCTGAATCACTCTCTCATCAGTCATAACAAAGCCTCTTCCCACATGCAGTCAGCCCATGAAAGAGATAGTGAGTTGTCACAGAAGGTATAGTTTGTTTCTATTAAATTAATAAGATTGTCACAAAATGGATGATGTTCCATCATCTGCACCAGTCATCAGAGCAGGCATGATAGTCTTCATATCAAAAATAGGAGGAACAGGGCCTAGAAACCTAATCAAGTGTTCACTAAATGAAGAAAACTATAGCCTGAGAAATAGTCTTGAGGTATTTATTTCTTAAATGGCAGTGTTCCCTCATAGTTCCGCCCTAGGCTGGTCTCAATGGTCGTCAGCAGGGGCTGCTCCCTTAAAGCAAGAATTGAGTAGGGTCACAGAATTCATGGGCAGAGCTGAGAAGGGGACAAAAAATGACTTTTTTTTTCTCTCCCACCTACACTAAGCCCTTTCTTTGCACGAGCTGAGAGCTAGCAGAGGGCCAGCCCAGGGGGCCTTTAGGGAACATCCTGTTTAATGTTGAAAAGCATAATACTGTTTTTAACATTTCAAACATGTGGAAAGTCAATTCTTTGAGACTGCCATTGAATCTACTCTTCATACCTGTTGTTATTTTTTTTTTTAATTCAACCAGAACATACCCTAAAATCCTTACTTGGCCTTTAAGGCCATTGTGAACTGGTCCCCAGCCACTCTCCGAGCAGCATTCCCTCCTTGCTGCTTATTTCACTCTAGCCCTGCTGACCTCCTCCTGGTCCCCTATACCCCACCCCCACCTCCCCTGCTGCTGCCTCAGGTCCTCTACACTTGCTGTCCCTTCTGCCTGGATCCCTCTTTCCCCAAAGGTACTCACAGGCTTGCTCCACACTTCATCTAGGTCTTTATTTAAACACCACTTACCAGAGCTATTTTGCCATCCTACCTAAAATATACAGCTGCCCCTACTTCCTATTATTTTTTATCTTTCCCTAATTTATTTTAATTTTTTATTGAAAAAGAGAGGAAGAAAGAGAGAAACATTGATTTGTTGTTCCACTTACTTATGCATTCATTGGATGATTCTTTTATGTGCCCTGACTGGAGGATTAAACCCACAACCCTGACATATCGGCAGGAGGACACTCTAATCAATTGAGCTACCTGGCCAGGGCATCTTAACCTGATTTATTTTTTTCCTAGTTCTTATTCCCCACTTACATACCATATTCATGTTTATTGTCCTCGAGAATATAAACTCTTTGAAATCAGGGATTATGTCTGATTTGATGACTTCCATTTCCCCAGGACCTAGAATAATGCCCAGCCCATAATAAGTACTCAATAAATATGTGTTGAATAAATTAATTGTGCTTATTCTTTTCTAGTTTTCTTTTTTCTAATTAGTTTACCCCCTGCTTCAGAAGTGATAAAATCTTCAAATAATACATTGACTCTAGTAGGATGTCATTCTCCCAGAAGTGCCTGGCATGCAGTCAAGTCCAACACAAACTCTGGGAGCTCCAGTTAGGTTTAGAAAGGCCGTTAAAAGCCCCAGGCTTGCCCAGTCAAGGCACATACGAGAAGCAACTACTATGAGTTGATGCTTTCCACTTCTACCCCTGCCTTTCTCTCTCTCCTCTCTCTAAAATCAATAAATAAAATCTTTTAAAAAAAGAAAGGGCGCTCAATCAGTTGGTTCTACAGAAACCCACTAAAAGGAAGACACTAATGGCATTCTAAAGCCATTTTAAAGGGAGAGGAGTGTTCTTTGTTTTAGAGAATTGATTTAGTAGGCTGTTTAATTTTATAAAGAGAGGCCTAAGCCTGGGCAGGCTAGGACAGGCAGAGATAGAATGCTTTCATTCTATTATTAAAGGAGTCTATATCGGTTAGACAGGTTTTATATGTTGACGTTTTATAGTTCCCCTGCCTGGTTTTGAAAAAAAAAAGTTTGAGCAGACCTCCTAGAAACTTACAGAATAAAGGAGAATGGAGAGGTCAGTCTATTCAATATGGCAGGAAGACTGGGCTGACTCAGAGGTCAGAAGGGGTTCCTGGTACTGTTGGATGTCTCATGTTCAGCTTTATTTTGCTTCAGGTTCTATGAAGAAATTTCCCTCATTAACCCCAAGTTTTCAAGAAAAGCTGTGTTAACCACTACCAAGGCCAGCCTTGTGTTAGCACCACCTTAAGGAATCAAAGGAGCACTGTGTCCGTGTTTTGGGATGATGGAGACCAAGTGGGCCTAGGGAAGCATGGAGAAGTATGTAGTGGTGAGGTGGCCCGAGGTGATGGAGGAGAATTCAGAAGCAGGAGTTCAGAGATGTCAACCAGGAGAATGTAGCCATGTAGAGAAATTTTTGGAAATTTGAGGTAAAAAACATGTCTTGCAATTAATATATCAGTGGTTAAATAATAAAGGAAAAGGGACTCTGAAATAATGAAAGATTTATGGACTCCTGGGTCATCCTGCATCACAGAATTCAGATCTGAACCTTAGTTGTTATCTAGTTTTCTAACTTTATTTAACCACAGATACATTTTCATCAAATGAATTATTATTATAAGAAACTCAATACCAACCCAAGAAGACCTAGAAATAACACAACTGAAAACTGGAGGCAGACAACACCAAGCCTAGACTCAACCACTCTACAAATAAAACACCAAAAAACAGATAATGAGAAGAAAAAGAAGTGCAATCCAAAAGAAACCACAAGAGACACCTTCAGGAGATGAACTGAGTGATATGGAAATAATCAAACTTCCAGATGTGGAGTTCAAAATAATGATTGTAAGGATGCTTAGGGATCTTAGAACAACAATGGATGGTCATTATGAACACCTAAATAAAGAAATAGCAGTATAAAAAAGAATCAGTCAGAGATGACAAATACAATATCAGAAATAAAGACCACAATGGAAGGAATTAAAAACAGGATAGATAGAGCTGAGGATCGAATCAGCGAGTTGGAGGACAACTGGAATGAAGGCATGAAAGCAGAGAATAAAAGAAAAAAGAGACTCAAAAAGTCAGAGGAAACTCTTAGAGAGCTCTGTGACAACATGAAGAGAAATAACATCCGCATCATAGGGGTTCCTGAAGAAGAAGAAAAAGAACAAGGGATAGAGACTTTGTTCAATCATATCATAGCTGAAAACTTCCCTAAATTAATGCAAGAGAAACTCTCACAAGTCCAAGAAGCACAGAGGACTCCATTAAAGAGAAACCCAAAGAAACCTACACCAAGACACATCATAATTAAAATACCAAAGCTAAGCAATAAAGAGAAAATATTAAAAGCTGCAAGAGAAAAAAAAGTTATCATCTACAAAGGAGCCCCCATAAGGATGACATCCGACTTCTCAACAGAAACCCTTGAGGCCAGAAGGGAATGGCAAGAAATATTCAAACTAATGCAGTACAAGAACCTACAACCAAGACTACTTTATCCAGCAAGGCTACTGTTTAAAGTCGAAGGAGAAATAAAAAGCTTCCCAGACAAAAAACAACTCAAGGAATTCATTATAACCAAACCAATGCTGCAGGAAATGTTAAGGGGCCTGTTGTAAACAGATCAAAGTGGGAAAAGAATATAGCAAAAAAGGAATACACCTTTAAAGAAGAAAATGGCAATAAACAACTACATATCAATAATAACCTTAAATGTAAATGGATTAAATGATTCAATCAAAAGACATAGGGTAGCTGTGTGGATAAGAAAACAGGACCCATACATATGCTGTCTACAAGAGACACACCTTAGAACAAAAGACACACATAGATTGAAGGTAAAAGGATGGAAAAAAACATTTCATGCAAACGGAAATGAAAAAAAAGCTGGGGTAGCGATACTTATATCAGACAAATTGGACTTTAAAACAAAGGATATAGTAAGAAATAAAGAAGGCCACTACATAATGATAAAGGGAGTAATCCAACAGGAAGATATAACTATTATAAATATCTATGCACCTAATATAGGAGCACCCAAATATATAAAGCAGACTTTGATGGATTTAAAGGGCGAGATCAACAGCAATACTATAATAGTAGGGGATTTCAATATCCCACTAACATCACTAGATAGATCCTCAAGAAAGAAAATTAACAAAGAAACAGCAGACTTATTGGAAACACTAGATCAACTTGACTTAATAGATATCTTCAGAACATTTCAACCTAAAGCAGCAGAATATACATTCTTTCAAGTGCTCATGGTACATTCTCTAGGATAGACCACATGTTAGGGCACAAAAGTGCTCTCAACAAATTTAAGAAGACTGAAATCATATCAAGCACTTTCTCCAATCACAACGGCATGAAACTAGAAATGAATCACAACAGAGAAGCTCAAAAATTCTCAAACACTTGGAAACTAAATAGCAGGTTGTTAAATAACGAATGGATTAAAAATGAGATCAAAAAAGAAATAAAAAAATTCCTAGTAATGAATGATAATGAGCATACAACAACTCAAAATTTATGGGACACAGCGAAAGCAGTGCTGAGAGGGAAGTTCATAGCACTACAGGCACACTTTCAGAAGCTAGAAAAAGCTCAAATAAGCAACTTAACCCTGCATCTAAAAGAATTAGAAAAAGAACAGCAAGTAAAGCCCAAATGTAGTAGAAGGAAGGAAATAATAAAGATCAGAGCAAAAATAAATGACATAGAGGCTAAAGAAACAATACAGAGGATCAATAAAACCAGGAGCTGGTTCTTTGAAAAGGTAAACAAGATTAATGAACCTTTAACTAGACTTACCAAGAAAAAGAGAGAGAGGACTCAAATAAATAAAATTAGAAATGAGAGAGGAGAAATAACAACTGACACAACAGAAATACAAAATATTGTAAGAAAATACTATGAAGAACTGTACGCCAAAAAACTAGACAGCCTAGATGAAATGGACAAATTCCTTGAAACATACAATCTTCCAAAAATCAATCTGGAAGAATCAGAAAACCTAAAGAGACCGATTACAACAAACGAGATTGAAACAGTTATCAAAAAACTCCCAACAAAGAAAAGTCCGGGGCCCGATGGCTTCACAACAGAATTCTACCAAATATTCAAAGTACTAACTCCTATCCTTCTCAAACTATTTCAAAAAATTCAAGAAGAAGGAAGACTTCCAAGCTCCTTTTATGAGGTGAGCATAATTCTGATTCTAAAACCAGGCAAAAACAACACAAAGAAAGAAAATTATAGGCCAATATCTCTGATGAATATAGATGCTAAAATCCTCAACAAAATATTAACAAACTGGATCCAACAATATGTGGAAAAAAATCATACACCATGATCAAGTGGGATTTATTCTGGGGAGGCAAGGCTGGTACAATATTCATAAATCAATAAATGTGATTCATCACATAAACAAAAAGAAGGAGAAAAACCATATGATAATTTCAATAGAGGCAGAAAAAGCATTTGATAAAATCCAGCACCCATTCATGATCAAAACTCTCAGCAAAGTGGGAATACAGGGAACATACCTCAACATGATAAAAGCCATCTATGAGAAACCCACAGCCAACATCATACTCAATGGGCAAAAATTAAAAGCAATACCCTTAAGATCAGGAAGAAGACAGGGGTGCCCCCTTTCACCACTCTTATTTAACATGGTCCTGGAAGTCCTAGCCACAGCAATCAGGCAACAAGAAGAAATAAAAGGCATTCAAGTTGGAAAAGAAGAAGTAAAACTATCATTATTTGCAGATGATATAATATTGTATATAGAAAACCCTAAAGTCTCAGTCAAAAAACTACTGGACCTGATAAATTAATTCAGCAAAGTGGCAGGATATAAAATCAATACTCAGAAATCAGAGGCATTTTTATACACCAACAATGAACAGTCAGAAAGAGAAATTAAGGAAACAATCCCCTTCACAATTACAACCAAAAAAATAAAGTACCTAGGAGTAAACTTAACCAAGGAGACTAAAGACTTGTACTCAGAAAATTACAAAGCATTGATAAAAGAAATCAAGGAAGATACAAACAAGTGGAAGCATATACCGTGCTCAAGGTTAGGAAGAATAAATATCATTAAAATGTCTATATTACCCAAAGCAATCTATAAATTCAATGCAATACCAATTAAAATACCAATGACATACTTCAAAGATATAGACCACATATTCCAAAAATGTATATGGAACCAAAAAAGAACACGAATAGCCTCAGCAATCTTAAAAAAGAAGAATAAAGTGGGAGGTATCACACTTCCTGATATCAAGTTATACTACAAGGCCATTGTACTCAAAACAGCCTGGTACTGGCATAAGAACAGGCATATAGATCAATGGAACAGAACAGAGAACCCAGAAATAAACCCACAGTTCTATGGACAACTGATATTTGACAAAGGAGGTAAGGAAATACAATGGAGTAAAGACAGCCTCTTTAACAAATGGTGTTGGGAAAATTGGACAGCTACCTGCAAAACAATGAAACTAGATCACCAGCTTACACTACTCACAAAAATAAACTCAAAATGGATAAAAGACTTAAAGGTAGGCCGTGAAACCATAAGCATCTTAGAAGAAAACATAGGCAGTAAGCTCTCGGACATCTCTCAGAGCAATATATTTGCTGATTTATCTCCACGGGGAAGTGAAATAAAAGACAGGATAAACAAATGGGACTATATCAAACTAAAAAGCTTTTGCACAGCTAAAGACAACAAGAACAGAATAAAAAGACAAACTACACAATGGGAGAACATATTTGACAATATGTCTGATAAGGGGTTAATAACCAAAATTTATAAAGAACTTGTAAATCTCAACACCAGGAAGACAAACAATCCAATCAAAAAATGGGCAAAAGAGATGAATAGACACTTCTCCAAAGAGGACATACAGATGGCCAATGGGCATATGAAAAAATGCTCAATATCACTAATCATTAGAGAAATGCAAATTAAAACCACAATGAGATATCACCTCACACCAGCCAGAATGGCGCTCATCAACAAAACAACACAGAATAAGTGCTGGCGAGGATGTGGAGAAAAGGGAACCCTCCTGCACTGCTGGTGGGAGTGCAGACTGGTGCAGCCACTGTGGAAAACAGTATGGAGATTCTTCAAAAAACTGAAAATCGAACTGCCTTTTGACCCAGCTATCCCACTTTTAGGAATATACCCCAAGGACACCATAGAACGGCTCCAAAAGGAGAAATGCACCCCCATGTTTGTGGCAGCATTGTTCACAACAGCAAAGATCTGGAAACAGCCCAAGTGTCCGTCAGAGGACGAGTGGATTAAAAAGCTTTGGTACATATATACTATGGAATACTACTCAGCCATAAGAAATGATGACATCGGATCATTTACAATAACATGGATGGACCTTGATAACATTATACGGAGTGAAATAAGTAAATCAGAAAAAAACTAAGAACTATATGAATCCATACATAGAAGGGACATAAAAATGAGACTCAGAGACATGAACAAGAATGTGATGGCAACACGGGTGGGGGGTGGGTGGGAGGGGGGATGGGGCGAAGAAGGAGAGAGGGGTTGGGGGAGGGGAGGGGCACAAAGAAAACCAGATAGAAGGTGACAGAAAACAATTTAACTTTTGGGGGAGAGGTATACAGCACAATCAAATGTCATAATAATCTAGAGATGTTTTCTCTCAACATATGTACCCTGATTTATCAATGTCACTGCATTAAATTTAATAAATAAATTTTTTTAAAAAAGAATCAGAGTTCAAAAAGGTAGATATGAAAAAAAAAAAGAAAGAAACTCAATGTGTAAAACTGATCAAAATGTGGTATGGGAACAATTTATACACACTAGGCTTTCTCATTGGATCCCACATTGACCATCAGGCACTTCTATGGAATCCCAGTACTCCAGTTTAAAAAACCATAGATCTAGAACTCGGCACAAGAATCTGCTCTTTAAGAATCCAGACAGTTGATTATTCAGCCTGACTTTGAGTGCTCATTACCTGCAAAGTGGCATGCCCCTGAGCCCACAGTCACCACTGGGGTGTTCTTCCTTCTCTTGAATCAAATTCTACAACCTGGGACTTCTACCCACTGGTCCTAGTGGAAAATCAAAATTAGCCAAATTCCTTCCACATAACAGCTCTTCACATCTTTGAAGATCTCTTATATCCTTTCCTAAGATGTCTTTGTTCCAAGTTAAACATTCTTAATCATCCAACTATTCTCAAGCTACTCTTACAGTTCATATACTATTTAGGAATCTGAAACTACTGACATCAATTGGAAAAGAAAAATAAACTCAGCATAGAAAGAAATTTTATTTCATTTAAGATCAAAACAAGTTTACATAAAAGAGGGTCATAACCACATATATTTTGAGAGTAGTAAAGGATAGAAAATGAGAGGTATTGATCTTCTATTCTGAAACCAGCCCAAAAAATGTGTTCCCTCCTGAGCACTGTGAAGAGGATTAGAAATCAGGTCTAATGTCATTCAGTTCAAGGATGTGCCCAGGATCACTCACTAACAATCACCAAATCAGGGCAGGCAGAGATGGTATTGGCAACAGATGCTCAGCTCTTACTATAGGACATTAAGTGCCTAGCATGGGTTCATTTTGACAAGCCTTAATTGACTAGATGTGTATCCACAGAGCTACTGATCCTTACCCAATGCCATGGGGTCTATTAACTAAAGTGACATTCTGTAGCCATGGATCCATCAGCTGTTTCAAAGCAGGATTATTAGTCTGTGAGTATCATTTAGTAATAATCATTGGTTTTAAGATTTGTACTGGTTTTGGTGGAGGCTGTGGGAGGCAGCGAGGCTAGTTTAAAAGGTTAGGGCTAGTTGCATAGCTAGAAAGTGCCTATGTGAGCAGCTCACTACGAGAGCCCCACAACACCCACTGCCAAAACCAAAATTTGGTTCTCGTTTGCTCCAATAGAAAAATATTTCCACCTTTGACAAAGAACAACATATCTATGCAGGGTTGCCCTGTGTGTATGCTAACAGAGAGAGAAAGACCACATTTCAAATGTGGAGTGTTAATCCACATTTGTTTTTCTTCTTTTCCCCTGCAAACTCTTTCATTTTTCCCATGTATCTCTTTGAAGTATTGTCATATGAAACTCTTTTCTCCATAAATAAAATATTATAAACTCTTCTGAATCCTAACTAAGGTCATTGCTACTGAAGAAAGAATCAAAGGGAATCCCATGGCATCAAAAATAAAACAGATGCTCATAAAGGATGTCAGCTCTGGAGGGAAGGAAATGTACCTGTATGTGTGCGTGAGAGAGTACCTATGTGTATCACACACATGTAATTTTCACATACTACATGTGTGTGGCAAACATGATCTGTGATACAAAATGAAACAAAATATAATCATTTCATTCTCTTAGCTCAGGATTCGAGCTACAAATATTGATCGACTTACGACCTATGCAACTTACAACCATTCGACTTTACGACCACAATCGCTAACCACGACTACTCCACATCTGGCAGCACAAGCGTTGCCCAGCTGGGCGTAGGACAGTGCGGACCAGCTTCCGGCAGCACTACCATCTCCACGTGCATCATTTCAACTGTTATCCCAGACTCAGTACAGCAATTTGTGTTTTGTGTCTTGGATATATTTCATCAAACCCTTCCCAAAATGTCTACCAAGAGGAAATTGTCTTTGCAAATATTAAACCAGTGTACTGGTAATGCAGTGTTTTACTTAAACCTGATGAATGTAAAAATAAGAAACAAAATGGTGTAGAGATGATACAAATGGCATAAAATGAACAAAGAAAATTATGATATATAACAATAATGAAAGCAAATTATGATAAAATATGACTTAAAGATTTTTATAACATATTTCACAGTACTGTACGTATAGCCTACTCAACTTACGATCAAATCGTGTTACGACTGGTCTGTCGGAACCAATCATGGTCGTAAATCGAGCACTAGCTGTAAATCCAAGCTCTGCCACCTGCCAGCTGTGACTGTGAACAAGTTATTTTAACTGCTCTGAGATAGGTTTCCTCATTTACAAAATGGCAACATTTTTTACAGTGCAAGTTTCTGATGAAGAGTAGATAGATAATGCATGTACTATATACATGTTACTAAACTAATAAACACTACTGACAGATTTCCAGGAAAGCAATTTTGATCAAAATTTGCTGACATCTTTTCCTCTCTCTGAGGGTATGTGTTATATGAAGATAAATAACAAGAAGAAAGAACATGGATTCAGAGGAGGACCTGGGAGGTAAGAATTTCTTGAGGATGTGGGGAAATAGTATTAACTTTACTGTACTTGTCAGTCCTAGAATAGTTCCCAGGATCCAACCAGGAGACCTCATCTCAGTCAACAGAGAAGGGTAGCTGAAACATGGTCTCCTGACCCCGGAGTCCTATCTTGGCACCATCCACTTGCCATGAAGTCAGAGACAGAATCACCACTCACTGGGGGTGTGGTGAAGGGTTGGTTTTAGAGGATCTCTGGAATCCCTTGTCAGGAAGTTTCAGAAATTACAAAATGCTGTGCCATTTCACATGCTTTTTAATCTGATGTTTACAGTTATTCTGAGAAAAAGGTATAAAGAATCTGAGTTACCCAAAGTCATGACCTAGCAAGGGCTGAATCAAGATTCGGGCATTTGTATTTCTCATTTTCTTTGAGGGCTTTCTTGGGACCATGGGAGCTTTCAAGGAACACAACCTGGAAAGTGGGAGACGGGAATTTAATGCCTTTGGGGGAAATACTCAACCAGTAGTTGTTGGACAGGAGTACTAAGATCCCAGCCTCTGGTTCCCATAGGTGCTCCCAGCATGAGTAAGCCCCAGGTGCTCACAGCAATAGTAACCACTGGTGAAACATGTCCTTCACCGCTCTTCCCCTTCCTCTGCCACTTTCCCCACTTCCTGTGTATGCTTCCCATCTATGCAAACAATCAGAACTAGATCTTGTGTTCTACTTTTGGAAGAGCCCAAACTGAGACTAATTCTAAAATTCACGTGGTTGCTGTTACCGTTATTGTTTTTAATTATACCACTTTTCTACCAAACCCAGCAATACTGACCGTAGGTTGCTGATTATTCAGAACCTGATAACACTTTTAAAGCTTGAAAAAAGTAAAGATAACATTTTTGACAAAGCAGCAAATTATTCCTTCTGCTCCCCTAAGTATCCACCTTGCCAGCAGTTGCTCTAATTTCAGAGAACTGTAGTGATGGCTTTGAAGGGGCTTCATTAACACAGTTACAGATCCAGTTTGGATTTTCTAACTATTAAACAATAGATTTTAAAATATATTCCCAGGTCCTAGCTGGATAGCTCAGCTGGTTACAGGTTTGACCCCCAGTCAGGGCACTTACAAGAAAACCAATGAATGCATGAATGAGTGAAATAACAAATTAATGTTTCTCTTTCTCTCTCTCAAAATCAATCAATCAATCAATAAAATATATTCCCACAGTAAGATAGTAAGATATTCTTCTTTTCTTTTTCTTTCTTTTTTTTTTTTCTTTTTCTTTTTTTTTTTTTTTTTACAGAGACAGAGAGGGAGTCAGAGAGAGGGATAGACAGACAGGAACGGAGAGATGAGAAGCATCAATCATTAGTTTCTTGTTGCACATTGAGACACCTTAGTTGTTCATTGACTGCTTTCTCATATGTGCCTTGACTGCGGGCCTTCAGCAGACCGAGTGACCCCTTGCTTAAGCCAGAGACCTTGGGTCCAAGCTGGTGAGCTTTGCTCAAACCAAATGAGCCCACGCTCAAGCTGGTGACCTCGGGGTCTCAAACCTGGGTCCTCGGCATCCCAGTCCGACGCTCCATCCTCTGCGCCACTGCCTGGTCAGGCCTTTTTCTCTTTTTTTAAATGTCCTAACAGGGGATCAAACCTACAACCTTGGAATACTTGGACAATGTTTTAAGCAACTGAGCTACTTGGTCAGGGCTAAGATATTATTTCTTGATCCAGGAAAACAAATTACTGAATTCATTCTCAAAACTATAAATATGATTCATATATTATAAAAAAAATAAGAGCAATCATCTAAACATGCATTCTGGATTTATCAACTTTGCACACAAAATTTAGGAAAATTTTGAGAAAGTTTTCAATATAATATTTAAAAATGACCTAGCACTTTCTTTTAGTAAAAGGAGATTCCCAGATTCTGGTAAGTAACTAACTCTGAGCTAAAAGAGTTTAGATTTTAAAATATACATGTATAAACTTATCCTGTGAAAATGAGTCACAGCACCACCCACTACAATGGGGTGCTATTTACCCTGAAGTGCGTCCCTGTCCAGAGAGGCCGGCTGGTAAGTTAGATAATAAAGTTCACATAACATGTGTTGTTTTACAGACTCTAACCATTTATTTAACAAAATGGCAATTTCTAATATCCAGCAGTCTTCTACATTTAAAATTAATTTCAGGGAAAAGGAACTCGTGTTCTACAGCAATATAGTATTGTAAAAGAGTTCATTATCAACTTAGAAGGGTTAAAACACTTTCTCTAGTGATTAGGATTTACCATCTTTCAGTGAAAATGAGGTGACACTTTTCTTGTGCTTCTTGTCAGAGGAGAGGTATTATAGGCACAATCTTCTTTCTTTACTCAGACCTGTCCTCTGAGGGTTCCTTTTACCAATAGATACAGCAGGTGGATGTCCATTTTTCTATTTTGGTTCCCAAGTCTGGAACAAATCCTTTTAATGCCAGGAAGGACTCAAACATATGTGACCCACAGGGCAGAGCTTGTGTTTCCCTTCCTCTTTACTCACATGCTGCCACAGAAAGACAAGGCTTTCTTTTTTTTTTTTTTTTTTGTATTTTTCTGAAGCTGGAAACAGGGAGAGACAGTCAGACAGACTCCCGCATGCGCCCGACCAGGATCCACCCAGCACGCCCACCAGGGGGCAACGCTCTGCCCACCAGGGGGCGATGCTCTGCCCCTCCGGGGCGTCGCTCTGCTACAACCAGAGCCACTCTAGCACCTGGGGCAGAGGCCAAGGAGCCATCCCCAGCGCCCGGGCCATCTTTGCTCCAATGGAGCCTCGCTGCGGGAGGGGAAGAGAGAGACAGAGAGGAAGGAGAGGGGGAGGGGTGGAGAAGCAAATGGGCGCTTCTCCTGTGTGGCCTGGCCGGGAATTGAACCCAGGACTTCTGCACGCCAGGCCGACACTCTACCACTGAGCCAACCGGCCAGGGCAAGACAAGGCTTTCTTGGTGGCTTTGCTCACGTGCTCACTGCTGTGCATGTAGATATCAATAGTGTGAATGTGTGGGAGATATTTTGAATAATGTATAGCACCCAAGGGGAAAGAACAACAGACTCCCAACATTCAAATTATTGCTCTTTCAGATTTTGAAAGCTAGTGATCACTTGTGTCTTGCAGAATCTGGGGGCTCTATCCCTAGGTGCAAAGTACATTTTCCAGGTTTCTCCAGGGCGAAGGCAGGGTGAACACCCTCATTAAACTTGTGCCTAATGATGAAGATCAACTGTCCACTTTCAGCATTGATGAACAGAAGCCTCTGGTGGTGGCAGTCCAGCAGAATGCCCACTCTGGTGGGGTGCTCGGTCACATGGACATCGCTCACAATGCCACTGTAGAAAAATGTGTATCTGAAATGAAGCAGAATGGAAAATTAAAAGGTGCAGAAATCTTGAAGGACTGTGATAAAGAAAATCAATTGGAAATAATCAATTTTCATTTTTTAACTTCAATTCACAACAATTAGTTGAAATAACGTTGTCCCAAGTACTTTAACCAGGTCCTTCCTGATGCTAAAATGCATAACTCATTCCAACAGATGGGCATTTTTAATAATTTTGCTCCTCTACATTAGGAAGCAGTCCCAGAATAACTAACATATGCCTCCTCTGTGATTTTTATCAACATTCTAATTCTCTCCCACGTTTTAACTCCGCATTCATGGTGTGTCATTCTTTTGAATAAAATTCCTTTGAGACTGCCATGTATTTTTAAAAGTACTGCTGGCTTGCCTTCCATAAAATGAATTAATTTTACAGTTTAAAGATTTCTAATAACTTACATAAGGGCCTTTATAAAGTTTAAGAACTATTGTATTATTTTTGCCCAGTTTTACCATTTGTATAAGCCCCCTTAGTCCAAAGCAACTCTCTTTTTCATCTTAGTGTTTTTGCGGGCTTGCAGCTAAAGAGGTTGCCTGTGATTTACCCTTTCACTTGAAACAAATTTAATTCAGCGAGTAATCATTTGGGCATCTCTGTGTATCCAGTACTTTACTAGGCCCCCTGAAGGATATGAAAGGCCAGAGTGCATTGTCCTTGACCACCAGGAACCTGTGCTCCACTGAACAGGAAGGAAAACTTGATGACAACTTAAACACAGGCCAAGCTGAGACTCCAGCTCAAGGTACAGATTGGTGAAGTGTTTAGTTAACATATATAATAAACCTGTCTTGGTTGTGAGAGGAAAGGCCAGGTTGGGAAGGAGGGATTGTTGAACAGAAGAAGTTAAATCTGGAGGTTTTGCAGCCAATCGTAGCAATGGAAGGTGGGCCCGAGAGCAGGGGCAGGAGGAAATGAGGGATGGAGAGGAGGAAGGGGGATGAGGGAAAGTTCTGTGGATATGGAAGGTCTGAGGGATGGGGCAGGACTGACTGGGCCCTTAGAATCTGGGTTAGTGACTCTGGTATGGCAGAAATGGCAAAGGACATTTCAGACCTTGCGATGGCTCTGAAAGGTCCCAAAGCTTGAGTGCGGACATACTGAGGGAATGGCAAATTGTCACCTTCATTGCAGGATGAAGCTCATGTGAAAGGGTGCACATTCATGGGAACGGGAAGAGAAACAAGACTTCTGTGATGATAAGGGAACCTGTAGAGCAGACAAAGGCCGTAAGGGGCAATGATGGGGACCAGCAATGTGGGCTGGGGCTCTTATAGCAGGCTTGGGGGGGCAGATGGGCTCATGCTCAGCCAGAAGAATGGCCAGGCTAGATAGGCAGAAAAGAGGAAAGAGGAGACCCAATCAGTGGCAGCAGCAGAAGCAATGATGAGGTGGCAGAATTAGTCTTTATGTTGTGGAAAACATCCCCATTTGCCTGATGGGTTTGGAGGGGACATGTGAATGACTTTGAGGACATTTCATGGATAAGTAGTCAGGAACTAGACTTTCCCTCTTCAATACAGTAATCACAAGCTACATGTGGCCACTTAAAATGAAACAAAATGAAATAAAATTCAAAACCCTGTTGTTCAGTCCTGCTAACATATTTCAAGTGTTCAGCAGCCATACCATTTTTCTATTTTTGCAGAATGTGCTATGGCACAGCATTGGTCTAGAAGGTCCTTAGTGCCAAATGAACATTATCTCCCATCTTTCATGGAAGGCCGCTGGTGCCCACAGGCCCAGCCCTGGCCAGTCCCTCCCCACCATGGAGGCTAAGGAAGCAAAGATAGTCCTTGAAGATGTGGCTCTACCAGTTCCACAGGGCCTGGAATATTCTTTGTCCTGTTCGGCTTCTTCTCTAACCTGAACTCTGACCTAAAACCAATTCTGTCTGCCTGAGGCCTGACTTCTTGTCCAGCCACCGCCTGTTCCTCCTTGGGACTGTTGGTTCCAGTTCAAACAAGGATCATCCAGAAGCCTGACTCTAGGCATTTGTGTGACCCTAGAACTGCCTTGCTAGGGCTCCCACCCTGAGCTGGATGCATCCCCGTGAATCTCAGTACTGGCCCAGACTGAGCCACATCCCTTTCGACCCTCATTGTTGCTCATTGCTCTGCCTGGTGACCTTCTTTCTTTCTTTTTTTTTTTTTTTTTTTTTAATGGGGTGACATCAATAAATCAGGGTACATACATTCAAAGAAAACATTTCCAGGTTATCTTGTCATTTAGTTCTGTTGCATACCCATCACCCAAAGAGAGATCGTCCTCCGCAACCCTCC